>NC_068302.1:10306413-10619822 GCF_025860055.1 Xyrauchen texanus | reverse complement strand
ACTGTATTGTGCTGTACATGTATCGTAACTGCTGGTAAAACGGTATGTTCATACTATTCGTAACTGAAGCAGCAGCCAATTTCTACGAATAGGATATGCACTTTTTTTGTTGTTGTAGCGATTACTATTAGAGATGCGAGATGAATGAATTGTTAACATAAAATCGTCATAGCAATGTATAGCATAGGTTTTTTGAACACATTTAATGTCAGCATGGCAGCAATGCAAGTAAATAATCACATTCCATTATTACAATTTTTACAAAAATGTTTGCATTGACAGTATTCGTTAAGCTCAACCATTTATTGTAAAAAAGTTAAGGTTTCTTTAAAAGAATAGATAACCCCAAAATGAAAATACTCAACCTCATGCCATCCCAGATGTGAATTACTTTTTCTTCAGCATAAAACAATCAATGGATATCAGAGCTCTGTAGGTCCTTAAAATGCAAGTGAATGGGTGCCAAATTTTTGTGGTTTAAAAAGCACATATAGCATCATAAAAGTAGTCCAGTAATCCATCCAGACTCCAGTCTTTTGAAGCGAAACGCTAGGTTTGTAAGAAATAGGTAAATATTTAAATACATTTTTTAACTAAATGTTCGCTTCCAGACAGCTCGTTGATGAGGGTGTTGTTCAAACTGCCTCTCATGTGATGTAAGTGCTTAAGCCTCCTCTGCATAGATATTCATAAATAGATACCTTATTAGCAGCTGTTGCTATAGAATGCAATACTATTTCCACACAAAAGCAATTTATGCAGCAGTCTAAGCAAGGAGCTCATCTGAGGCATCTCCTCCATTCACTTGCATTGAACTCTATTCAAACAGGTCTCTTTGTTGACCGTTCCAAGATGGCGCTGCAGTCTATGTAACCAAACCAGCCAAATGAGGCATCTTTTGTATGGATATGTATGCTGCTCTGTTGTAAACAAAACTGCGCTTCTGTATTTTTCCATATTCCTTATGTCAGTTCTCGTGCTTCTGTCACGTTAATTATTGGTAAAAATAGTTTTAAATATTGATCTATTCCATACACACTCCTAGCGTTTCGCTTCAGAAGACATTCATTAATCCACTGGAGTTGTGTGGATTACTTTTACAATGGCTATATGTGCTTTTTGGAGCTTCAAAAACTTGGCACCCATTCACTTGCATTTTATGGACCCACAGAGCTGAAATATTCTTCTAAAAATCATTGTATTTGTTCAGCAGAAGAAAGACAAACACGTCAGGTATGGCATGAGGGTGAGTAAATGATGAGAGAATTTTTATTTTTGGATGAATTAACCCTTTAATTTCTAGGAAATATAAGTTAATTGGTAACCTATAACTGAAAATAACTGTAAACCCTAAACCCCTAATGGGTGATTAATTTAGGCTGCAACCCTGTTAAGGCCAAAGTATACTTTGGTTGTCCGCAATGCTGAGCACCTGCACCTGACTTTTGACTGTACTAAATGTGTGTCACAAAGTATTTATGCGTCATTCATATTTGCTCACGGTCAAAAGGGTATACTTTGATCGCCTGGACGCGAACCGATCCAGAACAATGTTTACACTGGCCTTAACTTGTACCCCAGTTTATCATTCTTCCATTGTGTTTGTATTGTATGTATTTATTTATTTCATTTTTATATGAATATTTATTACTTATAAATTAATAGTTTTTCTCTCCAGAAAATGGAGGGGGGAAAAAAACACACAAATCAGTGTTTTAAACTGTATTTAGACATGTTCCAAATTTTGTTAACAGGGTTGTAAATAACTACTAATATTTATTTTGACCTCCTGGTTGACAATTAATATTTTTTGAAGGTTAAGCACTTCATTTCTCTGACCATTTGATAAAAAAACATATATATGACTGGTTGTAAGTGTAGCACTTGCAAACATGGCAGAGAATGGCATGCATATTGATAAAAAAGGGAGAGAATATAGAGGGAGAAATCCAGTTAAAGCAAGATAGTACTGCTAGAAGAATGGAAAAGTACAGCAGAGCACCCCACCCGCTCAGCTGCGATTGATTGTAATGGAAACGAAAGACAAAGCCCTCAGAGAGAGAGGTAGACCTCTCTCTTTATCTTTCTTTCCCCATCCTCCGCCATCATCTGTCCTGTCCTCCCATCCTCCGCTGCTTAACCACACACCTGCCCGGACAAATGGTGACTCATCCCAAAAATGTTTAAATAAGAAATGCACGCCCTTATAAAAAGTTACCATTGTAAATGTATTGTTAATAATAAGTTATATGTAGCAAATATATAAAATGTTAAAATGTCACTTAAACATAAATTTATTATTAATGATCATACAAATATTATTTTGATCTATTTGAGTTGTTCTATTTTTTTAGGCCATTCCTATTTTTTAAGTCTAACGTTACATAAAGTGAGTGTTCGGGTTAATTATTTACTTTTTGTTTGTTCAACTGTACTTTTCTTTGAAAGGTCAAAAAAGTGTTGGTGCTGGTTTTTTGTTGTAGAGATGGAAGCATTTCATTAACATGCTGATATCAGTGGCAGCAGTGTTCAAAAGCTCTGCATTTCCTGCGTGTGGAAAAGTTTGGAATGAAACCAATCCTGATCTCAGGGTAACAATGCAGGTTTTAATTGGTCCAGTGGGGGGTCTCAGCTGTGTGTGTGTGTGTGTGTGTGTGTGTGTGTGTGTGTGTGTGTGTGTGTAGAGAGAGAGAGGGTGGAGGACACATAGCCCAAGGCAAGAGGAAGGGCTCAAATCAAGGGTAAAACCTGACTTTTCTTTCCACTAAACACATCTCAAGTTCCTCTCGCAACAGTTTTGCCCATATTTTCATGGGATTCACCCAATTTGTATTAATATTTGACCATTTTAAAAGAATTTTCAAAACATGACAGTGATCCCTCTTCCAGTTTTCCATGGGGAAAACGGGGCAGTGGGTCCCTCAAACTGAGTGGCAAGGCAGAATGAGACAGAGGCGGGCCGGTGTGAAGTGGCACTATGGGATCAAGTGTGTGAAGGTGTGAGAGAACTGCAGGTTTATAGGGTGGCCATGCACTTGAAAGAAAGGGCAACAAATTTAACCAATCAAAGAAGGCTGGGGTGTGAATAAAGGAAGCCAACATTGGAGGCAGTGTATTCTCATTAAAAGGAAGTCGGTCATTTCACATTCACTGGTCAATAATTTATGGTTTCAAATGCATCCTGCATAACACAACATCTGCCAGGAATTCCAGGCAAATGGCTTGAATTAACAAGGAAGTCTCAGTGTTACAGTACTGCATATGAGAGTATAAAGTCACAACCAAAGTGTATGGAGAATGCTAACACAAATGAATCTGATTTATGTGATCAATAAATCTCAGGTTTATGTTGTCCAACACTGAAACCTGATAGTCCTTTCTTATCTAATTTATATTAAGGCTTCAAAGTATTAATTTGCATGCTATGAATGGATCCCTTGCAGTCTGGGAGGTCTATTTACTTAATGACTCTGAATTAAGACTTGCAGCTAAATGAGCTAGACAGACAAACCGGCTTTGGGCTCAGTTAAATCAGGCTTAATGGATGTCATTCTGTGGTGGTCTCTTAATTGTCTTTACTATGGGTTGAATGTATACTTTATTTTACATGTTCCAAATCAGATCACCCAGTCAACTGCGTTGCCTTTCAAAGTATACTTTTTTGCCCATGAGTAAATACACACATGTTCAATGCATGCGTTTTGTTTTCGGATTTATTACACTGCTACAGTAATTATCTGTTGAATGATAATGATAATAAACAAGCCTGGCTGATTAATATTTTTCTAAATTGAACAACAGAATATAGATAAATTATCCTTTTAATTATTATTATTTTTTTATTTTTTTACTTCAAACTAAACAGCTTGTTTTTTGTTAATCAATGCATGAAAAGAAAAGCGAGACAAATTAGAAATCAGCTTGATTTCTCATGTTTATTGCGCTTGCATATAAAACGACTATACAGACTGATAACCATTCCAACTTTGCCAATGGTTAATGCACTGGTTAATGCACATTTTGTCACATTATTTGAGAATTTGTAGTAAATATTGTATAAAATAAATGTTCATTTCATTTCTGCAATTTTGCATACATTGTATTTAATATAATGAAATGATAGTATATGTATATCGGTATTATACTGGCCATCATCGCATATATGGATATCAGTTGACCACTACTAAATAATTAAATTATTTTGCTAAAAATATTCCCTATTGCCTGAAAGCTTAAAAGTTTAAATGAGACTTAGAGGAGTAGAATTTGTGTATCTACTCAATGGAGTTGACTTCTACATATTACACATGTGCAGTCTATGAACTCATAATGCATCTGTTATAGTAATGACAGTGTCATACAGATGATAATACTGCAAAGCTTAGAAGCCTCCTATACTCTATTTAAAAATTCAGTGAGAGCCTGTCCACCTATTCCCTCCCAGTGTCTCTGTAAGAGAGGGAGAGATGGACATGACTCAAGAGACCCACAGAGTGAGAAATAAATGTTTTGTGCTGCTTGCTAAGGCAAGCATAATTATTAATATTGCTCATACTCAGTCATCTCGTCATTTATTCACCCTCATGCCATCCCAAATGTGTAAGACTTTCTTATGCAGAACACAACTGAAGAATTTTAGAACTATATTTCACCTCTGTAGGTCCATACAATGCAAATGAATGATGATTGAAACTTTGAAGCTGCAAAAAGCACATAAAGGCAGCATAAAAGTAATCAATAAGACTTCACTGGTTTAATACATGTCTTCTGAAGTGATGTAATTGCTGTTGTATGAGAGCAGACTAAAATATATGTATAACTTTTTCTCTGTTGTAGCCTTGGCGATCATGATTTCAAGCTCAATTAACTTCTGATCATGATTGTGCCTAGAGATCTATTTGATCTGTTCTCACCCAAAACCAATTAGATCGCTTCATAATATATGGATTAAACCACTGGAGTCATATGGATAACTTTTGTACTGCCTTTATTTGCTTTTTTATCACCATTCACTTGCATTGTATAGACCTACAGAGCTGAGATATTCTTCTAAAATTCTCAAATTATGTTCAACAGAAGAAAGAAATTCAGACACATCTGAGATGGCATGAGGGTGAGTATTTTATGCTATACTAATTTCACTGCAAAAGAAAAAATGGGCTTTTTTCCCAGCATTCATCTGTCTTAAATCAGTCAAAACATTGTAAGTTGTTTAAAATGTTTATAATCAAACCTTCTCACTTGAAGTCAAAATACGAACCTTTCAACTCTGTATCAGACTAAACATTGTCTGATTTTTTTTTTTTTTTTTTTTTAATCCTACTCTTAACACCTCTATAACCCTCAAATGTTTCTGTGGACTGTTGACCCCTTCTTGGTTCAGAAGACCCGTCTGCCCACAGAAGTCATTGAAGCATCAGTGCTTTCAAAGCTCAACAGCAAAGCGGCAGAAAGAAAAGACGGCATTTGCACTGTAATCATACTGTCCTTTAGAGGAGTAAAAGGCATGTCAGATGTTATGAATGGCCTGTTCTTGACTCTGCTGTAATGACAGGCCTGTGGAACTCCCTCTCTTATTGAGAAAGAAAAGGCGCTGGGCCATGACCCTGCTTTTATGACTTGACTCTCTGTTAATGGTCCACAGCCACGGCAGTTGACCCCGCCACATTCTCTGCTAGCAGCAGTTTTTTTTTTTAGTTTTTTTATTCACTCTCTTTCATACAGCAATGATCTTTGTTTGTGTTTGAGTTGATTAATTTCAGTAAAACCACTTCGTTCGGATGGTTCAGTTCAATGAATTCAACGATTCATTGATTTATCACTCATGTTTCTACAAATATGCAATATTGTTGGCATATTTTCCACAGCTAAAATGTACAGTACATTTGAATATGTCTGTAGCAAAAACCCAAAACAGTTCTTAAATTAAAATAAAAATTATAATAATACAAATAAAATAAAAAAAATCAATTTTGCTGTTTATAATGAGGTTCATTTGGCCTGTTTGTTCTGATGAATTCACTGATTTGCTGAGTCATCACAAAAAAATAATAAATAGTTTGTTAAATGTTGCTGTTTATCTTTCAGTTCATTCGGACAGTTTGTATCAATCTATTGACAATACATTGAATCATCACTCAAGTGAAATACACATTTAATGGCATGCCACTCTTATTATACTTTAAGCCCCATAGATTGTATGAAATCTTGCATTATGATTGATCCTCGTAGTTTTATTTCCAAGAAAATTCTTACAGATTATCCATTTGCATACTCGTTTTGAATCGGGAAAGAATGACTTATTTGCAGATTGGACATCACAACATCTTGATGACCATGTCCTTTATGATTTCTCCTCATAGTTAGATTTTCAAACCAAGTGCTTCTATTTGAGTGATTTTCACACTCTTTGTAAATCGGTTTGGCCGAATCATTGAAAAATATTGTTTAAAAGTTCTCTGAAGTATGGTATATTATTAAGTTTATAGCATTTTAACTGTTTAACTCCTTTAACTGTATTAGAAAAAATAATTGTTAAAAAGATCTGGTATTAGGTGATCTTAATCACTGTGTTTTGTTACTGATTCCACACCCTGAACACATTCTTGGCCTCTTTCAGTCCTCTCTGTGGGGTTTAGTTAGTCTGTATTGGTTCATAAGTGTTGTCTGTATTGGTTCATTAGGTAGCAGACGGGGTTCAGCGTTAGCTGATATCATAATTCTGACAGCGAGGACAGAGAGTGGTGAGGGTGGAGGAAGGGAGTGAATAGTTTTTCCGTCGCTCTTGGTTTGAACCCTTTCTTCGCTAAGTCAGCCGTGATGCCACAGTAACGGTGAGCAAGCACATTCCTCTCATGGCCATACCATTCACGGTTACCATGGTGCCCATCCATCTGGTCAAGGATTCTGGTTTTGGACCGGGGGAGGGTGTTTGTGTTAGTGTTTGTTTCTCTTATTGTTGTGGGAATTGCGTCCTTCCGTCTTGTTTTTTGAATGATAAATTTTCTTTCATTTCACATTAAGAATTAAACCCATGGGTTTCTTTTAAACCTGTGAATTTCCAAAGCACCAAATAAAAACAACATTCACAATGCATTTAACTTTAGTATTTAAAGCAACCAATGACGTTTGTCATATTTGTGGTTGAAGCTGAATATTCTGCAGGAAATAATGTAGGGTGGCTTTATTTTATCCATTGGGATTTGTTTGGATCATTAAAAGTAGGCTATTATATTATTGGTTAATATATTTTTTCCTGCTTCCACATGGCCTTTGTTACATTAACAAAAAAAACAACTAGTTTCTTAAAGGGATAGTTTATCCAAAAATGAAAATGATCACATCATAAACTCACCCTCATGCCATCCCAGATGTGTATGACCTTCTTTTGTTCTGCAGAACACAAATTAAGATATTTAGAAGAATATCTCCGCTCTATAGGTCAAAGTAATGCAAGTAAACAGTGACCAAAAGTTTGAAGCTCAAAAAAAGCACATAAAGGCAGCATGAAAGTAATCCATAAGATTGAAGTGGTTTAATCCATGTCTTCAGAAGTGATATGAAAGGTGTGGGTGAGAAACAGATCAATAATTAAGTAATTTTTTTTATAAATTCTCTTCCCTGTGCAGTATGTGAAAGAATGCGAATTGCAAAAACAAAAGAAGAATTTATAGTAAACAATTTACTTAAATATTGAACTGTTTCTCACCCACAACTATCGTATCACTTCTGAAGACATGGATTAAACCACTGGAGACGTATGGATACTTGTATGCTGTCTTTGTGTGATTTTTGTAGCTTCAAAGTTTTGGATCGCATTCACTTGCCTACTAAAGGGACCTACTAAAAATGTTTCTAAAAATTTCCTTTCAGCAGAAGAAAAAGTCATGCACATCTAGGATGGCATGGGGGTGAATACATGATGAGAGAATTTACATTTTTGGGTGAACTATCCCTTTAAGAGAAAAAAAAAATGGATCTGAAAAATTTGTGCATTAAAGAAAGTTGAACACAACCTAAAATGACAAATGCGGTGCATTTAATTTACATAATATTCAGCGAGAATAATAAAGACTTGCTTTTATCCATCAAGGTTTGATTGAAAGGTCAAAAGTAGCCTATTATAATATTATTGGTTATTACTTTTTTCCCGCTCATACTGCCTTGATCACATCAGCAAGAACTGTTTCTGAGGTGAAAAAAGTTAATACATGGTGTCTTATTGTAGTATGAATTCAGTACAAAATAAATACACAGTATAAAAGCAAATAATTGTCTAAATCGTACAAAATATAAATTTATATATACAGTATTATGGCATTAATACCTTGTTTCTTACAGATGATCAGGCTGAGCAGCGCTCCTGTCTCATTTGTGGAGACCGCGCAACAGGACTGCACTATGGTATTATTTCCTGTGAGGGCTGCAAGGGCTTCTTCAAACGCAGCATCTGCAACAAACGAGTCTACCGATGCAGCCGTGATAAAAACTGCGAGATGTCGCGCAAACAACGCAACCGCTGCCAGTACTGCAGGCTTCTCAAGTGCCTGCAGATGGGAATGAACCGCAAAGGTGAGAGATTAAGCCGGAAAACCTGATGGACAATGGAGGTGATACCAGCCCTTGGCTTCTTTTGTCTTGTTTCCCATTAAAAATATCTAAAATAATTAAAACAAGATAAATACTGGCAGGTTTTATGTGATTCTAGTGGCTCCAATCTGGTTCAGATGGTTGATCAGCTGGACTACCAGCTGATGGGGCCGAGCTCAACCTGGTAGATCAATTTGGTGGGGACATGGTTGAGCAGGATAACCATATTCCAAAAGATAGCTTAACCACCTTAAACTGGTATGACCTGGTTTTTGCAGCAGGGAAAAGATCAGCATGACTGGTCACCAGCATATGTTGTGTTTTTAAACTGGTATATGCTGGTTTGACCTCTCTAGCCTGCCTAACCACAAACAACTGACCTGCTTACAGTATTATAAAAAGCAAGACCACGTTAGCTGAAAAGCATAACCAGCAACACCACCTTGCTCAATCAGCCTCACCAGCTTTGCTATGCTTGTCCATTAGCTAGACCTGCACCAAACCAGCGTAATTTGTTTTTATAAATCATTAGTACTGTATATGGCATGCAAGCAAGTGTAAGAGTGAAACTGTTACAGTCATTTTAATAGCAACTGCTTATAGATCAAAGCAGGACTCGAATCATGTATCACATAAAACGTGAATGTCCATTCTCAACCTAGGCTCAAGCAACATTCTTCGCCACAATGGTAACTCCCAAAACTCCAGCCTAACAGACACTCTTTTTAAATATCAATATAACAAAACATTAAACATTAACAAATCTCTTCCTATTGTCATCTTACTCTAAAAATAACAGAATAACACTTAAAGGGATAGTTCACTCAAAAGTGAAACTTTACTCACCCTCATGCCATCCCTGATGTGAATGACTTTTTCTTCTGCTGAACACAAGTGAAGATTTTTAGAAGAATATTTCAGCTCTGTAGGTCCATACAATGCAAGTGAATGTGACAAGAACTTTGATGCTCAAAAATCACAAAGGCAGCATAAAAGTAATCCATATCCTCAGAAGCATTATAAGTGTGGGTGACAAACAGATCTATATTTAAGTCCTTTTTACTGTAAATCTCCAATTTCACTTTCAATGACACATTCTTCTTCTTTTGTTTTTGGTGATTTGCATTCTTTATGCATAGTGCCACCTACTGGGCAGGCAAAAAATATTACTCTTTTTCTCACCCACACCTATCATATTGCTTCAGAAGACATATATTTAACAACTGGAGTCTTATGGATTACTTTTATGCTGCCTTTATGTGCTTTTAAGAGCTTCAAATTCTGGCCAACATTCACTTGCATTGTATGGACCTACAGAGCTAAAAATCTTTGTTTTTATTCTGTAGAAGAAAGTAAGTCATACACATCTGGGATGGCATGAGAGTGAGTAAATGAGAGAATTTTCATTTTTTGGTAAACTACCCCTTTAATTTGAAAAAATTTCTTCCAATCCAGTCCCATGAAAAGCATGCTGGAAATGTAAAGAACCTGCCTAGTTTCATCAATGCTACATTAACACCACAAAGTATTCATGTAGTCCCAACTCATATGGATTAAATAAACTTCCATTTTGATAATTTAAATGGATAGGACGCATTGAAATTAAGTTGTGACAATATGTTCTAGAATTATATTGCTTTAGTTCATTTTTAATTAAATAAATTGAACAAACAGCAAAAATCCTTTTTCTCTGTGTGAAGAAAACATTTGAAGGAAAGACTGGTAGACATCAGCTGAAATGGCTTCCTTATTGCAATACAACTCTCCAACGACTCCATAAGTAATGGGTAAAAAGCACTCAAGACTTGACGGACAGCCGGTGGGAAATATTTTAAAATAATATCCACTGCCCTCTAGTGGCCATTGCAGTCATTCACAATTGCAAAGGTTGAAGGAGAGCACTCCAGAGTATTCAAGTAATTTGAATGTACCACTGAAAAAGACTACAGATAAGAACATAAATAAGGTTGTATTTCATATAATGTCATCTTTAAATATTGTTATATTTTATTATTTACTGTTAACTAATGTAGTATTTTTGGTTATAGATGGGTGTAAGTGGATACTGTACAGGGAACAAGCTACACATTTCCTATCTTTATTTCCCTTAGAATCATGCAGGGTATAATTATGAGTTAGCTGTTTCTTTAGTCAGTTAGTATAAACATTTGATCAATACAAAGTCTAAAAGTCTACAAGAGAGATAAGAAAGAGAGGTTAGCCCATCAGTATTCAAAAATGTTCTTAAAGGAATAGTTCACCCAAAAAAGAAACGTCTCTCATTATTCACTTACCCTGATGCCATCGCAGATGTGTGTGACTCTTTCTTCAGCAGAACACTAATGAAGATTTTTAGAAGATAGAGCTCTGTTGGGTCTTTATAATAGAAGTTCACGGGTGCCAGCACTTTGACGGTTGAAAAGTCACATTTAGGCAGCACAAAAGTAATCCACTTGACTCCAGTCGATCAATGAATGTCTTCTGAAGCAAATCGATATGTTTATGTAAGAAACAAGTTGATAATGAAAATATTTCTAACTTTAAATTGGCTCTTTCATCCAGAGCTCTGATGCTGTTTGAAATAGCCAAACTCTCAGTTGACGTTGTTGTTCTGTTGTAAATAAGAGTCGCTTCCAAATTCTCGCGTGAACTTGCCGAGACTCTTAGGTCACGCTTCACGTCAGCTGCTGGCAAGAAGTGCTTTTTAAAAGTTAATAAAGTTTGACTTATCAGTTTATTTGTTACACAAACTTAGCAATTTGCTTCATAAGACATTCATTTCTGAATGTGACTTTTGGACCGTCAAAGTGCTGGCACCCGCAAACTTCTATTATAAGGAGCTGACAGAGCTCTATCTTCAAAAAAAAATCATCACTGGTAAAATCACTGTAAAGCATGGTTTTGAGAAGCTTATTGCTTTAAGGTAGCATATGAAGAATTATAGACATGTCAGACTGTTTGAAATTTCATGTAATACTCATCAATGCAACCACAGTAGTGTGTCCAAGTATTTGCATGTACCCAAGTAGAAGTATTAAACTAACTCCAGCTCTTTCCTTATGCTTAGGTTATATAATGTGTATCAAAAGTTACAATGTCTGCCTTTCTACCCCAAATCTTAATTTTGTTAAAAGCATACTTGCATTGTTGTGTTGCGGTTAGCATCAAGATCCCCTTAATGAGAAATACACAAACCTCTTTGTCTGTCATTTTCATTCGAATGTTGAAAAGCGGCTAAATATTTCAAAGGCAAACAGAAATTCTCATTTTGAAGGTAAAATTCTTTTTAAATTGACTCACCGCTTATTAATTGGCTTTTTGTTTTGCAGCAATCAGAGAGGATGGCATGCCAGGCGGACGAAACAAAAGCATCGGTCCCGTACAGGTACGCATGACCCCTCTCATTCACTGTAAATGCATGCCCTGCCCTGCCCTGAGCTTTCTGTTCTCTAAATCACTTCCATACTTTGCTCTTGATATTCACATTATTCCAACTTTTTCCAAGTCATTAATTCATAACTCCATCCCTGCCCTGCTATTAATCGAGTGTTCCTTGGTAGTCTTCTGTTTTTCTTGTGTCCACCTTCTATTAAAGCATATGTAGCATTTGCGTTCATGCCCTCTCAAGGTGTGAATAGAGGAAATAGAGATGATTTGTGTTGGTGCACATGAAGACGAGTGGAATTGAGTTTTGGGATAAATAGGCTGACGTGCTGATAAACGGCCTTGTGACCTCAGCACAATTTAAAGACGTTAATTTCATTAGTGGAGTCCCTGTTCTCAAGGCCAACGTTCTAGTGAATAGATTGCCTTGTCATTCTTCTCAATCATCATCAGCTGACCTCATTGAAAAATTGTGTTTGGTGGTTTTCTACATTTGAAAATATATCTCAAAATGTACTGTAAGGTAAAGCATTTGGTATGGTGACTCATCTTATTATAGAGTATACTGGCACATACTTGTAGATTTTTGAATTCTTAATTAATATTTTTGTCTTGTTTGTAAATTTAAATATGATATATCTTTAAAGGAATAGTTCACTCAAAGATGTTACTCAACCTCAGGTTGTTCCAAACCCAACCAAGTCTCATAGAATAAACAGTACTATCACTAAACTGAGTTTTATGTGCAACGAAGTGATACGATATGACGTGGTTGCTACAGTCACTATGCTTTTTTTTTCACTGGGTTATTAATACAATTATTATTTAAGTACTTATTTTTAAACACAATGATGATTCATCGACATTATAGACATTACAGTTTTATCGTCTGTTAATGCTAAGTGTGTTGTGAAAGGCGCTATACAAATAAAATTGACTTGACTTTTCGTGTCAAATTTGCTTTTAAAACACTATCAGTTACGTTTAAGTGCTGTTTAGAGTAAGGATATATATTTTTTTAACACTACTGGTTAGGTTTATGCTAAAGTTTTAGGTAAGTGTGGTACATTTTACTCATTAAAACCTCCATCTAATATTCACCTTAAAAGCCTCGTCTGATTACAACATAATTTCACTCTCTTTTGGCGCCCCCTACTGGACATTTCACTGGGAAACTTCAGCGAAACGTGTAATGAAGCACGTAATTTTGTTTTGCAAAAATGTTGCCATTGTCATGGAAATTTTCCACACTGTCCAATCCTGTTTAATTTCCTTTGTTTCGTAGAACACAAAAGGATGAATCGTCAGTCACCCTTCGCTTTCAGTATATGGAAAAAGATACAATGAATGTGAATGCTGCCTGACATCTCCTGTGTTCCATCATAATAATAATATAGTAATACAGGTCTGGAACAACATGTTCATATTCACATCCAAATTATGATAGAATTTTATTGGGGGGTGAATCATCCTGTTAAATTAGATAAATTTACCTGGGAAGTAAAATTGTATATGTTAAGACTTGTTCTAAATGAATTTATCTGGAAATGCCATAGGTTTATTTTTCTTACCCCATTGGCAAACACACATATATATATATATTTGATATAAAAATGCCACACAATTTTGCTTTTTTAAAAGATATATACTGTGTGTGTGTGTGTGTGTGTGTGTGTGTGTGTGTGTGTGTGTGTGAGCGTGTATTTATCACTTTGTGGGGACCAAATGTCCCCATAAGGATAGTAAAACCTGAAATTTTTGACCTTGTGGGGACATTTTGTCGGTCCCCATGAGGAAAACAGCTTATAAATCATACTAAATTATGTTTTTTGAAAATGTAAAAATGCAGAATGTTTTCTGTGAGGGTTAGGTTTAGGGGTAGGGTTAGGTTTAGGGGATATAATATAAAGTTTGTACAGTATAAAAACCATTATGTCTATGGAAAGTCCCCATATAACATGGAAACACTACGTGTGTGTGTGTGTGTGTGTGTGTGTGTGTGTGTGTGTGTGTGTGTGTGTATAATTACTAGACAAAAAAGGTACAGACAAAAATACTAAAATCTAGATAATCTAAAATATAACTATAAATAATTCTGATATAAATGATCCAAAAAATATTTATATTTAGTTCACTGACAAATATGTAATTTTAGTATCTGGAACGGTTTAGCCTGGTGAATAATGTTTACTATTTTTATATAAAAGATATAACATTTTTAATGTATAAAAGCTTAGCTTTGTTACTGGGTAAAGCACTCTTGTTGCACCTGTTCCCAGCCTGTATGAGCACTAGAGACCGTTGTCTTATTGACTCGACTTAATTGCGTCTGGAACACACAATAGTTGGTTGGTTCATCTTATGCAAAAAAAAAAAAAAATCACTTTTTGAGCTGTTACAGATGGCTTGAATTTTAGTACCTGGCCTTGACTGAAACACTTGTTTGTCTCTTTCCGTAGTTTGTTTTATTAAGAGTAATAATGAGTCTCATGCATGTGTGCAGTCACTAAATAACCTCTCTCTTCATCTGCCTCTCCTCATTTAAATTGACTTGGAGATTATGGGCCCTGCAGACTACTTTACATTTGAAATCTTTTCTGCAGTAACTTGTATTGTATTTTCAGAGCTTTGTAATTTTTATTAAAAATATATAAAAATAAAATAATCTTTCCCCTCTCTCTGTGCAGATTTCCGATGAGGAAATTGAAAGGATTATGTCCGGACAGGAGTTTAAAGATGAAGCTAACATGCCAGAACACACATGGGGAAACAACGGTGACAGTGACCACAGTTCCCCTGGCAATGGTGTCTCTGATGGGAACCAGCCCTCTCCTGTCTCCACACTTTCATCCAAGTGAGTATTCCCACCTCCACTGCAAAAACAACAGGATCTGGAATTCCATCTGGGAATATTTCACAAAGAACATTAAAGGATAAATTTACTTTGATTACAGTCCTTCAAATGTTTGAGTGTTTAAAATGAATGAAAATATCCTCTACATCAAAAAAGTATTTTTAGAGCATCAGATCATAACAGCTAATTGTGAGAACGTTGTTATATACAGTACTGTGCAAAAGTTTTAGGCACTTGTGAAAAACAGCACAGATTCTCCTATTTACACCTGGACACCGCTTTTCTTGGTTGTTGGCAGACATGATGTTCCAAGCTTCTGGAGAATTCGCCACAGTTCTTCTATCTATTTAGACTGTCTCAATTGCTTCTCTCTCTTTATGTAATCTCAAACTGACATGATGTTCAGTGGGGGGCTCTGAGGGGTCTTGACATCTGTTGCAGGGCTCCCTGTTCTTCTATTCTAATCTTTTCTGTTTGCAAAAGAATGTTTGAGAGTCTAAAATGTATATTTCCCATTGACACATTAAAGCTGAATATATAAATAACCATTTTAAGACAAATGTTTTTGTGAAAAATCTTATGTGCCTAAGACTTTTGCACAGTACTGTACATTAAAGGGGAATTGCTTAGATTTTGCACTTAAAATAAATATGGATCTTTTCATGACTTTCTGAGTTATTAGTAGATAAACTTGACCAAGTCAACTCAACTTGAACATGCGAAATCTTTCCTTTCCACTTTTTCGGCACAGTCGCTCTGTAGAGCTGAATGGCTACACGGCTGCTTTGAGGGAACAGTACATTGGCAATGCTATGGCTCAGCATTTCCAGTTCCTGCCCCATCTGTTTGGATACGCCGCCCAGCCACGGAGTCTGTACCCTCAGAGTCATACCCTCATCAGCCAGCTGGTGGCAGCAGAGGAGCTGGCCCCTCTTGGCACGCCCATGCTCATCGAGGAAGGGTAAAGATACTTCATTCAGTCAGCAGTCGAGCAGGCCATTTGTCATTTTGAAACAAGGTCAGAGATGAATGGGGGTTCAGGGCAAAATGCCCCCAAAATTCTGAATTTAATTTATTCTTGGCCTAGTTAGACACTATCACATACAATTTCAGTTGATGCTGATTTTATTTAATAGGTAACAAATGACTTATTCCCTGATCATTTGTTTTAAAAGAATATTCCGGGTTCAATACAAGTTCAATCAACAGCACTTTGTGGCATAATGTTGATTACCATAAAAAAATTTAAAAAATTGACTTGCCCCCCTTTATTTAAGCTATATTCGCTATTACAGTGAGGCACTTGCAATGGAAGTTAATGGGGCCAGTCCATTAACATTTAAACTAATCTTAGTTGTGTAAAGTTGTATACAATACCAGAATTACATGAGTACAACATTTTCATGACAACATTGCAATATTGGATATAACTTAACACAGATAAAGTTCCCAGCCTGTATGATTTTATCACACTAAAATCATGTAAACATGTATAACGTTTGTCTCTTGTGGCTATAATTTTGAAACCGTGTATTTGGACCCTTTTCACATATCCTAGTATGTAATGTGGAAGTAAATGAATGAACGGTAAACTTGTATAGCGGTGAATTGGAGACCACAGCAAAGATCATTTTTGCTTACCCGTTTGCTCCAACAGCAAAAGAAAAAAATCCACTATTACACTTTCACAGACGTCAAAAAGAAGAAAAAATAATAGTGCTGTTGGTAACAGTAGACAGAAGAGAGAAACAGGCAAATGTTCTGTCACTCCCTCAGCAGCTGTATGAAGTATAATTATAAATAAAAAATTTACATTAAGTAATTACAAAATTGTGAGTATAAAAAAGTTAGCTAGATTAATGCTGCTAAATAAGGTGGAAACGAGTCATCACAGTCTGTAAAAAGGGTTAATTTTAATATTTATGGACTGTCCTATTAACTTCCAGTGTAAGTGCCTTACTATATCCACAATTTATTAATTTTTTTGTTTTAAAATTTAAACAAGGGTTGTAATTATTTTTTGTGGTAATCAACATTATGCCACAAATGCTGTCGATTGAGCTTAACTTGTATTGAACCCGGAATATTCCTTTAAATTATTTTGCATAAAAGGTGACCGTGTGTTTTAGGTTAGAAAATATAAAGATAAAAAAACAGGGGGCAAATATTGCCCTTTAATTAAAAAAAAATAATAAAAGTAGCAAGTGTGTTCATTGTTACTTAATATGTAACACATTGTAATGCCAACTTATGGCCATGGTGCTTTGAGCATAAGTTTTTTTTTTGTAAATGGTTCACCCAAAGATTACAATTTCTCCTCATTTATCACTCTCATTCCATCTCAGATGTGTAAGACTTTCTTTCTTCAGCAGAACAAAAACAAAGATTTTTAGAAGAATATCGCAGCTCTGTAGGTCCATACAATGCAAGTGAATGTTGGCCAGATATTTGAAGCTCCAAAAAGCACAAAGACAGTACAGAAATAATCAATATGACTCCAGTGGATAAATCCATGTCTTCAGAAGTGATATGATATGATAGGTGTGGGGGAGGAACAGATCAATATTTAAGTCCTTTTTACTCTCAATCTTCACTTTTACATCTGAAAGTGAAAGTAAACATGGAGATTTATAGTAAAAAAAAGGACTGAAATTTGTTCTGTTTCTCACCCACACATATCATATCTCTTCTAAAGACATACACTGCATCCAAATATCCATACAAATAATGGAAATAGATTGTGAAAATCTTCATTAATGGTGTTTGCTAAGGCAAGCATAACTATTACTACTATGGTTAGGGGTTTAAGTGATCTATGATAAGACTAGGGACCAGTATATCATAGAGAATTGGTGGAGGGCTTTTTTTATTTGGGCTAGTAGGTAACCACTATCAGCCACAAAGAACACCTTATCAACCACATAGCAACGCCCTTGCAACCACCCAGCATCATGGAGAGAGTTTTGCAAGGCCAAGCACCGCTAGTAAACATCTAGTTATAAGAATTGTATCTTTTTCTCTTTTGTGTAGGTATCGGGTAACTCAGGTGGAGCTCTTTGCTCTGTTGTGTCGGCTGGCGGATGAGCTGCTCTTCAGACAGATCTCCTGGATCAAGAAGCTTCCTTTTTTCTGTGAGCTGTCCATTGAGGACTACACACGGCTCCTGAGCTCTACCTGGCAGGAGCTCATCCTTCTGGCCTGTCTGACGGTCTACAGTGCACAGGTCCTAGGTGATCTCGCCAACGTTACTGACAAATACACTCCGTCAGATGACGAGCTGCAGAGGTGAGGAACCGTGTGCTTTGTGGACTATGATGATAGTAGAACGACATATTTTTCATTAATTCAATCAATTAATTCATCCTAGTTATATTGCATTCAAGACACTCAGTTGGTTTACATGCACAGTTTATAAGCTACAGTCTTCATCTGTCTGTTCAAGTATACATGACACAATACGGAATGACACACTTCCTGTCACCTCTGTCTTTCGGAGCACATGCACAACGTCGAGGTCCGATAGTTGACTGATTATCTAGGTCTGTTAGTCTTCGCAAAAATCAGACGATATGATTTCAGTTGGACTAAAGCATTTACATGACATATTAAAAAGACAAATTATGGGGGGGCCTGGGTAGCTCAGCGAGTAAAGACGCTGACTACCACACCTGGAATTTCAAGTTCCAATCCAGGGTGTGCTGAGTGACTCCAGTCAGGCTTCCTCAGCAACCAATTGGCCCAGTTGCTAGGGTGGGTAGAGTCACATGGGGTAACCTGCTCATGATCACTATAATGTGTGGTTCTCGCTCTCAGTGGGGCACGTGGTGAGTTGTGCATGGACGTGGGAGTAGAGTGAAGCCTCCACATGCGATATGTCTCCACGGATGGCTCAACAAGCCACGTGAGAAGATGCGTGGATTCGTCCTCCACCACCGCGATTGAGGCGAGTCACTATGCCACCATGAGGACCCAGAGCGCATTGGTAATTGAGCATTCCAAATTGGGGAGGAAAGGAGAGAAAATACACACACAAATAAGACAAATTATTGTTTTAGTCTGGCTGAAATTGCACTGACTGGCATTTCAATGAATCTGTTCATTCGGACAGGTTGTTTCAATGAACAGATTGAAAGTGCACAGAGTCATTATTCAGGTTCCAGTGTGACATTTTATGTTTCATTTTGTTGTGAAATAAATTTTTGGTTAAATTCTTCACTATATTTACAGGTAGGTACATAGTTTATGCCAAATGTTGTTTTGTTTTCTCATCCACATTATTAATTGGACATTACTAAAAATAACTAATTTGTCCTAAACTTAGTAGATGTGCCTGAAATAAATAAATATTGCCTTCATTTTCTGTCGGCATGAGAGGGGCTTGTTGCGATATCTAGTGCAGCAGTTTTAAATCACGACTGACTGTTCTCCATGCTTCAGGTGTTCTTAGGCATCTTTGGATGGAGGGTGTGTGTGTGTGTGTGTGTCTGTCTGTCTGTCTGTCTGTCTGTCTGACTGTGGGGGAGAAAAACAGCTAGCGAGAGAGAGTAACTCTGTCTCTGTATAAATGTGTGATAACTGATAAGAATAGACCAATGGCATAGATTTTGTTTGAGCATTGGGGGGGTCCAAATGTGGGTCTGGTCCATAGACAATTACATTCACTCTTAAATATTTATACACCGTGTATCATATCAAGCATTCCAAAAAAGCATTAAGGTTAATGTTTCAGACAAACATGAACCCTTTCAGAAAATTACAATTCTTACCTGCTCATCTGAAATGAGTCTGCTTTCCTCACCCTGATAAAAAAAAAAAACTGATCATGTTTATCGACACATTTAACATCTTCACTGACTCCACATATGTCTTGCGTGATTGTGATTTCATGTTTTCTAAATTCATACTGAAGTTTTGTGTGGGGCCTACAGACCGATATCACACATGTTGTTAGCCATTGACTGCGTCTTGTGAGACACAAAATTGTATACCTTCATGGGGTGCTTGACGCTCTGAACACTGAATCCTCAATGCATCTGCATTTCAATCTTATAATGTTTTATATCCCTTTAGAGAAATTGTGTGTGTGAACATTGTGTATAAATGTGTGCTCATTTCATTTGCTGTTATTAAATTGCATTTTGTATATATCTGCCACCGGCAAGCCTGCTCTCTAAATATTTGCATTGCACATTAAAAAGGTCAAAACAATGAATAATTGAAATACTGCTGTCACAAATTGACACATCATGTGGACTACTCACAACTCTATAATATTGAAACATCAATAATAGAAGCTCGGTGGAAATCTTTTGTAAATTTTGACCCGGGATGTTGGTTTTGGGCTAATTCCAGCTACCAATTTTAAAGCCATATTTAATAGGTGTGTAGGATATAACTGTGTGAACTGTGTGCTGACATTGAGGGGGAGAGTTTGTGTAGTGTGTAAATTAGTCTGGAATCACCTGACCGCTGAACCATCTCCTCTGGATCTCTTGGCTAGATTTACTGTTGCATGTTGGGTACAAATGCAGGGCATCAGGTATCAGGTCATGAAACATTCCCTTTTACTGGGCAGGAACACACTGAAGTCACGACCTACCTATAGGAAGAGAGTTCAAAGAGACAGTTGTATTTAAAAGAGAACGGCTGATATATGAAGAGAGCAAACAAATTCAGGAAAGCATAAATGCAAAAAATAAAAGTGAAAAAAGAAGGAAAACAAACTGCCTAATGTTGCTTGGTGGACTAAGCTGGTTTATCCAGTTTCCCAACCTAGTCAAGTTGATTAGGAAACCAGTTAACCACCTTAAGCTGGTTTAAGCTTCTTTTTTTGCATGGATGGCTGAAGATTGAAAGGTAATGGTACTGTGTATCTTGGCTCTGGTTGGCTTTTTTGTGATGGCTTTATGAAGTAATTTAGCACTAAAGCATGTCTCGTATGCAATGCTTTATCACTAAAACATTATTAAGGCAACTCATGAGTTCTCCCACTCTCCCATATTCTTATCTCATTAGTGCCTTACATAAATTAAGCACGTCAAAAACTCTAGTTTTATTGGCCTACGCGATGAGCGTATATGTAACCGCATAGTGCACATACACCACTCATGCTGGAGATGCATGTTCTAGTTCAGCCCGTTTTGTGTCCCAGTCCCATCACCCTTGCCTTCTCCTTGTCAGGTTCTGTCATCTTTCTGCTATCCCAAAAAAAAACAACCTCCCCCTTCACCCTACCTTAGTGATGTAATTGTGAGGTCAACTGTCACTATTTGAAGTGTGTATATAGTCAATTGAGTGTGTGTGTGTGTGTGTGTGTGTGTGTGTGTGTGTGTGTGTGTAGTTTCAGTGAGGATGGCATGGAGGTGATGGAGAAGCTGATCTATTTGTTCCGTAAATTCCATCAGATGAAGGTCAGCAATGAGGAGTATGCCTGCATGAAGGCCATCAACTTCCTCAACCAAGGTAAAATAACACAACCGCAAGCTAGACTTTAGTTGTTTGTTTCTATGACAATAAAAAAAAAATCACCTTATCTTTTAGCTTCAGTTTATTGCATGAAAATTCATTTAATATTTAAAAGGATCAATTAATTACATGTTTGAACACTCAAATAGCCCAAAATCTGTACTTGCAGTTCTTGGTTCTTAAAAAACATTATACACTGTCGTTGTGAAGGGGATACTTCATACATTTCATACTGTATGGTTTAGATATTTTTTCAAATATTTCTGTGAGTTGTGTCTGAGAAAATACTCTCCATTCTTCATTCTCCATTCCATCAAAGCAGGTTTATTGTCATATCTTTCCTGTGTGGTAGAAGACAAAATAATGTGAACTATGGTTCATATAACAGGTTTTTATAGGACAATAAATTCAGACACTGTTAGACAATGCAAAAAAAAAAACATTTCAACCAATTAGCATCATGTAGAGCAGCATTGTATGGTTCCTTGATCCGGCCTCAGAATACAAAATTCATATAAAAGGTCATTTTGACTTTATCACAATTATGACTTTATTTCTTGCAGTTGTGATATAAACTTACTGTAGAATGATATAAACTCACAATTGCAAGAAATAGTTATTACCAATTATTACCTATTACTACCAATACTGTGGAAGCTGGATCCCGACATGGAATAAAAAAATAAAAAGGGAAATTCTGACTTTATTTCTTGGAGTTATGACTTAATATCTCACAATTGCAGTATAACAATTCTTACAAATGAGATAAAAAGTCAGAATAACCTTTTTTGTGGCAGATGCTTTATGCACCCTGGTGCAAATTAAGGTAGATACTGTTTACACCCAAGTACAAATAGTGTCAGATAATATTTGCTTCCCTAATTAAATACTAACAGTATAGGGGCATCACAGCAGCATATTTATTGTGTTTATTTAGAGTCCCACAGACACTCTAAACCTAACCCTAAACCTTCCTTTACAAAGATGCACCATTGTTTTACTAGGGGTGTAACGCTCCATCGATCTGGACCGATCAAATCACCAGTGGTACAATGTCATCAATTCAGCGAGTAAACATCAATGTATAATTATTTTAAGATGCATCTTTACTTTGAAATTCTCTTGCCAGCCACATCCGTCCACATTTCCACCAGGCAATGCAGCAATTGATATTAAGCGCTAAATGCTTCTCGTGTGGCCACACGGATGTGCACGGAGTGACTGAAGCCTGAAGTTGTGCCATCAACATGGCTGCAAGCTCCGGTGACTGACATCAGGAGTAGCTCACATGCCCGATAAAATCTAATATTATATCGTAATATCGATCGCAGGCCCTTGAATATAATCTAATCGAAATTGCATCGTGGTAGACTTTGAGGTACTCAAAGGTACCTCTAGGTTTTATGACAGTAAAATACCATGGTGATACTATGGTTAGTATGGTTAGTATTTAGAGTAAAATCATACTAACCACAAAATTAAACATGGTTACTTTGCTATAAACACTATATTACTGTAGTAACACCATTGTTAATTGCATCACGTCTATGGTTTCTGCGAATGAAAAAGTATTTCTCTATTAAAACTACATTTATATAAATTTTACATACCAATAGTATATATTTTTTTCTGGCCAATTTGGACTGCCCAATACCCAATGCGCTCTAGGTCCTCATGGTGGTGTAGTGACTCACCTCTATCCGGGTGGCGGAGGATGAATCGCGTTACCGTGGAGACCTAGCACGTGTGGAGGCTTCACGCAATACTCCACGGCATCCACAAACAACTCACGTGCCTCAGCAAGAGCGAGAACCACATTATAGTGACCATGAGGAGGTTAAACCTACGTAACACTACCCACCCTAGCAACCGGGCTAATTGGTTGCTTAGGAAGCCTGACTGGATTCACACAGCACGCCCTGGATTCAAACTTGCGACTCCAGGTGTGGTAGTCAGCATCTTTACTCGCTGAACAGAATGGGAAAAAGAGTGCGACAAATGCAGAATCGAACCCAGGTTGGAAACACAGTCTCACTGGCGTTAAACCCCATGCCACTGAAGCGAAACGTACAATGCAGTTTGTTGTAAATTTCTGTTTCCAAAAGTCTTTTGGGGTGCAAATAACCGTTCTGTGTGGCAGGTGTTTTTGTTTTTGTTTTTTTGGTGGTGGTGGATGGGTGGGGGTTTAGGCGGGATCTGGCTTAAATCGCTTTGCATTGAAGCTGAAAAAAATATATTGGTTACTATATAGTTAATGTCAAAGAATAGTGCAGTGTTTAGCAGTATCACACATCGTCCAAACTAGGTGCAACACAACACGTTTCTAGAAACAAGTCATTTTTCCTTACTGAAAGAAATCATTCTGCTTGAGGTAACAAACTGTCAACAAACCAGAACATATTTGATGTTTAATATACAGCTATGGGCAGCATGATTTTGGACCACTGAGGTTTGATTATGGGCGGAGCTACCCAGAAAATATAATCTAAACAATAGATTAAATGTATTGTTTTGTGTCACAGTCGCTGCAGATAAGGACACCCAACAAGACATTTTGTCACTTTTGTTCTGGGTAACTCCACCCATAGTGAAATCTCATTGGTCCAAAATGCTGCTCTGATATTAAAGAAGTGAAGATGTATGCACAGACATTGATTAGACAATATATAAAGATATTTCTTTCTATTTGTCTAGATATTCGTGGTCTGACTAATATGACCCAGTTGGAGCAGCTGAACAAGCGTTACTGGTACGTTTGTCAGGACTACACGGAGTATAAGTACCCTCACCAGCCCAAACGCTTTCCAGAGATCATGATGTGTCTGCCAGAAATACGCTGCATTGCAGGTAAGCATTCTACTGTATTATTGATTTTCTTCATGTTTGTTAAGGATCTGATCTCACGCATTCTACCATCAAATTTCAGGGAAGCTGGTCAATATTCCTTTGGAGCAGCTCCCCCTGCTGTTTAAGGCAGTATTGCACTCCTGTAAGTCCAGTCTGAACAACTACAGGACAGGCTCCTCCCCCTTTGTGAGTGCAAAGGGTACCGCCCCTGCCAACTAGCCCCGCCCCTTGACAACACCCTCCCCATCTATTGCACGGGGGCGGGGTGTTATTTGGGGTGGGACGCCTGGTGCCTGACTCCTCCTCTCATGAATGTGACAAGAAACTACAGTATTTTATACATTTAGTTTAGTTTAGTTTTGATTTTCTCTCTATTTATTACCAGACAGAGCTGAATGTATGTTGATCCACACTGTGCACATGCTTCTTTTTCAAATGGAAATGCACAATAAGCGCAGTGGATTTCACACGCTTCAGTCCAACTGCAATATGTGACGGTGTAACCACTGATCAGATTAGATCTACCACTAGCTTTTTATTTTTTACCTTTATTCTCTTTTCTTTTGGGTGCTGATAGGGGACAGATATGTATGAAATTAATTATGCTTTATTGAACGACTACCTCAGGAAGAAACTGTTAAACGTACTCTCTCGGTTCGCGATGCTCCGTGCTGATTGGGAAGTTAACACTGACACTATATTGAGTGTTTGAGTCTTGTCTTATGCATGTGTTGGTTCTGCTTGCAATATGCATTTGCATTGCACAGCAGTTCTCAAAGACAGTAGTCACGGAGAGTGTGATTGTTTACACAAAGAGAGGTGTACAGATATGTTTCACAATCATAGGCTGGGGACAAAATGAGAATTCTATTTGACAACAGAATATGTCTGTTAATATTGATTTTGTTTTCTTTTTTCTTTTTTTTTTTTTTTTTTGACCAAAGTGTTATGCAAAGTTGTAGGGAAGTGAGCACTGCTCTGCTCAACAACAAAAAAATGGCGCCTTTCAATAAATCAAACGCATTGAAATGTGGTTTACATTGCAAGAAATCAGTTTTTAAACAGTATTCTTGTTTTCCAGTAAAAATTAATATCTAAGCATCTTAAAAACATGACAAATTGACTTTTGTCTTTTACTTTAACTTTTTAAAAATTTGAAAACGTTTTTTTAAGCGTAAACTGCACAATTTGTTTTTAAAGGGATAGTTCACCATAAAATGAAAATTCTCTCAGCATTTACTCACCCGCATGCCTTCCAAGATGTGTATGACTTTTTCTTCTGCAGAACACAAATGAAGATTTTTAGAAGAATATCTCAGCTCTGTAGGTTCATATAATGCAAGTGAATGGTGGCCAGAACTTTGAAGCTCCACTCTGTCGTTCCATTGTATGGACCGACAGAGCTGAGATATTCTTCTAAAAATCTTCATTTGTGTTCAGCAGAAGAAAGTAAGTCAAATGCATCTGGTATTGCATGAGGGTGAGTAAAGTATGAGATCATTTTCATTTTTGGGGGAACTATCCCTTTAAAACCAAAAATAGCAATATGGTAAGAAAAATAAACTGAATTCCAGATAAATGAAAACAAGCCTTATGTATCTTGTTTTAAGGATGTTTTGATATTTTTACTAGAAAGGCAAAAATATAAATATTTACTTTATCAAAATTTCCCATATCACACACACACACTCCTCATTCGGTGCACTCAATTGAACAGGGTAGCATCTTGAGTTATTTTAGTGACTGTGAAGTTGTGTTTTGATATTTATTAGCTCAAGTTTGGCCTTTGAGAGATGCAGTCATAAATACAATCACATCCTGAATGGGCACCTTTAAAAGGGAAATGTTCAAAACCGAAAACTGAACTGACCTTTCACCATAAATTGTGAACTTGTGATTCCTTTTCCATCAGTTGGCTTCAAGCTCTACCAAAGAGCCTTTATTTGACTGCGTTCTGATGTTGTGTGTACATTGTGTGGAGAACATTGGATTTCCTTTATAGTTTAATCTGAGCAAGCAGCCAGTGTCCCTCGATCAGGCCTAGTTTGTCGCTGGTTCCTTCCCACATGTTTTAAACAGGGTAAAGTTACCATTTTTTAAGTTGATTCACATCTCTCTCTGATATCACAGTGCAGATGTACTTGTAGGGTTAGTAGTTTGTAGTATTCTGGACATTGTAGGTCCCTTTTAGATGTTTTTATTTTCTTTTGTTTCCAAACTGGGAGGGGTAAAGTGTTGTTTTGAAGGGTATTTTGTTTGGTTTTGAATATCAAATGCTTTTATTGAAAATCCAATTCGAAAGAAAAAATGACTGAGATGTTAGCCAGTCCGGCAACGACAAGCTGTCCGATGCCCTGGAGATTTGATTAAGTTGTTTTTATTATTATTTTCCCTTGTTTCTCGTTTGTACCAAGGCATCACTGGATGTGCTCGTTGTAACTCTCATTTCAGACATTCCAAACATGTTAGATATGCATCAAGTAATGTTTACATATTTGCACCAGACAATGACAAAGGGTCCATACCAAAGACGCGTGTTCATCCTGGTATTACCCTGTCTCAGGCCTACAAAGTGCAGCTAAAACTGAGTGGCAACACTTGGGGTCCTTTGTAAAGGCTACTAAAGTGCTCGCTTTGTTTATCATCGCCATCAGCGATTCTAGTTAACATTTCTAAGGCCAAATGTTACCACTCTTTCCACGTGCCGCTTTGCGTGTCCTTAATCTTTAAACACTGCCTGTTACGCATTTTCATTGTTTCATCCATCCCATAATGCATTTGTTTGTATCCCTTTGTGGTTTTTGTATGTTGTTTACACTCATAGATATTCATGAATGTTTTCTTTTCTTGCGGGGGTTGTTTTAGAGTGTGCGCTAGCTAAATGTTTACTCTCCTCTCGAGACGTTAGACTAAACTCCCGATATGGCATAAGTGTTTGTTACAGGTGAAAACTCCAAAACACACTGACTTAACATGCCTTCACCAATGTAAGAACAGAGATTTTTCCGTATATGACGTATATGACGAGTTTCTCTTTGATTCTATTGGAAACTGAGGTCAAATATGCTATATTTGATTTAACGTTCTCATCTCCAAGTGAATTGGTTGTTAAAAATATCATCTATCTGGTCTGGTTCTCAGGAAGGAACTCAGGAATATGTTTCCTTACCTGCTTTTTAAAATTAGTCCATGTGAAGTCATGATGTGATGTTTCTGGCATTTGCTGTGAATCTTGAGTAATATTCATCTTGAGGAAAGCTTTTAGATCTTGAATTTGGAAACATCCACTCCAGAGTAAAGATGTAATATCTGGCCATTAAAACAGCCACACCCCGTCGAGTTCTGTTTGTTTTGTGTTTTTTCCTTCATATATTACAATGCGTTCTTATTTGTTACTTTTTATTCATTTTCCTTTTGAAATTTCTACATTGAAACTACCTCTTTTGTGTGTCATCATGTTGCGTGCTTTCTTTGAGGAAAAGTATTAATCGTTATTTATTGGTTTTACAGCACCAGTCACCCTGTTTCTTTCTACATCCCATTTGCCATTCTAGAAACTTCAGAGATTGAGAAAATCGTTTCCGCCGGTTCATATTCAGTCATTGCCTCGCAAAATAATTGTACCTTATGTCCACCTGAAGTTTCCTACTAGCCTTCATTAATAAACGTAGTATGTTATGTGTGATCAACTACTCCGCCATCAAATGCAGCATAAAACGTTTACCTCACTCTTCAATGAAGACCTTTTCTCAGTGCAATTATAACGTTGTTCTCTCAGTGTGAAATTAACAGTATTATATTTCTTGTTGTAAACACTGTTTCAGAATTGTTTTCATGGAGAATGTACCTTTTTGTCGATTTATTATTTTTCGACTGTTTACAAGTTTTATTGTCAATCCATTGTAATCATTTTAATGCTTTGACACTTTTCAGCCAATCAGATTTCTTTCACTTGAATGTTACGGGTATGCTGATTTGGTTATTGAAAGACTATCAAAGTACTGTCAGATTTACATAAAGACTCCATAACCAGGGAACTTATTTCAATCTTCTAACAATTCCCTTTGGAATTCTACTTTAGCCAATGGGAATTTTAAAGGGATTAAATTCTGTTATCATTTACCCACCCTTATGTCATTCCAAACCCATAAGATTTCCGTTGTTGTTCTGGAACACAAAAGAACATGTTTGGCAGAATGTTAGAGACTGTCGACCTAACATCTATTGAATTCCAAGAAAGAACGAAGGTCATATGGGTTTGGAATGACACAAGGTTGAACTATCCCTTTAAAAGGAGAAACAATGGTGAATGTTGGGGCTTGAGAAAACCATACGGAGCAGGACAAGAGGTTTGGAAACATGGGGGATGTCTCAGGGAATAGACGCACTCCTAAAAGACCCACAAACACTCACTATGTTAACAACAACACTGTTCCAACTTCTACATATTAGGTTGAAGGTCTTTGGACTGACACCTAGTTTGATTGAGTGAAATCTGGCGTGATGTTTAGTGACGTTTAATCCAGCCATGTAACTTGTTTGTATGGTTTTGGGAGGGTTGTCTGAGGTGCTTTTCCTAACCCATGTCATAAGCCTCTTCCTCTGCTCTTCTGACTTTTACTACCTGTGAAGAATGTGACCCATACGTGTTATAAAAGCATGTTTAGAATGTTTAGGACTTGATACCAAATAAATGTGAATCTTATGCAACTGTGAAAGTGGGTCTTGTCATTTGTACCCATTCTGTTTTTGGCCACTGCATCTGTGAAGCGTTATGCATATTGAGGAAAGCTGCATGAACCATAAAGAACTTAAATGTACATAGACACATACAGTATGTGAAATATGCATTTTATGCCACTTTAGTATAAAGCACATATCCAGAAAATGCAATTCTGTTTGTTATTATAACTCACTAGCATTTGGGGATCACAGACGAATATTATTTATGCATATGTAACTTCAAATAAGCTTTTAAATAAATAAATTGACAAGATGATTTATCCATTTCTCTTTAGAAGAATATGTGCCCATTTAATACTCGTTTAAACCACAATGTTATTGTTGTTGGCCAATTCAAATGCCCCAGTGAACATTTGACATTTAATATTATAACTTCATACCTACATCTGTTACTGTCATTGCTAAGATTTTGTAAGTCAGTGGATAAATAAAAGCAGCAGCTATTAACTATTGTAATTTTGTTGGCCTTGTGGTACTATTTTTGCTTTGAGCACCAGGGATTTGTGGTTCTAATCTGCTGTGATATTACTTCTTATTTTACTAATATGTCCCTATTTTATATCAACAAGTGAATTACAACTAGCAAAAGTGATAACTTGATATGTCAATTGTTTTCACTGGTGGCAAGGTTCATGTCAGATGTCAGTAATGTGATTGTAACTAGTAAAAAAACAACCTTTTAAAAAATATTTAAATACTCTTCAGATTATTTATATCAGAAATCCATTTCTAGATATCCAAAGACCAAATATATCATGTTGAAATACATTCACAGAGAGAGAGAGAGAGAGAGCAATTTAACTACTCTGAAAAAAATACTAGTAAGATTTACTTAAGTTTTTCTAAGAAAATAAAATCTACTTTATGACATAATATTGATTAAAGTGATTACATTTAACTCTTAGTCAATTCAGTTACGTTTACTTACAAATATGATATACGTGATGCTTGAATAAACTTAGTTACATTTAAATATCTTATTCGAATATGTCACGTTTTTACTTTTCCTTACAAACATATTTAATCATGTATCACATGACATATGGAAGCCTCTCACAGCAACACTTAATGCATGCTCCATCTAATAGACAACATCACTTTGCTTTACTGTAAACAATATTCAGAGGCGCGCACGCAGACCTCAACACTTTGTGCACAAAACACAATGACGGTAACAATCAACAGATTATTTTGTTTGTTCCTAAACTAGGAATTCTGAGTAGAAAATGAACTTCATGCTCGAAAAATAATAAGTTAACAAACGTTACAACAAAATCAAAATTGAAAACGGTTTAAAATTGCAAAGAGTGAAAACACGTTCATTAATTACTCAAGCCCGAAGCATGCTGGAAACACCAGCTCTGGAAAAGTTAAGTTAAATTAACTTATTTTAAACAGCTACTTGTGAAAAGGTTTTCTACTTTAGGATTGATCCATTATGACACATTGTTAATATAAGAAAACAAACAAACAATATTTACTTAAAAGCTTGAGAATTCATTTTTACATGTTTGAATTGAGTACAAATGCATAATTTACTTAATATTTTCAAGTTTGTGCTTAAACTAACTTATTCAACGTAGGAAGTACTTAATCTTTTCTGCAATATTTACATTTTCAAGTATGAAATGAATTACAGATATCTGTAATTGCATTTTGCTGGAGTGAATGTCAGATCATTGTGAAATACGACTAGTGAAATCGTGCAAATACAATCATAGATTAACGCTTGTGGCTCCAAATTCTATTAAGGGCCATTCTCTGTGAATCTCCAGTATTTTTCTAATATCCTCCTTTTAAGATTGAGCTGATATTATGTTGAACTGTCCTTACAAGTCAGCAAATTATATTCCTTACTAATAGAGGCGAGGTTGACCTCATCCAGTAACCAGTTTGCCAGTCTGATTTTGTCAGAGATACTGGAGTTTTATCATTTAAACATAAACACCCAATGGCACCATCACGAAAGGTTCTCATTTATCCAGCCCAAACTAAACCCTCAATGTATTGCACAGAGAGTCCATCATTGCAGAATGAACAATATTTATGCACTGATAGTGCAGCTTCACTGAACTCAGGCCAGTCTAGGTTATGTAAACACATATTTGACAGAGCGAGGCGACTGTATGGGGTCACTTCCTGACTCAGCCGATTCTTAAGGCTGCAGATTTTGTAAAGAGTAAAGATAGTTATTATTGGGGAAATATAATAAGTACAGGTTTGTTTGGTTTTTTTATTTTAAGAGGAAAGACCACTGTACCATTGCTCAACACTGGAACTGGCCATGTTGCTACTTTCTTTAATGAAGACGATACGCTCTGCACTGCGAGTATGTTTTCAAATCATACATGGCATTGTTTTTGATATGAATGTTTTCTTAATACATTATTTCCTTATCGTTTGAGTGAAGACGTGACACGACAGTCATCCTGTCCCAAAGACAAAACAACCTTAATGTCCCAACAGATCTTCGTTCATGCTGACTAGATGAAAACCACTTTCTTTCCGCTGTAGCTCTTACTTGCCTGATGAACTCTTGGGGTATTTAAAAGATTAAGGTGCCTTTTTTGCTCTTACTAGGTGAATGCAGAATGCAGGTGTCTCGAGACGTGTTTTTAAAAGTTAAAGTTCTTTTAACTTGACACTGCATCTTAAAAATGCTGGCCTCTAGCACAAGACGCTGAAAGAAACTGTAGAACACAGTACAATGGTCAAAGATCTGGTGCATGTTTGCATAAAAAAAGCTCCAAACAAATTACCAAAAAGCACCATAAGAAATTTCAAAACAACTAGTGCGCTATATTCTAAGTCTTCTGAAGCCATTCAAGTTAAGTTGTTATTAGGTGAAAATCTTCCCCTTTGCCACAGCTTTCAAATCTCAAACAGTTTAAATATGGCAAGCCAAGATGTGTTGTGCCAAGTTTAATATCACTGACATCAAACCTAACCCAAAATGTCTTGATACACCATATTTGAATTGAATGAGAGGGAAGATTTTAAGAAAATAATGATTCATATTTAAGTCAGTTCATCACATAAGTCTTCAAAATATTTGGAATGATGCGCACATGCTGTATCGACTACTTTTATGACACCTTTATGGTCATTTTTATTTTATTTTTAGAGATCAATAGCCTCAGTCCTCTGTAGCCTCAGTCCTCAGTCATTTTCATTATATGGAATGGAGCACTCTGAACATTCTGTGAAATATCTTAATATCTGTTGCATGGAAATAGAAGTTCAAACTTATGAAATTATTCCAGAAATGTCATTTATGGGTGAACTATATACAATGGAGTCCAAATGTCTGAGAACATAAGTTATATTAAACTTCAAATTGTTTATGAAATTAGCTGTGAAATATGTACACGAATATAATAATGTCTAATATTTGATTTGTCCTTGACAGCATGTACTCAAGTCCTTGACCTTTTGTGCAATACAGTTAACATGGTCAAATTTCACAAATGTGATTAGTGACCAAGAAAAGACAGAATCATAATTCTCATTCTTTTCAGTTTTTCAAAATCCTAAAATTTCATTTTTATTTCCATGTTTAAATCAAACATTTGCAGATTTGTAATGTGGTCTCTGACTTTTAAACACCACCGATTTGCAATAATACATCAGTTTTGCTCTTGAGAGCATCAATCCATGTTTGCATCTTCTACCATGTTGCATCTTTATTTGACAAGGACATTTGTGGCAATAACGAGAGGAAGAGAGAGCCTTCTCATCTCTGACCTCTCTGACCATGTTCAGTTTGGGTTATCATGGTGCTGGCTGTTGGTTGTCAGTTTTTGCATCACTGTTCTCTTTGTGGTTGGGGGTGAAGGCATTTAATGCTTTTCTCAAGGCCAATCGACAAGCTGTGGCCAACTGACAGGCCCCTCCCCTCTTCCTCACCCCCTCCTCCTCTCTTGCGTAGACGAGCCCTTCTCATATGTGACCTTCACTCGTGCACCCCCTATTCAAGGCTGAGGATATGTGGCCCACTTTCAGATCCAGCTCCTACACAACTCAGAATACTATATCACCCCCAGGTGTGTGTGTGTGTGTGTGTGTGTGTGCATGCACTTGTGTGTGCGTGCGTGCGTGCGTGTGTGCGCGTCCGGTCGTCCACATGCAATTGTAATCATAGGGTGTGTGACTTTTTTCATTATTGTAACTTAGATGAAGATCAAACCAGATTTGAAGACAAATGTATACATAAATGCCAAGGTAAATGCAAAGGGTCCACATACTTTCTCTTTCCACTGTATAAGTAAAACACTCACAGATTACCCCCTAAAATTGTACCACAGTAGCTCTGTGGCACTCAAAACATTGCTCTGTTTGTTTGAACAGCCTGACACAGCAGCACTGGTTCATCCAAAGGTGTGAGATTGGGACGGGTGTACCTGCAGATGGGGGAGTGTTCAGGAAAAAAGATTCTTTTTGCAATTCGATTTGGTGGTACAGAAATTACACACTTCACCTTTAAGCTTCAGCAAAACATTACATGAAAGATGCAAAATATTCTTAAAACAGCATTTGAGCCACAACTGTTCTTCCACTGATTGAATTTAACAAACTTATTATATTCCCTTTCATACATGTACATGACAACAAAGTCCTGTACTTCCTGTTTGGTTTTCAGAGCTCCAGTGCCAATTGTTCTGTGACTCTATTTGAACAATATACATTTTAAAATTAAGACAAAAGAGGATTTGGACACTTTCTGGTTCTCAAATTGTAGTGGAACATGTTCATTGTTTATGTACTGAAATACACATGTGGATACTCTGTTAGGACACATGTATGAACATCATGCATCCACTAAAAATCATCTTGAGACCAGTTTGTTAAGTCACTGCAGTAATAGCTAAGAAAAGTGAAGTTAGTTTTCAGAAAAGGTTTAGCATTGTTTGTTTGCAGATACCACTTGGTTTGATTTTTGAATCCAATGCAATGACATTCATATATTTTTAAGTGTGACTTAAGTGACCAAATACGTTTGGGGCCACTAAATGAAAACTATGAATCCATTAATGCATGTCAGTTAATAGGATCTTAATGTCATTTATTAAATGTGAGGAGATAGAGTGAGAAATAGAAGGAGGTGTTCGTGGAATGCTGCGTGCAAGGCTGCATCCGTCAAAACGCATGTCAGCTTGATGAATAGTGAGGCTGTGTGTGTGTGTGTGTGTGTGTGTGTGTGTATGTGCGTGTATGTGCGTGTGGGCGGGTTTGGGAGGCTTACAAGGACTTTTTTTAAGTTACAAACTGGTAATTACAAGGTATTATGCTATAAATGTGGTTTATGAGGACATTTCTAGTGTCCCCATAATTCAAATTGCTTAAAAAACATACTAAACTATATTTTTTTGTGAGGGTTAGGTTTAAGGGATAGAATCTTTAGTTCGTACAGTCCAAAAATCATTATGTCTGTGGAGAGTCCTCATAAGGATAGCCGCACCAGTGTGTGTGTGTGTGTGTGTGTGTGTAAGAGTGTTAGTGTGTGTCTGGATGCTTGCCTGGCGGATTGAGGTTGGGAATGATGTAGCTGGCTGCTATCAGTTAGGCAGTTCGGCGTGTGTCAGGGTCGAGGGGTAAGGACATGTATGTGTATGCGGGTCTGGTTCAAGCCAGCTTGTGTGAACGATGTGTGTGGCGCATTAGATGGCAAGCGTTTGGCGTGTGTCAGGGTTGAAGGGAAGGAGATGAGAGGGGAAAGAGTAAGGGGAGAGGACCACACCTGTAGCGAACACACTTCAGAAGCTTGCCTATAAGGACACCAAGCCAGACACGCACACAGATGACTCAGCAGGCCTTGACGATTGGCTTGTGAGATGCCAAAATATTGTTAATTACTGTAGGCCAACAAGGCCTTATATTTCATTGTCTTAAAGAGTATTTGTACTGATGTGCATGAGTGTTTGCAAGCACATTGCTTGAACTCATCAAATGCACAAGTATACTTCGGTTTTCTGTGTACTGAGTTTGGTGAATGTAGTAATGAAACTGTCTGCACTGGAAGTGTCCGTTGCGGCACATATAGTATAGCCATGTTATTTTGTGGTAAAAATCATAATCTTAAAATTAAACATGCTATATTAACACCATATTACTGTATTAATTACATGGTTAATTGCACTTAAGCAATGGCTTTTGCCAAAAAAAAAAAAACATTGTTACTACAATATTACTAATTACTAATTGTTTTGCAGTACATCTTTGCTCTAATATTTAAATTTCTTACTAGAGAGGAGTTATTCTCTAACGTATATTTACTACATAGAATTCATTATAAAAAATAATCGCGCCTGGTAACGGATGCAAGTAAAGCCAAGAAATGGCATTCTAGCTTAGCATGAAGCTAAATGTTCACATGATAATTTCAAAAGGTTAAGCATTTTTGCTGCTCCAAACTTCAAAATCCCACAGTGTGTACCTAACAACATCCTTTTCTGATCATATGTGGATTCAGTTCATAAAATGTGGCAGAAAAATATTATTCTTAGCTTTCCATATGATGATAAATGCTACATTGGTTAGCATTTCTTGTAAGAATATCCTAATCGCATAAAAAACATTGACAAGACATGTAATCGTGTATTTATTGGATTTATTTTTCATCTGTTTCAACTGGTTTTGTTAAGCTGTAGAAACACAATGTAGCTATTCTATTAAGCACTAAAGGGAAAGTTCCTCAATTACATCATATCCGCCTTTTCACTCACAACAGTGTGAATGTAACAAATCATAAGAAAGTGTTTCACTGCTGTTCAAAAGCTCCTCAGATCACATCATTTATATGACTAAATATTAAATTAAACAAATTACAATAAAAGGCAAAGTAATCTCTCCAGTAATCAAAATATGTTTTGAATGTAACTGTATTCTGATTACAAACTATTTAAATTGTAACTGTAGGGCCGCTGCCAGGGGCGGAGGAGTGTCCCCACGAGTCGCCAAGAACGTGGAGGGGTGTTTTGACCGCTGTGGGTCATGAGCCTGACTCCGGTCCGCTGGGGAGAAGTCACTGTCATCCGCCTGAGAGGGTGGAGAAGTGATCGAGGACCATGCAACGGTGTATCAGAGAACCGGCGAGTAGGTTTTTTTTTTCCATCTCTCTCTCCTCTCTCTCTCTCACTGCCAGTCTGCGTTGGCCTTTTCCCTCTCGTTTAAATTTTACAGTGTTTTTTTGGGGGGTACTATACTGTTACAGGATGTAACAATTTAAGTATATCTGTTTCCCTCCCCTTGTCCCCTCCCTTGTCCAGGTATATGGGGATGACCTGCCGGCAGACCGGACTTAAAGCACGCCCTCCCCCAGGGAAAGACGGGGGGGGTGTATGGGCTGAGAGAACGAGGGAGGAATGTGGCAGGGTGGTGGGCGGGGCCGGGTCGTGATTATACACACCGGTCCCTTATCAGGCTAATTAAGCCTCCGAGAGGGATAAAGGCCTTGACCAAATCACTGCAAGGAAATCAAACTTTATACTAATTTTTAATAATTTATATATGCAGGGCTTGACATTAACACCCAGCTACCCACCAAATGTGGGTAGAAATCGGCAGTGGCGGGTAATTGTTTCAACCTTTATAGCCATGTAGGTGGAAGGCCGCAGCCGAAGCAAATTTTATTGTATCCATCTCACGTTCAGCACCTTATAAGCAATAAATATGCGTCTCATAACTCTGTGTGCACGAATAATACGTGTTTTTGCATGAACTACTGCAGAGCGTGCTCCAGAGTCAAAATCACCAGAGCACTGAGACAGTCACAGCATAGAGCAAAACTAATGTGACTCAGTCTGGCTTCACTCGATGTTGAGGCGACCGGTGGAGACCACAAGCTTATGTAACCCATTAGACAACAGTGTGCCATGTACCAATATAGATTACAAGGTTTACAATCATTCAAATTAAAATGTTTATTATTAACTGTGAAAGTTGTAGTTAAAGATTTCTAAATGTGTTATAGGCTATAAGCTTTTCATTTCAAATGCAAAAACTATCTACATTAGCTTAACCATAGTATAGCGGAGCCATATATGGTCTGAACTGTGGTTATGGCCTAATCATTACAAATGCCACAGTTGAAAAATGAAAGAACAATGGAAACTTTCATGTAAGCAAGTACAATATAGAACGGCTAAAGGGATTAAAATGGGTTAAAATCTGGACTTCCATTGACAAATGTACAAATTACTGACAAGGTTTTCCTCCTGTTCTGTACTCTGGTCATATTTGCATTCAGATATTCTTTGAGATGACTTCTCTAAGAAATAATATAATTTTTAAATAAATTATGTTAAATAAAATATCCAATACAAATGCATCTGATTTCAGTCTCCAGTTACCTTTATCACTTTTTTGGGATGGGGGATTTTGGCTAGTGAAAATGCTGAGATGATAGTGACATTGGAATACCATGAAGCCCCTAGAAAAACGAACGGAAGAGTGATGAATTGGTGTAATCCGAACTGTGTGGAAAAGACAGTTTTTTCTCGGGATAATGGAGTTAAGGGGATCTGCCAATATCCCTTATTTAAATCCCACTCTGGGAAATTCCGAAGTGCGGGAATGCCGGAGGATTCACCCCCTGCATCATTCTGACTCTACGTCTCCACCTTCTTCACTGGACCACCGGTCTTGGACACTACCTGGCTCCCTGTAACCCTAACAGTCCGGCCCAGGCTTCCCAGCGGACACGTCAATCTGGGAAGGATGATGGAGAGGGGGCTGGCGCATAGTACAGTCTGCCAAGGCTGGTTTGGTTAGAACCACTCCCCATTTCTGGGAAGCGGGTGTAGGGTGAGAGGGATGAGAGTGAGGGGCAAGAGGAGCAGCAAGAGGGAGTCCGTGAGAGAGAGAGAGAGAGAGAGAGAGAGAACTGGACTGCGGCTCGACGACTTCTGGGTAGGCCGCCATGTGGGCTTCAGCCAGCTGGACGCCGTCATCCATAGATGTGGGGCGATGGCACTGGGACCCATTCCGGTGTTCCTCGTGCAGGCGAATGGTTAGCTGCTTCAGCACCATCAGGTCGATAAGATCCTTCCTTGACCAGCACCCATCTACGGCAGGCATCACGGAGCTATTGGGCAAACGCGAATGGGCGGCCGGTGTCACTCAAGGCGAGGGAGCGTAATCGCTGATGTGTTGTTCGGGGCTCCGGCCAACCCATTGCAGGACACGCCCACTACAGTAACACCCTTCTTGAATCATAAAGTGATTCTTTTGGCTACAAGAACTTTTCAAATTCTGTGCTATTGCTGTTTGATTCATATTTTCTTAACTCTTTAAATATGACGTATAACATTTACATTTTATGTCACATAGTAAACTGAACTTGTTTAATGTAAAATTTTGTGGAAGTGCTCTATGCTGTATTCCTGAAAGTGTTTGTGCAATTTCTACTTGTACAATAATTTAAAAAAAAAAGGTTTAAATGGTAAAATAAGCATTTCTCTGTTCTGTATTCTCCTGTTAGCTCACAAGCTAATCGGTTAGCCTATTAGCTTAGCACACAACTAGCTTCTCCTCATCTTTTTACTCACATTTCCCCTCGCTGTCACCACCTAGTGATACGGCGGTATGATTGTATTCAAAATAACTTTTAATTTGCTGTATATTTAATGATTTTTTTATCTTTTTGTTTAGCGTTTAGTTTAAAGTTATGGATAGGTGAAGATGACTCCAAATAATCACAACAAATATAGTGTATGAATGTGGCATCCAAATGATCCAAGACTTAAGGATTTCGCTGGCTATTTGGAGGGGCATAACTTGTAGTGGGCGTGCCTTGTAGTAGTCTTGCAGGATGCAGACAGACCCCTCATGATTGGTCTGTGCTGCATGTTATTTATAATGTTCATTTTGGCCGTTACGGCATATCATTTCAACTTGGAAAGTCTGAAAAACTTAGTTCTAGGAAAAGTGTAGTGGAATGCCCCAAAAATCAGACTTTCAACTTGGAAAATCATGTGGAAATCTTCATCTCCGATTTCGCCGAGATGCAGGTGCGTGACGTCACATTCAATCCACTTGCCAGACAGCAAACAAATTTAAAAAATAAATAAAATCCCAATGGTTTCATTGAAGGAGGAACCTGATTCATATCTTGCTAGCATTTACCAAGAACAGCCACCCTGAACACACTGGCATCATATCCCATAGCAATGCCCCAGCAACCATCTACAACACCTTAACCTCCAAGGGATTTACACTGGCAAGCACTAGTCACATTTTCTTTAGAATATGTAAAAATCTAGTAATTCTGTAATCACATGCAGTATGCTATCATTAGCCATATATCTTTTTTTAGTGTTGTGTGAAACATCTGATTGACAGTTGAGGATTTGCAAACACATATAATAATTAAACAAGCAATGTTTCTAGATTGAATACATTAATTGTGTTGAACAAATGATACAGATGCAGCATAAATTATCAACTTTTTTTGAATGCACAAATTTGCCGTGACTGATTTTTAAATAGTTTCTCTCATGTGCCATGTAGGGTCACTCATTGAGATGAAAGAGAAAAGAAAGTGAGATAATGTGTGTGTGTGTGTGTGTGTGCGTGCGTGTGTGTGTGTGTGTGTGTGTACTGTACCTACATGCTTTCTGCGGCCTTGACAACGTGGGGGATGAGGAGGCTTTTCTGGCAGTGGATCTCCACAGCTGCTGTTAAATCCAGATATCTCATGGGTAGAGACCACTGTCCACAGAGGCGCCACAGAGGGATCAGTTTTTGGTCTGAGCTTCAAACTTTTGATTAATCTGTTCATTATATTGTTTTCTCCCAAAGTTTGACAGGAGTCATCTCATTATAAAGGAAATAAGTATTATGCATATTTACCTTGATCATGCCAACGATTAAAGGAATAGTTCACACAAAAACTAAAATTCTATATTATTTACTCATCATTATGTTTTGTATTATTTTCTTTCTTCCGTGGAATACAAAAGGAACAATTTTGAAGAATGATCTGGTTGCTCTTTTCATATTCATTCAAACACGATGAATGGGGACTGTAGTTTTCAAGCTTCAAGAAGAACACAGAAGCGCCATAAAAGTATCATAAATGTATTCCATTAGACTCGTGATATATTTCAGGCCTTTTAAAGCCATACAATAGTTTTGAGCTAGAAATATACAGAATTTAAGTCATTATTCACTGCAAATCTTGACATTCGCCCAATCTCTGATGTGTTCATGTAGGAAGTAGCAATGTGAACAAGTCATTCTTTTCAATAAATCAGTTGATTCCAAAACCGGTCTGAATGATTCATTCATGGTTCTTGAATTTAATTCAATGACTCTGAATAGTTCACTGAAGGGAAACATTATCATTGAATAATTCATATACAGTGAATTTATGTAAATTATGTCAGAATTTTGTTTTTAGGTGAACTATACTTTTAAGCAGTGTTATTGCCCATTTCTAAAACCCACTCAACATACAGTATAAGGTGTAGAAGGTAGCAAAGTGTACAGATTTGTTCTTTCTATATTGAGACATACTCCGTGTGCCTTTTTTAAATGAACATCCTGTGAAGAATGCCCCACCACTTCGGTAAATATATTTATACCGCATGTTTCCAAGGCTGCCTATGGAATTGGCCTTGTGACTGACAAAGTGTGCAATCTGCATTATTGTTTATGGACAAAGTAAATATGTCAAACGGGCACCAACGGGAAAAGAGCTTGTTGTAGTTTTAGAAACCTTTCAAGGGCAAGAAATCACTCAATAAAACCCTGACCCCTTTCCAGGACATCTCAGCCTGTCCAGAATACATGTTGTGAGCTACTGTTGAGAACATTTTGGTGTTTGTACCCCTTCAGAGGACAAAGACTGATGTTGATGCTGTATTTACAGATGAAGTTGTAACAATTGGTTGCAGGAAGTTTGAAGCAGCACTTCTGGTAGCAAGCTAAAACACAGAAGTGCACACTTTAGAGTAACATCGTAATGACTTTCCAACATGATCACACAGGTAATCGATATGTTGCTTACGAATGTTTATGTCCCCTGAAATCGACCCTACTCTACCGATTTACTGCTGAGCATTATACCCCATTTCCATCAATTCAAATCACACAAACAATGGTGACTGTGATTTGAAGGTTGCATTTTCACTCTAAAATTATATTTTTACTCCACTGACTGTTAGGTTAAGGGTTGGGGTGTAGGTAAGGGGGTAGGGTTCATTAAATGTGCATTTCTGTTGACTATTACATTATTTACAACTTAAAATACAACTTGCTTTTGGCACCACACTGTGGACATATCACCGGGAAACTGAAGCTCACACTTGGCCATACACTCAACAACATTTCCAGCTTTGGCCACTGGGGGCAGTGGTTTGAACTTCGCTAAGCACAGACCAATTTTAGCAGCAGAACTTTCGAGCTACTATCGCTGAATTTGTACAGGCCTATTTCAAATACATTTCAAATATTAATATAGGCCTATGAAAACACGCAAATCAAAGTTCAATAACATTTTAATTGAACAATTGTTAATTATTGCATTACGGCAATTACAAGGAGAGGCAACCCTTTCAGTCGTGGTGGTATTCACAATATTTCATGGCATTGAGTGCCTTATTGCTTTGTAAATGGTTACTTCATTGTATAAATATTAAACAAATCCATTTAGTGTCATTCTTTCACTAGAAGGTATAGTCCCTGAAATGTAAACTAAGATATGTTGACTTCTGTGGGTGCTACACAGGTAAACAGGTGTTTTGCGGCACAACCATAGGCGGAAGTCGGGGGTCAGTTTCCCCTATCTGAGGGTTGTCCCCCCCCCCTAAAATATCATTAAAATATGTGTATTGTAAATAATATAATGATATATTCTTAAAATAATTGTTTAAGAAATAAAATGATACAAATGGGGCAACAACAAAAAAAACCTTGGTGTCCCCTTCAAAAATTGCTCTTGAGAATTAAGTTTATTGTCCCCCCAACATTTTGATGAAATTTTCGCCCCTGGGCACAACTGTTAGTATATATTATTATGCTGTGTATTTTATATAGAAAACTGTACAGACAAATCAGCTTCCAGACAACTATGACTTTTATAATAGCCTGTTTTATTGCGTATTATTGCTTATTAAAGTTATTAATGGAAGTTATAACATACTGTCCATTTCCAGTGTTGGGTGAGTTACATAAAAAGTAATCCACTACAAGATACTGATTACTTCTCTAAAATTGTCATTAGATTTCATCATCTAGCTAGCAACAAACACATTAGCATATTACATATAGTATAACTTTTTGTATTGTATAACGTATATGGTGCTGCTGAGAGTTTACAGATCCCCATCCTCAGTCATTATACTAATGATTCCAAAGTATTTGCTTCAAGAGAACAGGAATACACACTGATTGTTCAGAAGAAATGTACACAACCTCGACCTAACCATTAGAGCCACTATTCTCCACAATAGTAAACTACAAAACAATTTAACATGACAGAAACTCCTCTAAATCCCAACATTACAGAACATTAAACAAGTCTCCTACTTGCTTCATTTTGCATAGAAATATATTAACATAACACTTCATTCTACACTCCCAATCCAGTTCCCTGCAAAGCATGCAGGGAACTGGAAATCCCTTGCCCAGTTTCAACATTCATTGATGCAACAAATATTATTCACATAGTCCTAACACAACTGGATTAAGTAAACATAGATGGATTGTACACCATGAAATTGAGACCAAATACTAAAGAATTGTGTAGTGTTAGCTCATTTATAAATCTAAGTTAATTGAGCAATCAGTCAAAATCACGTTGAGTGAGCACCATTCGGCAGATGTCTGAATCCATTGGAACAATTCATAACATCACTTTTCACTTGGACTTTATGTAATATAATTATGTTCTCTTCTCAAACATCAATGTATTAAGTTGATTACAAGCATACTGGTTTAGTATTTTCAATAGAGTTGCATTCCCTTTTTACAGTGCATTTCTAATTTACTTTTGTTACTTTCTAAAAATGCTTTTTCCACTTAACAAATTCAAAATAATGTCTATATTTCCTTCTTTGTTGATGCACACCTTTCAGTTGCCACAGAAACGCAAACAGGCATACATATTGTGACCATGTGAATTCATTTTTTTTTTTAATGTATTATTCATTCAATTATTTTAGAAATACGTGTAACCCAAGTAATTTAAAAGTAATCACCTTAACTGAAAGTAACTGAAATCTGTTTGCAAGAATTTAACATTTTAAGTGTTCCACTATTTTTTTTAATTCGAAAGTAATTTTATTACAGTAACTAATTAATTTGCAATCAGATTACACCCAACACTGCCCAGTTCTGATGCACACCACTGTGCAGACTAAAGGTTTATTTACTTTGTTTTTCCTTTACTGTTCTTCAAATCAGCATTTCTTTACATGCAACCCTATGCGAAGTGGCTCCTCATTCTCATTATATTCTCACTATCAGACACTGGTGTTTTATGAGAAGACGGAGGAATGCTCACCAAGCAAAAATTGTCCTGCTGGAGTCAAAGCATCGTAGTGATGTCTTTGTGGCGTCTATATTTTGCGCATCATATCAGGAACGAAGAACGCCAAACCCGTCCAGAGCGCACACATCACGCAGTCACAGCACTCCGGCATAACAACACTAACCTTGACAGCAGTAACTGATACATTATCACGTCTCGCACTGCCTCACAATCTAATGTATTCAATTACATGACTAGAGGTGATGAATTCACTATTACAGAAAACACAAATTAACCTATAGATTCACGTTCTCGATATAGGGCCTTGTGAGAAAATACTGCATAAAACATACTTCTTAATAATGTTGCCTGCTGTATTCCTTTAAGCATACTTGTTAAACAGAAACTAGTGTAGACTCCGTTGCATTCTGTAGGTTTTATAAATGTAGACGTCATGAAATCAGTTTGTGTGTCCATGAGATTTATTTATTTAGCCTACCAAAATGATGCCATTTGAAAACATGTGAAACGTGCAAAAAGGCATTGCCCTCATTTAATTTAACTTCAAAATAACACTAATGTGAAGTTGTGATATACAGGAACACTGCACTGAAAACATGCTAACCTAAAAAAAAAATTGTTTTATGTGGTAACTTGTTCATTTACTGGTTTTATCAAAGATTAAAATATTAGGCCTACTTAACAGCACCGAATTAACCTGGAGACATTAGTTTACACTAACAAAACCACTTTTATGGGTTCGATCAGGTAGAAATAGTGCATTACGGTAATAATTGCAGGTTACCACTTTTTTATAGTAGCTCTGACAGAAAACATTAGATTATCTAATTTTCTTTTTAAAGAGGACCGGCTTTCATGCATCCAAATATGAAAATAAGTATATAATTTGATGATGATAATAATAATAAGATAACTATTATAATGCAACATTATAATGGTCATTTAGAGATTATATCTATTATAAGACATGAATAAGGTTTTTTTTATTTTTTTTTTATTTATTTATTTTTTTTTTTTACAGATCATGAAATGCTGCGCGAGCGCATCGTCTTCATGCAGGTTGTCACATGAGCGCGCTATCCAATGAACACCTCTCCAATCAGAGATTCAGTGCAGAGGAAGACATCAAACCTGTTAGTGGATTCGCTCCTGAAGTTACTAAAGGACTGAAACTGCCCGTTTGAGATTACTGGAGCTGAATGATAGGCTATAGACGCTCATTTCATTCAAATGCTGGACGCACAGATGATGGGTAAGAACTTCGATTACATTTGAATGAAAATAATTAATTCAGAACCCGTCAAACATTTTAAGTTTCAGTTCTCCCCTGTGGAGCACACATATTTTCTATGAATAATCATTAGGCTATAATAAAAAAATATTTACAGTAAAAAAATAAAAAAAACTAGAAAGAATGCACATAAGACGCAATTAATGTCATTATAGTAAATATGTAAAAAATGCGAGTGTTTTTTAAGGTTCTAATCTCGAATATAAAATAGCTTCAAACAGCACAATCCACCTCAAAATATATCAATGCATCATTAAAATGTATAAGTGCATACTGCCATTGAATTGTTTTCAAGGTCAAAGGCTTAGTTTAATTAACTAATTTAATTGCTGACTTCAAATTAATTTTTTTATGAATACATTATGTAAGTAAACATAATATAAATTTGAGCGTGGTGTTATAATAGAATATAAAAACACAAACTAACACTGTCATTCAAATAAGTTTATTTCAATATCTGTGAAACATTTCTAAATAGCATATAGGTAGTAGGCCTAATAATTCCAGTAATTCTAGTAAAATGTCAATAATAATAATAAAATAAAAAATGCGCTTACGTATATTTTTCAAGGGCTTTTTCAATAGTTATCCTGCAACGAATATAAACGATCAATTCAATAAATTAAATTATTTTTACACTATAGTGTGTTTAGATTTAGATCACTGTAAATATTCATTTATTCCCCTGTACATTGTTCTAGATCATTTTAAAATGGGTTTAGGCTACTGTGAATACTTTTCCTCTCAGCCTAAAATGCCTAGAGTTAGTACGATAACTCCATTAGTAAAGAGAGAATGTGCGCGCGCACGCGTCTGTGTGTGTCTCGTGGAGTGGGCGTGAGTGAGTGGGTGGACAGGTCCACATTTGGAGGCATGACAAGACCCAATATAATTCAATCGATCAGTTCCTCGTCGTAGATAAAGCATAAGTAGGTGAACAGATGCATTGATCGGGCGCTCAAGATCTCTGTACCGTTATTTCATTTTAAGCATCATTTCAAGAAGTTACTCTTCGAAAAGCTGAGGTGTTTTTCGTATGCATTTTTTTTATATTAGCCTATGTGGTTAAGTTATTTTGTCGAATTGATACGATTTAAACATTTTACAACTCATATTTGGAGACATAAATGCACAAAAGTAACTTGTGAATGAAGAACAGACAAAATTCTAGAGGACATCATCAAATTACCATGTGATTGGCTATCTTTTTTTTCTTTCTTTCTTACACATTATTTAATTTTTATTATTCAGTAATAGCTAAGTGTTAAGTGTATAACACAAAATATTTCAAATGCTTCTGTTATTTAATGCTTCCAGTTGCAGACGCATCAGTCAGGGTGATGGACTTCACACCAGATGAAGAGTTTGAGGAGCTTTGTCCTGTATGTGGAGATAAAGTGTCCGGATATCATTACGGCATTCTTACCTGTGAAAGTTGTAAGGTACACTACAATTTCTATTTACATACAAAATTTCATAGAAATTTCCCAAGTGTTGCATTTTTAACCCATTATAAATATTTCAGTAACGTTTTACTTTTTATTTATTTCGTAATGTTGTTTACAATGTTAAAGAGTAGTTTATGCACATTCAAATGTGAATATACACACTATATCACATATTTAATCAGTTACATATGAACAAGTTTGACATTTTTAATTGTTTGAATGTGCATTAATGAATGATCTCTTATGTATTATAGTGTAATAATGTTTGTTAGGTGTTACCAATCATTTTGGGGTGTATAGGTAAATATACTATTTTAGATTTCCATGTGTGCTGCTAGACTACATGTGCCTGCTAAAGCAAGTTATTCACATTGGGTTCATTGCAATAGAGTCTAATCTTATTTCTAAGATGTCCCATCATTTAAGAGCCACCATGAAAGTCTTGATTGTGTTCTGTGTTGTTGTTTTTGTGAATATCCGGCAGAATAATGACAGAATATAATGCTTACTGTATTATTATGATACAGGGGTTTTTCAAAAGAACTGTTCAGAATAACAAGAGATACACGTGCACACAGAACCAAGACTGTGGCATTGATAAAACCCAGAGGAAGAGATGTCCTTTCTGCCGCTTTCAGAAGTGCCTCAGTGTCGGCATGAGACTCGAGGGTAAGCATTGCTACTCATCAGAAAGAAATAGCTTTTTATGGCCTATTTCATGATCCTATTTAAAATTATTTTTAAAAATGTGTCATCACATTTTATGACATTCATTCATTGATTTAAAGCCCGAAAGAGGAACGATGTCAAAAAAAAAAAAATTTAATAAAAAAAAAAAATCAGTGTATGTCTCAGAAAACACGTTTTATGGTTTCATGACCCTGCAGTCTTATTCGGTCGATATAGTAGATTCTTCCGGTCAGCCTGTCTTATTTTGCACTCCATGTGCGCAATTCCCAGGCCGCATGCAGAGAAGCACCTGCTTCCGTGCACGCCTGTGACACATTCCTCACGCGCTGATAAGGCTCGCGGATTCATGTAGGCCCTAGTTTGAGAGTTCACAAAAACCAGTGTGGAAAATGTCCAAATGAAGAGAAATATCCGTTTGCCTTTTTCCCCCTGACTTACTTAGCAAACCCTTGCCAAGCATTCCTTGCTTTATTTGGCTTTAAATTTAGAGAGCTCTTAAAATATCCTTACTCATCCTACATTGCTAACTGTGTTACATTTGTAAAAAGTAGCCTACATTGTTTTGTCTTATTGAGGATAAGATGTAGCCTAATATTCAGCATGTCTCTTTCTCCCCAGCTGTCCGCGCAGATCGAATGAGGGGGGGGAGAAATAAGTTTGGCCCTATGTACAAGCGTGATCGTGCCCTTAAACAACAGAAAAGAGCTTTAATCAGAGCCAGTGGCTTTAAAATAGAGCCCAACCCAACCCTGTTGTCTACTACCCACACTGAGTACACTCTTCCTGGGTCAATCCCCTGTCTCCATCCCCCATCACTGTCTTCTCCAGAGTACGACTGCCCTCCTCTCTGCCCGCCAGCCCTGGGTGTAGCCCTGCAGAGCTATGGGTCATTTCCAGCTCAGTACCAGTACACTGCTCCATCCCTGCCTAATAGATCCATTAAGGCAGAATACCCAGATGCATACTCCAGTTCCCCAGACTCTTCACTAGGGTACCCGTTTCCTGATGGCTGCTTGCCCGCCTCTCCACACAGCAGCCCAGGTTTGCCCCCTCTGGTACTAGAGCTGGTCAGCTGCGATCCAGATGAGGAGCAGGTAGGGGTCAAATGATCTGGAGATATTAATGAATGAAGTATGTCTCTAAATATTCAAGATTGGGGGGAAAAAAATGTAGGAATCTGTCTTTGTAAAATCCATATGGATTGACCATTAATGTTAAGTTAATAAATACACTGTTAAATTTTTTTCATGTAACCTAAAATGTGTCACATTTGGTTTTATTTGAGATTATTTGTTTTTTTTTTTCACACCAATGTTGGTCATTTTTAACCTCCTGAGACCTGAGTGTGACTGCTGTGTGCATTTTCCATTTCCATTTTTTATTTGTAACTAGGAGCAAAAAAATCTGGAGCAAATAGTTTTCCTAAAGATGTATGTCCACATATGTGGACAGGGGGACTAAGTTGGGAAACTTTACATAATACCAAGATATAGAAATTCAGATTTATTTATCAAATTGTTAAATATGTTTCCAGGAGTGCTGGTTATTCATGTTTTTGAGAGATTACATAAAAAAGTAGCATAAATAAATCTAAAGTAATGGCCAGCATCATCCAATCACTGCCAACCATGTTCATATAAAATTATACATTATAAATCCTGAATCTATGTACTGATGTCCATTGTCCCATGTGTACCAAACATGTTGAGTGGTCCAAACATCATCAGCAGCCTGAAACTGAACTTTTGGTCAGATTTTAGGAGTAAATGCACTTGAGATATAGCCCTTGCTCCCTATTTAGTGAATGACTTAACCTCCAGTGTGCTGTCTTTCGGCACTGGTCTCCAAACCGGTTGAAATACACATTATTTTCGACCTAACTCCACATAAAGCCTCTGAAAGCAAACTTTTTCAGCTTTTGGATTAACACATTTATTCTCAGTGTGAAAATGCACCGTAAATATAGGAATACTTATGCTAATGTTAATGAATTGAACTGTATTGTACAGTGATAATAAAATAAATATAACAAATGTATATTAAAATGAAGCAAAATGACCCACAGTTGTTAATGTTGAAAGTTATTCAAAATAAGGGGAATAATGTCCCAAAATCCACAAATGTGGACATAATGTTTATCAGCGTGCTGTGTGCGAGAAATTCAAGATTTTTTTTAAAGAGGCATATCAAACGAAAATAGAGATGCTAATCTTTATACCCAAACATGTTTCAATTAAAAATCTTAAAGAGATTTCTTACCAGATGCACTTTTGTTGGCTCTGCACCCTTAGAAGTGCTTCACAGACACAGATGCCGTGCTTTTGTGTCAAGTGACTCGGTGCGCCAGAAGTTTTTGCTTAGAGTCTTGTGAAAAGTATTCATTCGGTTTAAATTAGTTTAAATTATGCATTGTGTAAAGCGCAGCCAAAATACAACGTCCACGCATGTGGACGCGGGGTCGCACGAGGTTAAGGGTCAGATTGGGTAGGTAACAGCTCCTCATTTTCACTTTAAAATGTAGAAGCTTCAAATGTAAACTAAAGAGAGGGTCATTCTTGGATTTTAATGAGTTAAAGTCATTTAGCACTACTATAAATAAATGTTAATGTGAAATTAACATTGTTTTGTGTTTCCAGGTAAGAGGGAAAATCTGCGCTATCCTTCACCAGGAGCAAAGCGGCAGGGGTAAACTGGATAAACCACGGCCCTTCAGCCTGTTGTGTTTCATGGCAGATCAGACACTATTCTCAGTTGTCGAGTGGGCAAGAAGTTGTGTCTTCTTCAAGGAGCTAAAGGTACAGCTTTACAGAGATGAGACAAAATAACTGAATGTGTGTAGGTTTACTTAGCTGTACTTTGGGAACAAATTTGTCCCCAGAAATGTGATAAATCTGGACGTCCGGGGATGTTCTTCATCGGAAAAACGATTCATAAATAACGTCTTTTTATTCAAAAAAAAGTTTTTAGGGTAGGGTTAGTCTGTAGTAATTATTTCGGTAACACTTTACAATAAGGTTCCATTTGTTTACATTACTTAACATGAACTAACAATGAACAATTGTATTTTTATTAACGAACTTTAACAAAGATTAATAAATGCTGTAAAAATATATTGTTATTTGTTTGTTCATGATACCTAATACATTATCTAAAGTTAACAAATGCAACTTGTAAAGTGTTACCAATTATAATTAGCTTTATATAATAAAATAATAATAAATAATTATATATATTAAGTAGTAGAAGTCTATGGTACGTTTTCATTTAAATAGCTCAGTAAATCAGATCATCAAAATATATGAAAAATGTTTCATGATCGTGTAGGTTAAATGTCTAAGTGTCTTGTCTAATCAGTGTACAGCATAACTATTTTGGAGAAAGTCTGCTGTTTTGTCGCCTGATCATACGTCTTACTGAACGATAACTGTTAGGGGCACCAAGACATTCAAATATTGTGTGGTTGTTGAATGTTTTGTTTGGCAGCATTTAAAATAAGATTACATTTGGGTTTGTTTATATTTTATTGGTAGTGTTGCTGATATCTGTGTCAAAGTCAAAATGTCTTCGTCAATCATTTAGCTTCACTGTTATATAAAAAAGATATATTTGGGAAACCTTATTGGTTGATTTATCTTTTTCTGCCTGTATTTGTTCTTTGTCGGGTTCTATAAGAAATAATTGTCTATTGTGCAATCTTGCAGTGCAAAATATGTGATAGAGATAAAAAGAGGCATCGGACGTAATTTGGAATCTATAATTTAGACACAGTTGCTATTGTTGCAGATTACAACATATTAAGATACATAATTATTTTAAGATAAACAAGTTGACACAAGTAGAATCTGACACAAACTTCATTGTTAAAGGAATAGTTTGCTAAAAATGAAAATTCTGTCATCATTTACTCATCCTCAAGCTGTTCCAGACCCGTATTACTCTCTTTTTCTGTAGAGCACAAATGGAGATTTTAAGCAGAATGTCAACCCCAGTCACCATTCAATGTCATTGTATGGTAAAACGATGCAATGAAAGTGAATGGTGACTGAGCTTGAAATTCTGCCTAACATCTCCTTTTGTGTTCCATGTAGGAAAGAAAGCCATACTGGTTTGGAAAAACATGTGGGTGAGTAGATGATGACAGAGTTTTCATTTTTGGGTGAACTTTAATAATCTGCCTTAACAGATATTGAATAGAATATTTGGTCTCACTTTAAATAATGGTATGCTAGAATGACAGCAAAGAATTTAAAATTGCAATCTTTGTTTTTGCATATACACACCTGCATGAATGTTACATGTTTTCTGCACAATCCATTCCATTTTGTAGTCATGGCAACTAGTGTTAGGATCCACAAGTCGGGGTGTAAAATGTTTCAGAGTTTGAATATGCATTCCAGGGATTGACTCCTGCAGACACAAAGCTTTCAGAAGCACTTAATTACATTCCATGCAGCAGATAGCTCTGGAATCCCAGCTCTCCCTCTTGTCTAAGTTCTTCTGCATTGTTTTCAGCCACTGAAAGGTATCATTCAATGCAGAAAATATCACTGAATCAGTGTCAGTATTTTTTTTTATTTAGGGGCAATATTTGTCCTTTGGAATTGATCAACTTGACTTATAGACTCAAGTTACTATACCACAGTACATTTTCACAAAATTACTTTTTTATGGCTCATTGTATGTTTCGTGGCAATTTCCAGGTGAAATAAACTCTACACTACAACAACAATGACTTTTATTCACTTTCACACAAATTACGAGTAAAGGGGCAGATTATCAGTTCATAAACACTTACTTTTCAGCCTGTTTCTCATAGAATGCTAAATTATTACATTTAAACAGTTGAATTTAGTGCATGACATATAAGGTGATAAATTTGAAGGTTTGCATTACATAACTAACTACATTTGCCAGTTGCTTCTGCAGTTGATTTTTCATCTCACATTTGCTTTTTATAACAATATTGGTCAGGATTAAGGTTTAGTTTAGGGAGGTATGTTTTGTTGATTAAAACTTGATAGAGAATTTACCTTAAAAAATCTCATCTATTTTTCATCTCACATTTGCTTATGACACTTATCGATTAGGTTTAGGTTTAAGGTTTAGGGTAGGCAGGTTTTGTTGATTTAAATCTCGATAGAGCATTATAATATTATAATATATTTTAATTATAATTTAGCTGAGAGAAACAGGTCACTTAACCCACAGATTAAAGTTTGTCTGTCTGCGTTCCACAAGTCTACAAGGAACGCCCACTTCATGACACGCCCACTACACGTCACACCCCCTTTGAACCATAAAGCGATTCTATTGGCTACCAAAATGTTTTAAATCCTATTCAATCGCTGTTTGATTCATATTCTCTTAACTCTTAAAATATGACAAAGAATAACTTTTAAATTATATGTCGCATATCACATTATTAAACAGAAGATATAAATGGTACACTTGAACTTACTTATTTAATGTGAAATTGAAAGTGGAAGTGCTCTTGGCGGTATTCCTGAAGGTGTTGTACAGTGTCTGTTTCAATAAAAAAAAAAAATATTGTATATAAATGGTAAAATAACAATTTCTCTGTTCTGTTTATCCAGTTAGCTCACACGCTAATCGGTTAGCCTATTAGCTTAACATACAGCTAGCTTCTTCTCCTCTTCTTAGTTATACAACAATATGTTTGTATTCAAAATAACTTTTAATTTGCGGTATATTTAAAGATTTTACAAACTTTCAATTTTTTTAATTTGTGGTTATCGTTAGGTTTAGAGTTACGGATAGGTGAAGGTGACTCCAAATATACACAACAAACATAGTGTATGAATGTGGAATCCAACTGTTCCAAGACTTCAGGATTTTGCTGGTTATTTGGAGGGACGTAACTTGTAGTGGGCTTGCCTTGTTGTAGTCTTGCAGGATGCAGACAGACCCTTCTCGATAGATTAGACTAGATTACTATCATAAAATATTCTGAACTATATAGCATGCTAGATAACTGAAAATTAACCACAAGAGGTATTTTGCCACATTTTAAATATCAGGGGCTTTTGTATCACTTTCTGTGGCATGCTTGCCTCAAGTCCTGGTTAATTTCTGACACTGGTGTACAATCTGGCTGTTTGTTTGGTGATAAGGTGTCAACAGTGATTGTTATAATGATAATTTAAAGTGTGGCTTTGTATCCACAAACTCTATCTAAACAAGTGAGGTCAAGCTGTCATGTTACTGGGGCTTGAGGTGGTGGATTAGACTGGGCATAGGGGCAGATATATGGTTTAAGGAATTGTGTCTGTGCTGGGATTGATATATGTATCACTACAGTTCTATTAGAACTTTACTGTGCATCAGAATACTGACACAACATGGCCTTCACAACACAGTAGATGATCACCAAAAGGAAAGAGGATTAGAGGGGGAGGAAGATGTGGTTAGATTACAGAGATGGAGAGACTGATGAAGGACAAACAGAGAGAGGTGAAAAGGTGCAAGAGGTCATCTGGCGTCATAAATATATCACATTCAATGTGAGCACAGCGACTGCTCTTCACAATGTATCTCATCCACTGTTTAACTGTGTGCTAGGTATGTATTTCTTCAGAGGTTTGAATTTTAGGGTTAAAGGTCACACAGTCTGTCTTGTGTATTTGAAGGGTGCCATTTTGGATAATTTGAGTAGAACTTCACCCACATAAGCATCACAATTCAATATGTTGAAGCCTGTAGTGGAGCTTCAATTAATATATATATATTATATATATGTGTGTGTGTGTGTGTGTGTGTGTGTGTGTGTGTGTGTGTGTAAATTCAAATAGAAAGGCTAGAATTTGGAAGTTCTATTGAAAATGGTCTAATCATGTGTCAATACTTAATACATTTACAATTACAAGTATAATGAAATGACAATGTAATTACCATATCATAAGGCTGTATTTGTCATGGTTTAGGTGGGAGATCAGATGCAGCTGCTGCATAACTGCTGGAGTGAACTTCTGCTTCTTGATCATATTTGCAGACAGGTGCATCATGGGAGAGAGAACAGTCTGCTGCTCATCACAGGACAGGAGGTGAGTTTTAAGATGGTTATTTATATCTTCAGCTTTAGTGTGTTAATAGGCAATATAAATGTTAGACTTGCAAACAGAAAAAAATTAGAATAGAAGAACTGGGAGCCCTGTAACAGATGTCATTGCCCCCACAGAGACCCCCCCCCCCACTGAACATCGGGTCAGTCTGAGATTATATAAAGAGACAAAAGCCCCTAAATAGATAAGAAGCTCGTAACATCATATCTGCCAACAACCAAGAAAAACAGTGTCCATGTGTACCTAGGTGAATTGGAGCTGTATTAAAGGCAAAGGTGGTCACACCAAATATTGATTAGAGATTTTATGTTTACTGTACATTGTATGATGTTAATCGATAAATTAAACTATTTATGGCATTATATTTGAAGACTTTTGTACAGTACTGCATGTAGATATTCCTCAAACTTTGCTCAGGGTTTTTTAAAAATCCCAAAACTGAGACCAAATCTTAGAGCTTTCAAGATACATCCAGCAAATTTGGCACAGACCTTCAGGCTGTTCTGAAATAGTGTGGCTATATCTTTTCTAACTGATCGGGTTTAGTTTTTGCACAGTGGATGATCAAAAACTAGACTTTGAGCATGCACATTTTTTTCATACAACGCATAGTAAATAATACATCACACATATCAAATAAAAAATATATACTGTCTACTCACGTTCCTGGAACTAAAAAACAGCTTTGAAATATTTATTCTTTGTATCGAGCCAAGAGGTCAGCGTGTGAGGTTAAGATCTTCTGTTGGTCACGCGTCCTCTCGTCATACGGATTCGCAGGTCAGAGTATTCCAAACTTGAACTCTTATACACAGCGGAGCAGAGTTGGGTAGTACTCCGTTACATTTACTTGAGTAACTTTTTGGAAAAAGTTTTACTTTTAGAATAGGTTTAAAAATGGTTACTTTTTACTCGGCTCTTATAACATACATTTTTAAGTTTACATTTTTAAATCAGTGCAGCAATATATCAGTGTGCTTTGTCCCACATGTCATGAGCAGTATTTACGCATTTACTCCATGCCCTCGCACTGGTACCTATCGCAGCTTTTTCGGGCTGATTAACTGTATAAATTCATGTAAACATCCACGTTAAGTGTAAATGCCTTTTGCTCTACGGAATGTGTGATTGACCACTGGAGTGTGAACAGACAGCATTTTGGCATGTGCATAGCGAGGGGCGTGAGGCGCACGCACGAGAGATGTGCTGGCATGAGGCCATCGTATGACGAATAATACATATGTTAATATAAAGAGTAAATGCTCAGTTCACTTACTTATGCAGCCGAACCGCTCTGTGTTACAGCTCCCTGTACCTGGGAGAATGGGATGAGAAAAGCTGACTCTGGATCAGTGGCTGCGAGCAATTTTCCACATCGACTGTGTTCGCAGAGAAAATGTCTTAATATCTTAAAATATTCAAAATATTTTTAATATAATAGTCTTTTAGTTTGATTAATGAAACAACCCGTTTTCATGGCATTTAAAGCATTAAAAGCTATTATATTCAAGTTGTATTTACAGTCTGTACGCACCATGGATCAACTCAAAACAAGCGTGCACTGAGATAACATAAGTGAAAAATATTAATTTATTCATCAGGCTTATTCCTTGAATATGTTAGGCTGGTATTCCCCACTGAATTTCATCCTGACTTTTGAAAAACATCTTAAGTTGACTCTGGCATTGTTAATGGGTACAGCATATGATGGCATATATGATGCAGGTTCAAGTGTTGGGCTTTGCTGCTTTATGTAAGACAGTGGTTATTCTTCATTATTAATACTGGCTGCCATGTTGATGGACAAACAAATCATGCATATTCATGTTATTTATTCTTTATTATAAAGATGACGTAAAGACCTAATTTCTAAATATCTGTTTGTTTAAAGAGTATTGTACAGTAGCTAGCATGAACAGTAATGTCTCTTGCATGCAATGCATGGCTTATTTGTATGGAATGCATAGCATACCAGAAGAGAAAGTGGCTGTGAGAAAAAGTAACACAAAAGTTACTCAAAAGTAACCTAACACTTTATTATCCCTAAATAATTTATTTTAATTAAGTTACTTTTTTAAGGAGTAACACAATATAATGTTACTTTTAACAAGTTACTTTTAAAAATAAGGTTACCCAACACTGCCGGTGAAGAGCTGCAAACTTCTGGCAAACATTTTTGGTGAAAATCTCATTTGCATGTGAAAATAACGAGCAGCAAGTTTAGATTTTTTGTAAGCAGTATTTCAGCCACCTGTAGTTGTTATAACACCCTCTAACACCACATATTCCTCATCCTCTGCTGCTCGCCATCACCAGTTATGTTAGTCTAGCTGATAACAACAAATAATCTGAAGTGCGGAGCATCCTAGAGGAAGTCTCCCGTCGTAATGGCACCACCCATGGAGAAGTCAGGAAAAAGGTGGATAAACATATATGGAATGTTCAAATGGGCCAATGAAATGCCTGTTAATTCAAACTCTAACTGTCAAATAATCTAAAGTTAAACCCACACAAGGCTTGCTCTCTCTCTCTCTCTCTCTCTGTATATATATACTTTACATATACACACAGTATATCTTACAGTTTATCTGGCTGTCTTTGTGACAGTCTGTCTAACTATCTACTGTATCAAGCTGGCTGTATTTTTACTCTAATATCTGTATTTATCTAAATTCAAATTTTTGAAACTAGTTTAAGCTCTCAGACAAGGCTTTGTCCAGTCAACATAAATGCATGTCTTGACAAACTTTACCTATCTAGTTGCAAAATCATGTTACATGGTTCCTTACACCTATCTTGGCAGTCGCTAAATATTTTGTTAAAGTTTCCCCCAAATAGATTAGGTTTTAAAAATTAATGCACTATTGAGTTTTAAATCAACAAAACCTATACCCCTACTCATAAATTAAACCTAAACAATTGTGTCATAAAAAGCAAATGCAAGATGAAAAACACAATTGCCAAAATATCATGGTGCTTCTAAAACTGGGACTCCATCTACATATTTTCATGCGTATTTTGGATTGCATAAAAACTACTGGATGGAAACACCAAGAATCTCCTACAAATGACTTGAACACTTGAAGTTTGCCGAAGGTTTATTACACTTTTGAAAAATATATTATAGATTATAGACGGAAAAGACATAAAGAAGAAGGAATGCACAAACATAGTGGTTGCAGAACTGTGTAACGTCACTCCCAGATATTAGATAAGGTTCTTTACAGTGTTTTTTTCTGCATGCTCTTAACCACGAGAATTTTATTAATAAAAGAGTCACAGTGTATACAATTTATCCCTAAGTGATGATTTAGTTTTTTTGAACACATGGGATGAAAATGTAGCATTATTTGCTCATTGTTTTTTAGATATTATGGTTCCCTGTATGTCGCTCACTTCGACATTGTGTCGTGTGAAGCAACACTAGGGGACTTTCTTTAAGGCCTCGGTTACCTCTGAACTTGAGAAAAGGCCAATGAGAATTTGGCAGACAGAATTTGCATGTCCCTTCCCTGGACATACGGGTATAAAGGGAGGGAATCGTGCATCTGTTCCTTCAGATTTCTTCTTAGGAGCCGAGCGGTTGTACGATCAGCGAGCTGAGATCACTACTGTTCCACTCACCTCTGTAGAGCGTCTGCTGTCTGCTATGGCGCATATCAGCGGCTTTCTCCTTCTCTGCACTGCAGTGCAGCTTTGCCCCTGGGCACTTCGACAGCGCTTCTAAAAAGAGAGTATTTCCTAAAAGAGATTATTTTCTCTAAAAGAGCAATACACAGCTGGCGTTGAACATCCTTTTCAGGATGCATCTTTGTAAAGATGCCCTTCCACCCCTGTGTAGTTCCTGGATGTGGTCGATTTCTCTCTGCTCCTGACAGTTATAGACTCTGCCCTGTGTGTCTGGGCCGCGATCACACTGAGGCGGCATTTGTGGATGGTTCATGTTCTCACTGCGAGAACTTAACCATGGCAATGTTGTGGTTGCATCTTTCCTTCTTAAAGAAGAATGCCACTCCAGCTGTCACTCAATCTTCCAACGGGATTGATGACGACCCAGCTGGTCGATGGAGGTGATTTGGATATGGCAGCGGGCTCAGTTTCACCAGGTAGATCCCCACAAACCACCCGCCCTCTGGTACGCTCGTTGACTTCCGTCCAAGCTCAAGGTGAGAGCGGCTCAGAAGACTCGACTGGACTGCCAACTTTGGGTCGGCACACACAGTCTGAGGCTGACGCCTAGATGGCCGACATACTTGGCCAGGCCGCCATCAGCGTGAGGTTGGACTGGAACCCTCCGTCCTTCCCGCAGCCTTCACGGCTAGACAATTGGTTCCTTGGGACCAGGCACCACTCAAATCCCCCCCACCCCTGGTCCCTTTCTTCCTGGAGGTGCATGATGACCTGATGAGGTCATGGAGGGCACCTTTCACTGCCCGCAACCGACCTCCTCGCTCATCCGCTCTCACTACCCTCGACGGCGGGTCGGCCCACGGATACTCGCAGGTCCCCCAAGTGGACAGAGCGGTTGCAATCCACAAATGTCCCAAGAACGTTACTAGTAATTCATGTGAAAGTGAATAAATGTTGTTGTTGTTCTAGTGCCTCCAGTGTTCATTTCACCAGAAAACTGCCACAGGGTACAACTGGGCATGTAAAAAGCATTTAGCAAAAATGTAGGTATAGTAACGTGATTCTATGAGAAATCCAATGCATGTGAAATGTATCTATGTTTTAAAGTTTGCATGTTTTAATACATTGTATCTGCGGCCCATGACCCTAATGAAGGTGTTGTTGTGTTTTGCAGATTGAGCTGTCACCAGTGTTGTCTGAAGCGGGGCTGACTCTGAATAGTCTAGTGCAGAGAGGACAGGAGCTGGCTAGGAGACTGCAGCTCATCCAGGTGGACAGGAGGGAGATTGCCTGTCTGAAGTTCCTCATTCTCTTCAACCCCAGTGAGTATAGATCTCTACAATGCACTTAAATTATTAGGGGTCAAGCACAGAAGGTCTGTGGCAGCCCTATGAACCATACTTAGGAAAATGAGACAGTTTGGCATACTGACATGAATGGGTATGAATAGCACCCAGACCAAGATTTGCGTATTGAGGAGAAACTCTATAGCGCCATCACCAGTTCAACAAACAAAACAATATTATTTTCTCTTCTTTGTTACGGAGGGTAAAGTTTCCTTCTTTCCTTTAAATCGAGGTGTGTGTGTGTATTGAAAACCATTTGCTCACCCTTGTACACTTCTTATAAATCTACTTGCATAGATCTAAAAAACTGGTGTTGTAGCTTTGGCCTCATATTCGTCATATTTCTTTATATGCATCTTCTTCCAGCATAAGGGATTGTTTGCAATATTAGCTCAAAAGCATCCATAGATGCATACTTTGAAAATCTCCTATATCAACTATTTTCAATGAAGTAAGTTCATCCAGTATCCCGTTTTTAAAATTTGAAAGATGAATCGCAAAACGCCACACTGCTAAACACAATGTACACTAATGTCTACTGTAGCGCATGTTTTCTTTAGAAATCCTGCATATTGACAGTGCATTATCACATTGAGAATCAATGGGACAGAGCAGACATACAGCTCACTGGAGGTTAAGTCATTCACTAAATAGGGAGCAAGGGAGCGTCCTGTAGCATCCTTATGCATTCACATGCTAATCAGTTCATAGAGTCGGAATTTATAATGTATCATTTTATTTTAACATGGTTGGCAGTGATTGGATGATGCTGGCCTTTTGCAAAAACCTTAATAACCAACACTACTGGAAACATCAACAATTAAAAAAAAAAAACTTTATAGCTTGATATTATTTTGGTCCCGCTGTCCACATATGTTGCCATACATGTTTAGGATTTTTTTTTTTGCATGTTTATTAGGTGCTATTAGTTACATATCAAAAAGGGAAAAGGAAAATGCACACAGCAGTCATGATCAGATCTCAGGAGATGAATGTATTCAATTATTAAATACATCAATATCCAGAATACAGTGCTTATCAGTTCTTGTTGAAACTATAACATGTTGTACCTAGCAACAAACCTTTTCTAAAAATTTTCCAATTACAGTTTCATTAGCCACAATAAACAAAACATTTCAAACTGCGTTTGAAAATGAAATAAATTGTCGTCTTCTCTGTCAAATGTTTTTCATTCTTCAGATAAATGAAAGCAGGTTTATTGAGTAATTTGTGTCCTTCAAATGCATTGAAAAGATTATTCAACATTTGAATTACTGTGTGAATGGCTCTTCTGATGAGCACTGCTAATGCTTTAAAGTGGTCCATTAATGGGTCACGCTATTGTCACCCTAACACACACACACACAGCGCGCACACGCACGCACAGAGACAGGCCGGAGCCTAACACACACACATTAAAATGCACATGCGGGAAACGGCTCATAAATACACTGAAATAAACCAGATATTAACACATAATTGTTTCTTTCCTGTTTAGATGTGAAGCTCTTGGAGAACCAGCAGTTTGTGGAGAACGTTCAGGAGCAGGTGAACAGCGCTCTGCTCGAGTACACACTCTACTCGTACCCGCAGTGTTTGGACAGGTTCAGCCAGCTCATACTGCGGCTACCTGAGGTCCGCTCGCTCAGTGCACAAGCTGAGGATTACCTGTGCTACAAACACCTGTGCGGAGAGGTGCCGTGTAACAATCTTCTCATAGAGATGCTTCATGCCAAGAGATCTACTGCAGTGTGAAAGTGGCATTTGTGTGTGTGTGTGTGTGTGTGTGTGTGTGTGTATGTGTGAGCATGTATTTATCACTTTGTGGGGACCAAATGTCCCCATAAGGACAGTAAAACCCGAAATTTTTGACCTTGTGGGGACATTTTGTCGGTCCCCATGAGGAAAACAGCTTATAAATCATACTAAATTATGTTTTTTGAAAATTTAAAAATGCAGAATGTTTTCTGTGAGGGTTAGGTTTAGGGGTAGGGTTAGGTTTAGGGGATAGAATATAAAGTTTGTACAGTATAAAAACCATTATGTCTATGGAAAGTCCCCATAAAACATGGAAACACAACATGTGTGTGTGTGTGTGTGTGTGTGTGTGTGTGTGTGTCAGATTGAGAGTTAAAGCCATATGTGCACACTGTGAACACTTTTCCAAAGTCAATTATTTCATACCTTACCTGAATGTATAGAATTTTTCATTGTTATCCTCTTTTATCAGCATTTAAACAAAGCATGACAATCATAGGTTGGTACAGAGATGTTTTATATATATATATATATATATATATATATATAGACCATTTTTCACTCCTTTCTTCCATTTTCCTTTTTTATCATTCTCCGGGCCATGAAGGTAATGATAACTGCTGAGTGTAATCTTATATAGTCTTAAGAGGAATTTTTATGTATCTTTGTTATTTACTTTAATTATCTTGTGCTTTTGTACTGATAATGGTCATATGACTGTTTTGTACTTTTTATTGTTTGTCAAATCCATTAATTTAGTAGCTATTTAAAAAAGGCCTGTCCAAAACGTAAATGTATTTATTGAAACAATTATCATCAACATGTACAAGCGATGAACAACTGAGATAGTTAAAGCACATTTTTACATAGATTACACATTTATTGTTTTTCCATTTAACTGAAAAGAAATTGGTCACAATAATCCAAATAAAATACATGCTGCAGTTCATGAAAAATGACTTGATGACTCTGTGTGTGTGTGTGTGTGTGTGTGTGTGTGTGTGTGTGTGTGTGTGTGTGTGTGTGTGTGTGTGTGTGTGTGTGTGTGTGTGGCAGTCTAGAAGCAATCTTACTTTGAATGGGCTCTTTTTTTAGTGTTTCTTCAGTACGGCAATAAAAAGAGGTTATAGGAAGGTCATTTACACATTTTGTTACTCGTATGAGCTCAGAAAAGTGAGTGCATCTTTTGAAATCCATTTGAAACATTTAAGATCATAATTTTTATACATTTTATTTTGTTGTTGTAATTTATAGATTTCATTGTATTATTTAAAAAAAAAAGATACTTTTCTATAACCACAGAAAACTAAATGAAATTATGGTAAGCTCCGACGGTCTGAAACCTTTTTGAAATTAACATAATTTCATGTAGTTTTTCTTGTGAATTTTTGTATTCATAAATGACTACAGAGATACACACTTTCACATAAACACCAACATTAGTTATAATTGAAAGAGTAAAAAAGTGGTACTGCAGTTTTTTATAACAATAGTGAATGCCCATTAGAATAAAATGATTTAGTGTAGTAGGATTATAGCACATGACAGACAACAAAGTATTCCATTAAATAAACATAACAAGCTATCAAGGCAAATTTCCAGAATTTATGGACATTTTGTGTTTGTATATTACACTTGTTTGTATTGCAAGCCGTTTCGACATTATATCACATGCAGGTAATTCATTATATATATTGACAATTACATTTTTTACTAGTTAAAATGCTCATTCTTGATACCTGTAATTACGTTTGCACTAGTAAAAACTGTCATTTTTAACATCCAAAAAATGACATTATTACTCATGAAAATACCTGTTGATATAAAAATGTAATTTCCTCTAATAAAATAATTATTGATAGCTGTAACTGCATTTTAAATAGTAAAACTTCACAATGATCAAAATGCAATTACAGATATCTATGCAACTACACAAATCAACGGTGTACTTCATCATAGTGAAAATTCTAATTTTTGAAATTATTAATTACATTGACACAAATATCCATTCCAAATATCAACAGTTGAATTAGAATAGATGCAAACATGCATATTTTTTATATCTGTACATTTATTTCATTATGTTAGATTTGATATTTCAAATATCCAGAAATATAACAATAAACTGCAGAGTAATTAAAGATAAAATAAAAGGCTTTCTCACTTGCTACAATAACATTAAATATATCTGAAATGAACATTGCCGCTAGTGATAAACAAAAATATTATCCTTAGCTAAAAATGCACTTCAAAATACTAGTTGTAATCCAATTTTTTTATATCAGTAAAGAGGCATTTGCACTTGTAACAATGTAATATTGATATTTAAAAAAAAAAAAAAAATTGTTACCTAAAAAGTATGTATTTCCTTGTGTAATGACATCACTTTTCATAGAATTAAGAATTCAAGAATTACAATTTTTACTAGTAGAAATTCCATTGCTAGTGAAAACTTAATTACAGATATCTATAATTCATATCCTGCATGTGATTAAATGTCGAAAAGGCTTGACGTGTCATTTGCTTGTTGTGATAAGACAATGTTCACATAGTCAGTGTCAAACAAGTACACTTGGAGCATTCGAGCATAGATCTAAAGTCTTTGTTAAAAACACCTTATTTCATTTTTTATAAACTGTAATGTTGTTTACAGTTTGAAATGATATAGTGTTATTTTGCACAGTCCACTGACGATCACTAACAACATAAATCTGTTGTCTGGTCATGATTAACAATGTGAAATATATGCTCCATTCTTAGTTCTATGAGCTTCTGTGCTGTCACAACATATGCAACATTATCAAGACATCTAAAATGATCAAACACGTGACACTGAGAGGTCTTTATGTGTCCTGCTGGGTGCATTCTTATGAACAGTTACTAAAACACTTGTTTAATGTTTTAGAGAGATTCAGCGCTGGGAATGATAGAGCCGGAGATCTGTGGGGGAGGCAGAGCTTTCTCAAGCTGCTCTTTGTGTGTGTGTGTGTGTTGCACCACATATGGAGTTATGTCTTCATCCCAGGATATGGCTTGAGCCTGTGTAGCGTAGTCTTCTCTTTAACAGTCTGTGGTAAAGAGAAATATGGACAAAACTTTTTCATTAATAGTATAATTTTATGGTTCTGAACAATTTGTTCACCACTGATTATATAATTCGGTAACACTTTACAATAAGATGGTATTCCTAAACATGAGTTTTTCATTAGTTAAAATGAACTGACAATGATCAATAGTTAAACAGCACTCATTAATATAGGTTATTGTTCATTTCTACACACACTACGACATTTTAACATTAAAAGTTGTATTTAACATAAAGTTGTATTAACTTAAAGAAAGAAATGCTGAACTAACAATGAACAACATTTTTTCAGCATTTATTAATCCTGGTTTAAGTTAATTTCAACATGATTTAATACATTTTAACATAAATAGTTCTATAAATTAACATTAATTAATGGATTATAAACTAAACTAATATTAACAATAAACAATGGTGTATTTGTAAATGTATATTAACCAAGATTAATAAATGCTGTTAAATATTGTTGTTAGTTCATGAAACCTTGCGCATTTACAAAAGTGAACAAATAAAACCTGGTTGTAAAGAGTGAGCAAAATACCAAATGCTGTGCTATTTTACTGTATTTTAAGCTCACAGTTTTTCATTCATTCAAATCTTGTTTTTATTTGAGCATTTGAGGTGTGTTCTACATTTACCTGCAGTGTATTCTAATTTGTATTTATTATCTCTGACACATTCAAGTGACCTTCTGCTAGTGTGAAGAACTACCGCACCCCCTAGAGGTTCAGTGTGGACACTGCTGTCAGCATAGAGTTGTATGCACAGGTTCATTTAAAACAGTGAGTTCTTTACCTGAGGGCTTAAAGGCTGTAAGCTGAACCACCTGAAATAAAAGAGGTGGGTATAATAGTAATGAAAAATAATAATGCCTTTTTCTCTGGCCATTATGCAGTTTGCTGCTTACCTGACTTTTGTTGGCTTGTTTTAATGAGAAACTCACAGTGCTTTCATCTTTATAACGCTCTAAAGAGAGAATGATAGAAATGTTGCATTCTGTGAAAAAAAAAAATTACTAAAAAGTTCACATTTTGGGGTGAATCTCACGAAACCTGCGTAAAACATGTTTGCATCATATTTCACCACAAAATCATACGGAAGCCCTGAAATGCAAGATGACAAAAAAATGCAATAGGTTAAAATTGTTTTGCAGGTGTCTTAGTGGCTTTCCTGAGCATACGTCCTAATTGTTTTCTCTCTGAATGCCATATGAAACATACCCTGCATTCCAAATGGGATAACTCACCCTCCAAAGGGCACTTTGAAGGGAAAACAATCATGATAGTCAAGCTGTAATATCGATTCTAACAGAATTTCCAATAAAAATGACTTATGCACTGTACAAACATACCTAAAACACATAGCTACTCTCTGACCTGTGCTGTTTTTGGAGGATGACTTAAAATGACTTAAAATTACCATTATTTTTGAGCCCCACACCTTTTAGCCCTTCAAAGCTCTCACAGTGGATCGTAAAGTCTTTGAAGGGAATAGGGGTGATCACTTCTAATGGAACACACCCATACACTCACTGAGCACTTTATTAGGAACACCTGTACACCTATTTATTTATGAGATTATCTAATGAGCCAATCGTGTGGCAGTAGTGCAATTCATATACAGGTCAGGAGCTACAGTTAATGTTCACATCAACCATCAGAATGGGGAACAAATGTGATCTCAGTGATTTCGACCATGGCATGATTGTTGATGCCAGATGGGCTGGTTTGAGTATTTCTGTAACTGCTGATCTCCTGGGATTTTCACACACAACAGTCTCTAGACTTTACTCAGAATGGTGCCAAAAACATCCAGCGAGCGGCAGTTCTGCAGATGGAAACGCCTTGTTGATGTGTGAGGTCAATGGAGAATGACCAGACTGGTTCGAGCTGACAGAAAGGATGCAGTAACCACTCTGTGCAATTGTGGTGAGCAGAATAGCATCCAAGAATGAACAACACGTCGAACCTTGAGGCAGATGGGCTACAGCAGCAGAAGATCACGTCGGGCACTTCATTAGGACCATAGTGTTCATTATAAAGTGCTCAGCTCTGTATGTAATCTGAGGTATATTCATTTAATTGTGAGATTTCAAGTATTAGAAGACCTTCTCATATTATGTTTTTATTTCTTAATTTAGATTTGCGAAACATTCGTGTTATTGTATTATACTATAAAATAAATCCATAAATCAACAGATAAAGTACCACAGACATTCTGTCACCATAAAAGCATAAGATTTAATGCTTAATGATAGTGGCATCTTGTGGCTGAGGTTGGTACTACATGCTAATTTTTAGTTAGCAAGAAAATTAATTCTCACATGTTGCCTCTCAGGAGAAAACGAATTTCAGAGAGAGAGAGAAAAAAAAGAAAAGTAGAACATAGGCTCAGGAGGAAACAAAGACAACTAAAAACTAAGTGCAATTCTATATTTTTTTTCATCTTGTATTTCAGGGCTTCCATAAAATAAAAAAGAAAAAAGAAATTTCAGTCAAATTTTTTTTTCATCTTGCGGTTCAGGGCTGATGTAAAATCAAAATAAATAAATGAAAAATGTAATTTTGCTTAAAGTATTTTTAAGAACATTAATATAATAATTTTTTATTTTATACATCTTACATTATTTTTATGACAATTTAAAATAATTATTTTATTACATTAATTTCAGTAATGTGTCTAATATGTATCACCATAGAGAATAATGTGAATAACAAATAAGTGTAATTTCTAGATACGTTTTGATAATGAGAATTTCAAGTCAAATGTGCTTAGTTGCCATGAAAATGTCACAATGCAAAAGATGTTCCAATAGTTTCCAATAATTCCAATAAACTGTCAACCATTATGATGAGATGAGAAATTACATATAGGTAATTTATGTGAAAATAATACCAAAGCTATATAGGCCAACCTTTAATTTATGCTGACTTAAATAAAAATAATAAAAAAGATAATCTAATAGGGATCACAAAAAGTAAAATGTAAATGTTACAATGGAAATAAATCTTAATGGTCCTAAAAATAGATTTTATTTTCTTTATACAAAATATAATTTCTTATTTTTGTCTTTTGATTTTGGGGTGAAATGTAACCTGGATATTTTTGTGAGATACAGCATTGAGTAAATAATTCACACAAAAAATGTTACAACTGTAAAAAACATTACAACACGCAAATGTAGTGGCAGATACACATACTGTATGCAGTGAAACACACACCATTCTTAAAGACCAGAGAGTTGACTGTGGAGCTGGTGATGGGAGTGCCGCTCTCACTGCTCTCTCGACTGGACTGAGTTGGCAGGCTGTGAACCCATGAGCCACTGGCAGATTTTTGAGAGGGCAAGAAGCTGACAGGTTGAGAGCAGTTCTTTAAGAAGAAATGACAGCAAAAATGAGACCAATAGAAACAGGCCAGTTAGGGGTAACTTTTAACTCAGCAGAAACAAAACATTTAAAAAGGTCTTACTGTAAACGACAAGGCTTTCCGTTTCTCCTGAATTCTTCTTATAGCGCTCCGCACCTACATCATTATACAACATTCAGCTTTAATATTCAGTTTACATTTATAAAGGAAAGTATGTAATTTTTCTATTTTAGAGATGTAATGTTCAACTTGAGAGAAATTAATGTAGATGTCATACCTCACTGTTGTAAACTGCATACACCAAAAAAATGTACAGGCCCTAGAAAGAGAGAGAGAGATGTTTAGTAGTATACCAAGGCTCACTTGTGCTTGTGATTTAAATGTATGCTGTTTATATTTTAATTTGCAAAAAATGTTCCTTTTATGGAACAATAATAATAAAAAAACATTCTCACATAAATATATACACAGGTGGCCAAAAGTTGGGAATAATGTACAGATTTTGCTGTTTTGGAAGGAAATTGGTCCTTTAATTCACCAAAGTGGTCCTTCTGGGCATACGGGGAGCTCCATTTGAACCCCTAGAGTGAGCTGAGCTAAAGGTGCTCTCCTTGAAAACTGCCCTACTGATGGCGCTCACCTCCATCAAGAGGGTAGGGGACCTGCAGGCGTTCTCTGTCAGTGAACTGTGCCTGGAGTTCGGTCCGGGTCACTCTCACATCTCTACAAACAGAGGATCGCCCACTGGGTCATTGACGGCATTTCTATGATATACCACGCCCAGGATGTGCCGTCCCATGCGGATGTAGCGGCTTACTGGGCTCTGACTTATGGTGCCTCTTTAGCAGACATCTGCAGAGCTGTGGGCTGGGCAACACCCAACACCATTGCAAGGTTCTAAAACCTCCGGGTTCATCCCATGTATTGTCAGGTTCAAACAGGTATGTTTTGGGACAGCTGGCCGGGTGTATCGCTTGCATATAGCACCTTTCCCCTCCCTTGAGGCGAAGACGTGCGCTGTATTGGGGAAGGTGCTCCACATGCGTTGGTTATCCCATTGATAACCCTGTGTGACCTATCTCCCGCCAAACGGTTTCCCCGTTGGTAAACCAGATCTTCCTTGGGCAGAGGCCTCTTTGTCCCCGGTCACCATGTTTGCAGTAACCCCCCAATGGGTTCCTCCGAGACGATGTGCTTCCGACCGGACTCGGTAAGAGCATGTGTCATATTCCCACTCTACAGTCCCCCCACCCCCTCCAGATGTGGTGTGGTCTACACGGTGGCCACCTCGTTGGAGGGACACCCCCCGATGTGGATGGCCCCAGCTGAACGATTTCATTCCTCTTGGGGAGGAAAAAGAGAAAAGGCCGCGGTCAGCCGGACCTTATATTTTGAGCAAACGGCTTGTCCCCGAGGTGCAAGGGACCATTTAACACCCACAAGTGCATGGGGGGTAGTTACGTGTTGGCCTGGTGCGCTGGCTACGAGGCACACAGAGTTCTGCCCGTCTTGCACCGCCGTCCACGTAACACAGTTCAGTAGTTGTGGCGTTTTCCATAGGGACCCCTAGTGTCACTACATCAACACAACGTCGAGTGAGTGACAGAAGGGGAACGTCTCGTTTACTGACGTAACCTCCATTCCCTGATGGAGGGAACAAGATGTTGTGTCCCTCCTGCTACAACACTGAACCACCCTCTGAAATGGCCAGGACATTGTCTCGGCTCCTCAGTGCGAAACTTGAATGTGGTTTGCATCACCAGCTCCTTATATACTGCATGCTAATTCCAATCACCAATTTTTTATTGGGCTTTTCTCAAAGATCAGAGATGTCTGGGACTCCCAGGAGCAACCCCTAGTGGCACTACATTGACACAACATCTTGTTCCCTCCATCAGAGAACGGAGATTACGGTAGTAACCAAGACGATTTCTTACAAAGGAGTACAATACAGTCTTCAAAGACAAAGGACAACTGGCTCTAACAAGGACAGAAAGAGATGTGGAAGGCCCAGATATACAACTAAACCGTCACTCCCCCCCAAGTCTGTAAATTGATGTCATCTCTGGCGACCAAGGCCTACAGTGCCGCTGGACAGGCTGCCTCCACCCTGCATGCCATGGCCCTCCTGCAAGTCCACCAGGCCAAGGCGCTAAAGATCTGCACTTGGGTAGTCCTGATCCTGATGTGCTGCAGGAACTGCGCTTGGCAACCGACCTCGCTCTCCAGGCCACGAAGATCACGGCGCGTACACTCGGACAGGCGATGGCCACCTGCATGGTCCAGGAACGCCATCTGTGGCTGAATCTGGTCGAGATGCAGGACCCCAAAACAGACAGAGGCCATTCAACACATCTTGCCCTGCCACAGCTCAAGATCCCGCATTCCGTCTGCTCGCCGAGGACATCCCCCTGTGGATTTCTGCCATTGATCTGTGGCAAGCATATGTTGATTATTATTCAGCTCTTTGTCTGCTTTGGTGGACAGCGGAAAGGGAACGCTGTCTCCAAACAGAGGCTTGCCCACTGGATCGTGGACTACCAGACCCAGGCCGTGCCTGCCCCCTTGCGGGGCTCCAAGGAGTGGCTCCAAGGAGTGTGGCGTCCTTGTGGGCACTAGCCAATGGCACCTCTCTAGTGGACATCTGCAGAGCAGCCGGCTGGGCAACATACAATCTCCGGGTTGAGCCGGTCTCGTCCCATGTTTAGACCAGTCAGAACATGTAGAATTCGGTAATACGGTGAGAACAGCTAGCCGGGTTTATCGTTTGTGCATAGCGCCTTTCCCTTCCCCTGAGGTGAAGATGTGCGCTCTACTCCCCCAGTTGAGTTCACAAGTCACAGACCCTGGGTGTCCTTGCTCCCTAGCCCTCTGGCTCCGAACTCAGCGGAGGAAGATCGCAGACCCACCGCAGGCACTGACTTTCCTGCGCTGGAATAGGTGCTCCACAGGTTCTGATTATTCCAATATCTCCTGTGATGTATTTCCCCTGTCGGCGGACCGCGTCTCCCTTGGGCAGAGCTCCCTCTGCCCGACAGTCGCTGTGTTTGTAGAGCTCCTCCCTAAGGGATGTAGGGAACTATATAATGGCGTTGGGGAAGATTAAGTGCAGTCTTTTCGCACGCAGCAGCTTGCTTGCACCTGCATTAGCAGTCCACGTAACACGTTCAGTGGTGTGGCATTTTTAGATAGGGACCCCAAGTGTCACTACATCAACACGACGTTGAGTGAGTGACAGAAGGGGAATGTTTCGGTTATTGTCGTAACGTCCACTCCCTGATGGAGGGAACGAGACATTGTGTCCCTCTTGCAACAACACAGTACTAAGCCGCTGAAATGGCCGGGACATACTCTTGGCTCCTCAGCTCAAAACATGTCTGAACAGACGCATGCTTCCCTCCTTTTATAACCGTATGTCTGGGGGAGGGGCATGCAAATACTGTTCACCAATTCTCATTGGCCTTTTCTCAAAGATAAGAGGTAACCGAGGCTCTCGAGAGACCCCTAGTGTCACTACATTGACACAACATCTTGTTCCCTCCATCAGGGAATGGAGGTTACAACAGTAACGGAGACGGTTTTGCTCAAAACATTTTGTTTTTAGTCCCTGCATATAGACAAAAACACAACAGTTCTGTATAACTCCTAAATAGGAGTTACAATTAGCTCAGAGATCTCAGCTACATAAAACATTTATGACAGATCTGCACTAACTAATTATATCAGAAGAGCTTCCTTTCAGTGACATATCCAACTCATGATCTCCTCCTTTTTCTTTGTATGTGTGTGTGTGTGTCTCTCCCCATTTCCCTATATTTGTTTCGGACTCTCTCTATCTCTTTCCCAGACACACAGTAAATCTCTCATTCATTGAAGTCATGGGAGGAAGAACAAGAAAGAAAAAAACAACTACATGAAGCAGAAAAAGAGTGGAAGCTAAGCACTGACTGAGTTGTGAGTTTGAGGGAGGAAAGAGAAAGATGCTCTCTCATTCTTCAGTTACATTCAGCCGTGAATACTGTGCATTACCTGAAAAGCATTGAGTGTGATGAACAGATAGGTCAGAACAATAGATAAGTGTTGCAACACACCGCACAGCCAGGTCAGACCTAACACTGGCAACAAGATCAGCACTGGACGGGTTGCTGCCCTGCACACACACACAAACACAATTAAATTATCAGATTTAAAAAGGACACAAAGGTGCAATTTTTTATTTATGCTGTGCTGTCCGATATGGCAGTTGTCTTGGGCTTATACTGGCATCTAGTGGCATAAATGAACCTCACGTGAAAGCAAACTTTTTAGCAGGCTACTGATATGACTGGAGTCTTCATCGTAACTTTACATCATTTTCAAAATACTTTCCAAAATTTTGGAATTTCCTTCTTTAATTAGGAAAAAATTACTAAGTGCACCTTTAATTATGCTCATACTTGCCATAGTTTTACCATAATTTTTAGATGTGTACCACATTATTCTTTGAAATACTCTGGATTACCATGTAAATAATTTGCCATATGTAAGGAATAATGTAGTCATTATTGCCAAATAGGATGGTGTTCAGGTATCGCTCAGCTTTTCAATATGACAATGAGGGCGTTTCATTTGCAAAATAAATGCAATACTGACCAGCTAACTGTACAGTATCCAGCTAATTACACTAACTCCTTAACAAATAAAAAAATGTAATTGACATGAAATATTGATTTCAGTTAAAATTATTGTATCTTGCAAGATGGAAGATGCTCCACATTGAAATATGGAAATTGGTTGCCTAGGACAACACTCAATTATACAGTTTAGCAGTCATTATACAACAATATTTGACCAAGAAATGTCTCAATGACAATCAGAAAACGTTGATCATTAGGTACCATGGTATTATCAACTAATACCATCGCTCTATTATGCAAGTTTTTGTAAGGATGCAGGTTTTTCTTAAGCAGCAGGTTTATTTACTGATACCCCATAACACACACCGCACAACATTGGTTGCTTTCTCTGAAAATATAAATTGAGGGTACAAATATTGCAAACACAATCACATTGAAGGCAATCTATAAAAAAAACATTGCAAAAATTACATATTTAAAAGGTGAATAAACTGGCTAAGCATCTCAGTTTTATAAGTCTGGAATAAGACTGTTACATGAAAACTAATAATAGGAATGACTGTGTGTTTAAAAAGCTTACATTTTTTATGGACACCTCCAGGTCTCTGCTTAACTAAAATAATTTTTTTTAAAAACGGATAACGCAGGTTTCCCGATTGACTATAATTATATTATTTGTGATCTACACAACAAAATAGTGTAGAATCATTGATGTGCACTCTACTAGATTTAATTATGTAGGGTGATTAACCAATCAAGTATGTTCAATAACAGTGCAAACATTTTTTTTGCTGCTGATTAAATCCATATAAAGTTGCAATATGTAAAAATGTTCTTGCCAACAAGTGAACGGCTTGTAACACAACTTAAAAAATTAGCCCTTCCCGGACTTCCTAGGTTGTCTATTAAAGCCTGTAGACTCCAAGGAAAATCCAAAGGATGTGACGTTTATGTGCACTCCCAAGAGCCTTGCCTCAGACAGTACAGTAGCTTCTCTTCCGCTATTCAACAGTGACAACAAACTGCAAAACAACGTAACGTTATGTTAGAGATGGAATTCAGCAAACGTCCAGCTCGCAGCACAACACTGACTCATACACAAACAAAAAAACAAAATGTATCTACTGAATTCCGTCTGGCTAAGAGGGATCATGATCGTGGTCGAGCAAAAAGTAGAGTGAACATCGGCAGGGCATTTGATTCCTGTAGGGACAGTCATTCGGTTTTGGGGATCAAAATCGATCCTGAATTGCCGTTCTTCTTATTGGACAGGTAAGCTTACATAACTGCAAAGCATGTGAAACATAGTGCCATAAGGATTGATCTGTGTAATTTTAACTACAGTAACACATGGAATGAATGCTAGATAATGTTCAAGATAATGCAAAAAGCTCCATTCATTAGTGTAACATAACTTGGTTATACAGAAAATATATACAGTATATTTTTATAAAACAATAGCGCATCAATATATCAAAATGACAGTTGAGATGGAATCACATCAATACTGAATTGTGTCAACATATTTATAATGTATAAGGCATATTTTATAAACAGCTACTATCATCATCCACCAAATTTAGCTAACAGCTATTGATAAAGTTGGCTAGTTAACTAACACCGACATATATTGGCTATTGTATAAATGCAGTCAATGTATCATGCAAAGAAAATGGATTACTTCAAACTACAGTCTCGCATTATCAGACCTATATCCACACTTTGTTTTAGCCCTGTTCCTGCACTGGAGAGTCAAATATAATATACAGTCTCAAAGTTTGTAGTAAAACAATCATAATTTTAATTATGCTACCTCATCTGTCAGCATGATGCCGGTGAATCACGGTGTCTCTTTGTACTTTACGTCATTGTTTTGCTCAATGCTCACTCGCTTACGTCCCCACGGAGTGTGTGCACGAGCACAAGCACAAGCAACAGGTCGCTGCTGCAGTTCACTTAATGGCCACAGGTGTCATTAATAACAAGGGTTTCTGAATCTTACATACTGCACCTTTAATTCAAATGAGCTAATGCAAAACCATTCTTGAGCTTAAAGTTAGCCCAACTTGAATAATTTTGGTTGACTTACAGTAACTGGAACTAGGCAGCGGATTTGTAGTTCCCTGCATGCTTTGCATGGGACTTAATGCGAAAAGTAAACATTTTTAAATTTAGTGTTATTTTATGTATTTTTGATCAAGACAAAATAGGGGATACTTGATTTTGTTTTATGTTTATTTATTTTAGGATTTGCTTAGGTTAAGGACGGGTACACAATGAACATGCTGTATGTTGGTTCACTCAAGGAGCAATTAGTACTTAGCATTTAGCATGCGAATGTTGGTATTGCTAGCTAAAAGTTAGCTAATTAGCCTAACCGTATAACATCAAAACCGAAATAAGTTTGAGGCAACGTAAGACAACGTTGTCTTTTTGGACAAAAAATTAATGAAGAAAAAGTATGCTGATGTAAATTAACTGATTCAACTTCACTGATACCGATTAAATCATGTAAATTCAGTGTAGCTAATTAAACAGAGGCTTTAGTTTCATTTTTACTGTTTTATGAAAGAAAGACTGCTACATACTAAAACAAGACCCAGAGGCGTAATTTTAGGTATGGATGATAGGGACATGTCCCGACCAACATTTTGACAATTTCATGTGGCACCTGTTACTTTTCTCAGTGTTGTTAAAAATGCACCAATCACAGTCATTTGTAAGATTTTTAAAAATATATATTTACATTAATTATTATTACGTGTGTGGATTTCCGTTGGTATTTTACGTTCAATCTTTGAAATTAGTAGAGTTAAACAAGCATACTTTTCGTGTACAAAAAAATTCCTGTCAAAAATGTATCCGTATTGAATGCTGCCCAATGGACGATTCTGCTTTTCAGATGGTATGGTGAGAAATCATGTCCCACCTGAAAATTGGGTCTCCCTCTGGCATCACAGCAATTCTATTGGCTGAGGGACCTATTAATGGGTACTTTATTCATTGCCTGAGTAGAAATCCATTAAAATCATTTTATGATATATGTTGAAATAACTTTGTAAATATGACATTTAATGACTTTTAAACAATAAGTTACACATAATAGTATATAAATGAAGTTATAGATTGTGAAATTAAAGATGTGTCATTGTTTGTGTTTTTCTGCTAACCTAGAATTCAGTGACATGCTATCACGATAACATGGTTTTTGCTCAGGCATTACAAACGGATACTCCCATGGGGATTTACTGGGCGGACTCTATTTATCATGACATTAGCTGACATTTATCTCTTTATTCGAACTTGTTATAATGTCAAAGGAAAAAATAATCACCAAGTAAGATCCAGTGTTTGAAGTTTTGAATCAGAGCTGGGCGTCAGCATTTTTGCTCTGCGGCGTGCACTGGCCACTGTAATCATGACAACCCTAAAAAGCACCACAGAATTGACCTGAAAACAGAGAACAACATCTAACATGAGAAAATACACAGTTTTATTTAAAATGCAAACAATTATTATTTTTTTAAAATACAATCTTTGGTGGGATAATCACACAAAGACATGTCCTGGTCAAATTTCACTCCAAAATCAAAAAGAACAATAATAAATTATATTCTGCATAAATCCATTTTCCTGAATGTGAAAGTATTCCATGATTCATAAAGGAAAGCCTGCTTTAGTTTTTTCCGGTCTCCAATGTTTTCACTCGCATCGGCAATAGCTAATCTATAGCTGATTGGAATGTCATAAAATATCGATATATCAATTATTTTTCAGAGCGTTATTTTATTGATACATTTTTGAGGTTTCGATATATTAACATAAGCCGACATTTAAATTAGAAGCCTAATTTTTGTGCCTTCAGATCACTGCCAGTTGCATTCCATTCAATGAAGTCTGACGTAATAGCTTTGGGAGACCACAAGGGGGCAATATAACATTTACTGAAGCTGGTCGCTACATGGAAGAGGCATCACACATACTGTACATTAACAGCTGATGACAGTCCAAAGTTAAGAACTTTTGTACTTCAAGAATAAACAAAGTGACTTTGATGAGTTTGTCGGTTATTGTATGAGACTGCTCAACTGAATGTTTTGAAATGGAAACATTTATTATGCAATTTCTCAGTATGTATCATTGAATAGGTCTTTCGTTCAAGCTGTAAAACCACAAAAAGACATACTTGTAAGTGAAAATACACTCACCTAAAGGATTATTAGGAACACCTGTTCAATTTCTCATTAATGCAATTATCTAATCAACCAATCACATGGCAGTTGCTTCAATTAATTTAGGGGTGTGGTCCTGGTCAAGACAATCTCCTGAACTCCAAACTGAATGTCAGAATGGGAAAGAAAGGTGATTTAAGCAATTTTGAGCGTGGCATGGTTGTTGGTGCCAGACGGGCCGGTCTGAGTATTTCACAATCTGCTCAGTTACTGGGATTTTCACGCACAACCATTTCTAGGGTTTACAAAGAATGGTGTGAAAAGGGAAAAACATCCAGTATCGCGGCAGTCCTGTGGGCAAAAATGCCTTGTTGATGCTAGAGGTCAGAGGAGAATGGGCCGACTGATTCAAGCTGATAGAAGAGCAACTTTGCCTGAAATAACCACTCGTTACAACCGAGGTATGCAGCAAAGCATTTGTGAAGCCACAACACGTACAACCTTGAGGCAGATGGGCTACAACAGCAGAAGACCCCACCGGGTACCACTCATCTCCACTACAAATAGGAAAAAGAGGCTACAATTTGCAAGAGCTCACCAAAATTGGACAGTTGAAGACTGGAAAAATGTTGCCTGGTCTGATGAGTCTCGATTTCTGTTGAGACATTCAGATGGTAGAGTCAGAATTTGGCGTAAACAGAATGAGAACATGGATCCATCATGCCTTGTTACCACTGTGCAGGCTGATGGTGGTGGTGTAATGGTGTGGGGGATGTTTTCTTGGCACACTTTAGGCCCCTTAGTGCCAATTGGGCATCGTTTAAATGCCACAGCCTACCTGAGCATTGTTTCTGACCATGTCCATCCCTTTATGGCCACCATGTACCCATCCTCTGATGGCTACTTCCAGCAGGATAATGCACCATGTCACAAAGCTTGAATCATTTCAAATTGGTTTCTTGAACATGACAATGAGTTCACTGAACTAAAATGGCCCCCACAGTCACCAGATCTCAACCCAATAGAGCATCTTTGGGATGTGGTGGAATGGGAGCTTCGTGCCCTGGATGTGCATCCCACAAATCTCCATCAACTGCAAGATGCTATCCTATCAATATGGGCCAACATTTCTAAAGAATGCTTTCAGCACCTTGTTGAATCAATGCCACGTAGAATTAAGGCAGTTCTGAAGGCGAAAGGGGGTCAAACACAGTATTAGTATGGTGTTCCTAATAATCCTTTAGGTGAGTGTACATTGTTTAGGCTCTATTAAAGATACTTATACACAATATATCATTCAGTAATGATTAGTGTAAATAATCTATGTCTTTGTCATTTAATAATGATTTGGGACAAATTTAATGGAAAACTACACAAGTTGAGCTTTGTGGAGTTGCGGAATTTTTAACAGTGGAAAAACGCTCAGAATCGAATTACATATTAGTGTACTCTAATTCCAGTCATAACTCTTTATGTTTAGTTTTAAACTGAAAGAACAAAATGGCTATGGAAAATAAGCAACATTTCAATGATGTGCAACCTGTATCTATTTACATCTAAAAAATAATAAATTATTTCTAGCGCCAATGAAGGGAACTGCAAATGAAGTTTTCAAAACAGCTTTTCGAATACGTCCCTCTTCTACAGTTGTTCAAATAGTCAGATAGTCCAGTAACACCATTGGCCAAGTAATGTTGTTGGGGCGGGTCTAAGTGGGACGCTCTAAAAAAACCGAGGAATTAGCAGCACGGAGACACAGGGTTAACAGTTTTTAAAAAAAAAATGCCTACGAATGTCTTGCTTATAATTTTCTCTGCATATTAAGCTGGGAAAATATAATTCAGCTTTAAATTTCTTCTCATGGAGACCGGAACCAAAACAGTCAACATGGTACTGCCCAGTGATTAGTCGGGAAAACTGAATAAAATGATGCCTATTTTGCATAGTGACATAATTTTCATGATAGTTAGCACATTTCCGCCTAATCCTCATTACCGTAATGCGACAAATCTCATTCTCGTTACTCTGATAAAGTCACCCTGTTGAACACAAGGAGTTTTTGTATTATTAAAATTTTTATTCAAATGTGCATAAACTAAATCAAGTACAACAAACACTACTATCGTTTAAAAATATATTTGACCATTTATACAATATATCATGATTTATTTTCTTTGTGCACTTCTCATTTAATCTTTTGACTTTGGGGTGAAATATGACCCAGACAATTTCTTGTCAGGTTTTGTGAGATTCACTCTGACACTGTCCACATGGCATTTACATCACATTCATATAATTATTCATTTACTACACACTTTTATATTAAGTGTTTTTTGCTGTTCATACTACATAAACACAATCAGAACTGTACTGGATATGCTTAATAAAATAATCAATTATTATGAATTTACGAGACGCACACTCATTGTTAGGAAGTGCACACTTGTGACATACTTACAGCCAAAACAAAGATCACAGGCCCTGCAAAAGACCAAATGACATGTGACTGAATGTTCAGCCAGCAGTACTTCTCTGCTTTATACTGGTTCAACGAGGCTGTCAAAGTTATAGCAACTATAGCAACCGGCAGCCCTGAGAAAGACAAAGCAAATAAAGGTTTATAATCTGTCAAACAAAAAAAAAAACATAGTCTAATTGCATAGAAAAATAATAGCCCACCACTCAATTTAAGGTATCAAGTCTGTAGCACAAACGGTGCAGGACAAGTTATGCGTGCCATGGATGAGTTGCGCGTTATGTGTTACAGTACGTGCCTTAGCAAACACAAATAATGATGGTTCTCACCCCAGCCCAGCACGTAGTAAAGCTTCATTCTCCTCTCCTCACTGATGTTAACAGACACAACTTTACTCCAGAGCAGTAACCCCTCCACCAGCATCCAGCAGAAAGACGATAGGTAAAACAGATGAAGGAGTGCTGTCACCAGCCAACAGGCTTCCTGATCAACACCAACATATGTAAACATGCAATTTTGAGACATAGGCTAAAACATGTCCCACAATTATACCGGCCATTAGTTGAAAATAGCTACATATCCAATATCACTAGAAATGTTTCATTTTAATTTATCTTTATTTTAGAAATAAAAATATGATATTGCATATACTATAAATTAAACTATATATTACACACAAGACAAACAGAAATATTGATATGTATCTTTAAAATAAACATTACTACCATGTCCTGACAGAAGAAAGTAAAAAATAGTACTCTTTAAAAAGGTTTTAGAATTGTGTCTATACTTCTTCAACACCATCACATATTTATGAAAAGTCAACATTTATTTTCAAAAATAACATTCCAAAAAGTCTTATGCCATTCCACTAGACTGCAGCAACATCGAGAAAAAATATTTTTTCCTCTATCACCTTCCTTCAAAAATACTGAGACTTAGGCTTTTCCCAGTCAGTGGGCGTTTTCAAACCATTGAGATTCCCTAATTTCATTGGATAGTTAAGAAACGAGATTTACGTATGTAACTGCTGTTCTATGAGTTCTGGAGGACCTCCAGAGGCAGTGCCTAACACTGGATATTATTAACAAAGTCGCCTCGTGACCCAAGATGACATAGAGTCCTCCCCTATTTAACCCTGTGACTTCCAGCAAACTGTCCGAGTGACAGAGAACTCTGGCGGTCATCCAGAACTCAAAGAACCACAGTTACATACATAACTCTCGTTCTATTTCATTCTTACTGAATTCCAGAGGCAGTGCTTCACTCTGGATGACTCATAACAACAAGGTCATGAGGAGGCATGCTTACTGCTGAGAGGAAGTTGAAGGCCCCAATAGGACGGCCGATCAATAGCGCCAGGGGCAGCCACATTAACTCTATAAGATCTTTATAAAGTATCTGTAGATACCAATTAGCTGCCGCACAAATGTCTTAGGGGGGACACCCCTCAGTGCTGCCCAAGATGTGTAGATACCTTTAGTCAAGTGACATCTTACACCAGTTGTCATCAAATGGCTGTTGATCTTATAAGCCTGGGTGATTACCTCCACCTCCCAGTGTGATAACCTATGCTTCAAATAGTTGGTCTGATTGCCGCAAGATTTCTGAGGCCCTTAGTTAGACATGAAGGGCTCTCACTGGGCAACAGTTTGATTTGGACATAGGAGGATTAATCACTGCCAGCTTGTGATTCGCCCAGCACTTCTTTAGCTCATCTACACATTCCTTGGATGGGGTAACACTAAAAGCAGAAGGTTGCGAGGCTCTTTGAAAAAGGCACTGTTGGGGGCTGCCACAGTAGGGGCTGTGTCTAGGCTTAAACGTGACAATGCAGTACCGAGAGCTTTCTTTTCTACATCCTGATCCGACTCTAGTCCTTCAGCAGACCCGTACATGGTGTCCTGGGAAACAACATGGGAGAGGTTAGAGTGAAGTTCAGATAAGACCTCCTCCCTTTCCTCCTCACAAAACTGGCTAAGAGAGGCCACCATCGATAGGACATCATCCTCTGATATGGATGGTTCCATGGTGGAGTTTTCCACTGCAGTGCATTGACTGATTGCATATTTAATATAAGAGACTTAATCTGAGCAAACTCCGAAGTCAGCATATCACCCTTCTTGGTTAAGGGGTCCTCCTTAAGTCTCTTGCTAGTGGAGGCACTCATTGCTTCTCCCTTCCTTCACTTAGTCGCTGCTTTACGGGGCAGGGTTAATGCTTCCATCAGGAGTCCTTCTACTGAAGCTAACCTGGAAGCAATATGCTCCCACGACATAGTGCTATAGATCATGCAGGTGTGATGCCCCAATTGTTGGTTCATCACAAATGGTGAAATTAATATTGTCTCTGTATGTAAAAATACATTGAGGGAATGGTGGTTCTGCCAGACCAGTAGAGGGTGCAATGGAAGTGCAGTGTGTTGCGATGGGTCTGCTGCGTTGTTCGTAATAACCCAGCAAGACCAGAGCTGATCACACAAACATTGTTGTCCTGTGTTTATTTCACCATTCCACAGATTGCTGGGAATGCTTAACTATCATCTGATACGGAGATCCTGTACCCGCTACAGTTCTTGGGGGCTCATCTGGGATAGCACCACCTGCTGGAGGAGTGGAGCTTATCTGAAAGAATCCGAAGACCAGCTTGCTGTGAATCCCTGCTGTTGTTTGACTATTGTTAACTGTGGTATGGAGGTCAGTATGATGGAAAATGAGAGAAGAAGCCTGGTGAGGGAAATCAGGAAAGCACTCTGTGAACTGTCTGCTGATGAACTCTTCTTTATCGCTAAAACATTGAACAAATTGACGAGATGGAAGAATCACATGTAGAACTGGGGGATGAAGAGGGATGTTTTGATTTTGTAAGTGGGTTTTTGTGTGGTAAAAGCCTATTGGCAAGGGAAGATGAGGGAATGGCTGTGTTACTTGATCTAGGAGACAAAATTACACAAATTACTCAGTCCCAGCACATAGAAGCACAAAAAGACAAAACACATGTCACTAGTACAGCTCAAGCTCAGGTCTATTCTGATCGCACAACATATGACATACACACAAATACTAGTCACACCCACACATATAATATAGACCCTGAATACCAGCAAATGTTGAAAATGTATGAGGATCTTGGCTGAAAAATTCAAGCTAAGAGTCCCTACGCAACACCCCAACAGCCCAGCTCTTTCCCACTCCCTTTTCAGACTTACCCTACTCCACGCAACATCGATGACCAGGTGTTCAGGAGAGAACTCCCATATCTCTCACGGAGAGAGTTCAAAGTCCATGGAGGTCAGATTGGTGACTCCACTTCTGAGATCAGCTTTAACAGCTTATGCCATCAAATTGAAGAGGGCCTACAAGAGCATTTTAGCGAGAGTGAAATTATTAGAGGGGTCCTAAAAATCACTAAACCTGGTAATTTCAAGGAGATGTTAATGGAAAAAGAGGATTTGACAGTACAAGAGTTAAGAGGACTGCTAAAGTCTCACTTAGGTGATAAGAGTAGCACTGAGCTGTTTCAAAATCTGATGTGTGCACGTCAAGGAGAAAATGAAAATCCACAGCAATTTCTTTATCGTGTCATTGGCCTTAAACAAAAGATCGAGTTCGCTTCCAAACACAGCACAGCTGAAATAAGATAGGATGCTAAGACCATCCAAGAAGTTCTCCAACCATATGTTCTCCATACGGTTTGCCAGGGTCTGGGGCCCAAGTACAGTGAGATTCGTCATGAGTTTAAACAACTTGTCGCTGCAGGAGATGTAACCGATGACATGCTTCTCAGACAGCTTGCAAAGGTTTCAAGTGAGGAGGAGGAAAGACAGTGTCAGCTGCAGTCACTCATGCTTGTAGTGCTCAGATTGGAGAGGCTTCAGAAATTAAAGCAGCAGCTGCTACTACTGAACAAGCTGATAATGAGATTCACAAACTTATCACCCAAGTAGAAGCACTGACAAATATTGTCAATTCACTGCAGCAGACCAAGATGACAGAACAGCAGTGTCAGTGCACGGCTAAGGCAACTGAAAAGAGGAGAAGACTAGGTTGTCCCAACTGTACTAAGCAAGGGAATGTAGAGACCTGCAGTCACTGTTTCTTGTGTGGCGAAGAGGGTCACAGGGCCGTTGGCTGCCTGAACAGACAAAAAAATCAGCGCCCAACACCAGGCCAAGGAGCGCACCACAGACTGCAGTCCCCAAACCAGTGTATACGGTGTATACAGTTAATGTTGGGTCATGGAATCACAGAGGTAGTACTGCAAGGAAACCATATGCAAGGCAACCTCAGAACTCAGAAGAAAAGATTGTTCAGTTTGTTGGAAAGAAGTGTCTACTGGATGGGGAAATTGGAGACCATAAAGTGAGCATGCTTATCGACACTGGAGCACAGGTTAGCATCATCGATCAAAACTGGAGGGAAAAGTACCTACCAACACATGATGTTCACCCCTTATCTGAAATAGTGGGACCCAGTGCTGGTCTGGAGGTGTTCGTGGGGATGTAATCCCATTCAGTGGGTGAATCGAAGCAACAGTAAGCTTATCTGGACATGACGGGACTCACTACTCTATTCAAGTTCCCTTTCTGGTCAGTCAGCTTCAATTGGAAAGGCCTCTGTTGGGGTTTAATGTGATCTCAGAGTTAATTACAGGGCCAAAAGATAGTGCAAGCATTCTTACCACCTTGAATTCCCCGATGAGTAGCACTGGAAATGCCAAAGATGATCTTGTTGATGTGGCAGTTGGCTTAATTCACGCAGACAATGTATGTAGAGACACAGCTCGGGTGGGGGTAGGACCGCAAATTTTCACTATTCGGTCTGGTCAGGTCACTAATGTGAAATGTAGGGTAACTCCTAACTTCAACATTTCCGACTCTACAGTGCTGTTTGAGCCAAGTGATGAGGCCTCACCCCTAGGACATCTTGACCTTGGAGAAGCACTGATTGAGATTCACAAAAGGGGGCAGTCATACATAACAGTCCCATTTAGAAATCGCACTAAGCATGATGTGATCATTACAAAAAGAGCTATACTTGGGGAAATAGCAACCATTGTTAAGATTATTCAGACTGATCAAGCAGCTCACAGGAAACTACTTCATCTCAGCCAGTGCAGCCGGACGAATGTGTTACACTGTGGCATCCTCCCGTAGATCTGAGTCATTTAAAATCAAGCAATCAAGAAGTTGCGAGACAACTACTTTTGAAGAGTCGGCTGTGTTTGCCCGTAATGAAAACGACATTGGGACATCTCCAGCCTACAAATGACCCTGAACTTAAAGGATGATATCCCTGCACAAAAGGCCTACACATCTATACCCAAGCCACTCTTGAAAGAAGTAAAGGAGTATGTGCAGGACTTGCTAGCCAAGGGTTGGATAATTAAATCCCGATCACCCTATGCTGCTCCGGTAGTGTGTGTACGAAGAAAAGACGGTGTACTACGATTGTGCATTGACTACCGACAGCTTAACAAGAAAACCGTACCCGATCGACATCCTCTGCCAAGAATCCAGGATCTAATGAACACCTTGGGTGGTTACTGTTGGTTCTGCCTACTCGAGCAGGGTAAAGCTTACCACCAGGGATTTATGGCCGAAGGGTCGAGGCACGTGACAGCATTTGTGACCCCTTGGGGCCTATTTGAATGGGTAAGGATACCCTTCAGTTTATCAAATGCCCCAGCCTCTTTTCAACAGAGTATGGAAGAAATGTTAGATTCCATCCGTGATGAGTGTTGCCTGCCCTACCTGGATGATGTGCTGTGTTTTGCCAAATCCTTTGAAGAGCATGTGGAGAAACTGAGTTGTGTTCAGAGCTCTTCGACAGCACGGAGTCAAGCTACGTCCAGCTAAGTGTGAGCTGTTTAAGCAAGAGGACCGGTATCTGGGTCGTCTTGTGTCTGCTGATGGCGTAAGAGTGGATCCAAAAGATCTGGAGGCTGTGAGGGTACTCCGTGACAAAACACCTCAAAACGTTGGAGAAGTTCGCCGTCTTGTAGGATTCCTGAGCTATTATCGAAGCTATATTCAAGATTTTGCTAGGTTAGCGAAACCCATTTATGAGCTGCTTCAAGCTAACACATCAGAAATCTCATCACAAGTAGGACGGAAGAAGGAAAGGAAGTCCTCAGCTGCCATCTCGACATCCGGTTGTGTGGGAAGACAAGCACCAGCAGAGCTTGGACACACTCATTGACATGCTTACGAACCCGCCTGTGCTTGCGTACCCTGACTTTGATGCCCATTTGTATTACACACAGATGCGTCTGAAAAGGATTAGGGGCAGTACTTTACCAGAGGCAAGATGGAAAATTACGGGTCATTGCATACGGCTCGAGAACATTGTCACCTGCTGAGAAAAACTACAGACTCCATTCAGGCAAGCTGGAGTTTCTCGCACTAAAGTGGGTGGTGTGTGACAAGTTCTGTGACTACCTCTTCTATGCCCCGTATTTTACAATCTATACTGACAACAACCCTCTCACTTATGTGATGAGTTCTGCAAAATGAAATGCAGCGGGTTATCGTTGGGTGGGTGAGCTCGCAGACTTCCGATTTGAGATCAAATACAGACCTGGTAAGTGTAACAATGATGCAAACCTGTTGTCACGTTGTCCCTTGAACATGGACAAATACATCAGTGAGTGCACATAAGGCCTGTCATAAAATGCCATCCAAACAACATGGGAGGGCAACATGATGTCTAAGAATAGAGATGTAGCCTGGGTGGCAGTCCTAAATTTGACCGCGCCAGACAAAGTCACACTCCATAACCAGTTCTCACCAGCCATCAGTCCTGATGAATTGAGTAGAGCCCAACGGGATGACCTGGTGATTGAACCAGTCATCGAACTGAAGGAAGCTGGTAAGACAGTGACCCCTGATGTTCGGTGCACAGCTGCTAGCGACACAAAGAAGTTGTTAAGAGAATGGCACAGGTTAGTCCTAGAAAACAACATCTTGTATAGGAGAACCACACAAATATGACAACTGTATTGCCTGCAAAGTATCGGCAAATGGTCCTTCAGCAGCTGCATAACCACATGAGTCATGTTGGGGCAGAGAAGGTGTTACAGCTAGCTCGAGAGAGGTTCTACTGGCCTGGGATGAGGAGGAGTGTGGAAGAGTATGTGACCCACCAGTGGCCATGCATAACACAGAAACAGCCAGTAACGCATGTGCGTGCACCAATGGGAGGAATCACATAAAGTGCACCTCTTGAGTTGGTATGTATTGATTACTTGCACCTTGAGGTCAGTCGCGGGGGGTATGAATACATCCTTATTGTGATTGACCACTTCACCAGATATTCCCAGGCCTATCCTACCAGGAACAAATCTGGAAAATATTCAATGACTTCATACCTCGTTTCGGATTCCCCGCAAAGCTACATCATGATCAGGGGCGCGAGTTTGAAAATTCCCTTTTCCACACCCTACAGAAGCTCTCTGGAGTTGGTCGCTCCAGGACTACACCCTACCACCCCCAAGGTAATCCTGTAGAGAGACTAAATCGAACTTTGCTGCAGATGCTGCGGACGTTGACTGATAAGGATAAACAAAGCTGGAAGGAACATCTGCAGAAGGCAATCCATGCCTACAACTGCACCAAACATGAATCTACGGGGTACTCGCCATTCTACCTTATGTATGGTCGCAATCCCCGACTCCCCATTATTGTTCGGGCTGGTGCAGGAAGATGGATTCAACACCCCACACGGGTATGCTGAACGCTGGGCAGATCGGATGGCTGAAGCCTATAGAATTGCAGCGCACAGCAGCAATCAGATGAGTCTTCACAATAAAGAGAACTACGACCGGAAAGCCAGCTGTGTCATCCTAAGACCTGGAGATCGTGTCCTGGTAAGGAATTTAAGTCAGAGAGGTGGCCCAGGAAAGCTGCGTTCTTATTGGGAGCCCACCATTTATGTTGTGAAAGAGGAGCACCCGCACCCAGACCTCTGGAACCTCCACGTCTGGCCTCTGGAAGGGACGCGGAAGATCTAGCTGGTCTACCACCTGCCGTCGTAGACACAATCAGCCAAGCCAGAGTCCCCTTTACCAGGCAACTTTACGCACTGAAGTGGCGCTTGTTCACAAATTGGTGTTCTTCCCAGGCTGAAGACCCACAGAGGTGCGCAGTTAGGTCAGTGCTCTTATTCCTGCAGGAGAGGTTGGAGGGTAGGCTGTCCCCTTCCACCTTGAAGGTGTATGTTGCTGCTATCTCGGCCCACCACGACGCAGTAGATGGCAAGTCTTTGGGCAAGCATGACTTAATCATCAGGTTCCTAAGAGGCACCCGGAGGTTAAATCCTTCCTGGCCAAGCCAATCAAAGATATGATTATAGACTTTGGAAGGTCTTCCCCAGTCACACCAACAGTTATTCAAGGGAGGGATATTGAGACTGAATCCAAATACAAATATTTGGTTACAATTGTTGATGACAAATTGTGTTTCAATGCTAACACTATTTTCGAATACGCTATTTGTAAGAAAGTCCAACAGCGCATGTTCTTTTTAAGAAAAATAAATTCCTTTAAGGTATGAAATGTGCTAATGACACTGTTATATTGTAGTTTTTAGAATCCATTATGTCTTATTGTGTGGTGGCATGGTTTAATTGCATTAGTTTAACCAGCAAGAATAGGCTGATAAAGCTGGTTAAAACTGCCTGATTGGAATTTAACAGAATCAGCTTAAAGAAATTTTAAGGGAACATGTTTTAAAGAAAGCCTTTTCAATACTTAGTTGTCTTGAGCATCCTTTGAACAGAAAATTTGAACTCCTTCCCTCAGGCCGCAGAGATTACCTGGGGTAGAACTATGAGATACAGGAACTAATTTATCCCCGTAGCTGTTGGCATGTTGAATTCATTAGACAAATTAGACATTACACACTTTTTAATATTTGTATCTGAAACATTTATAACAATGGTATTTAAAATGTGTATAAAAATTATATTTGTTATGCTTTGACCTGATCATCTATTGCTCTGGACTTATATGGTACTGTTTGTAACCACTGGTCTGTTGCTATGGTGTTGTTATGTGTTTCGTGTCACTTGTGCAAATGTAATTTCAGATAAATAAACTGAAACTGAACTGAACTGAAATATCCTAATATTGGAAGACAGAATACAATTAAAGCTCATGTCATTCCTTCATTCACAAGTAGCCTAATGTGCTTAATGTGCAATTGGCAAAGCGAGTACAGCCAAACACTTCCCGGTTTCTGCCATATGTATTAAATAGCTCATTGATTTGCTATAACAGATTAATTAATTGACCAAGTCTGCGTTGCACGTCATTGTTTGACAATGAACGGAATCCTCGTTAATTCCATAAAAGATGTTAACATGGTTCATAGAGTGAAGCCTGCTATATCATATTCTGTATAGACTAAGACATACGTGTTCTGCTCGCCTATTATTACGCTGCATTTTAGTGATTCAGTTGAATCATACATTTATTTTCATTTTCGTTCTCAAGATAAGAAGTTGATAAATTTATGAAACATGTTATTCCATTCTTAAATATGAGATTGTTATCGCTTGTCTGTAATCTTTATCAATTTATATAAATTTCTTTTAAAGGTTTCTTTCCCCCTCGCTCCAAAAATGTGTGCGATTGCCTACTTTATACCAACTCCCTCTTGTCCTGTACAAAATGTACAGAAACGACAATAAATAAATATTTTGTTAGAGCGGAAAATAAGACATTTACATGTACATGAGGCAATCATTATCTTCTGTATATGACCAATGACGAGCCGATACATGACCATTAAGAAACACGCACGGCTCGCTTTTGCTCGATCTATCATAAGAACAATTTCACGTCAGATTCTGCTTTTAAAAATCCTGATTTGTTCCCCAGTTTTCAATGTAGGATACAATCCATGGATATTAGGATTGAATATTGGGAAGAATGTTACATACAAGTAGGCACTATTAAACTAATTCTGGATAAACTTTTTAACAGCTCTCAAATTGTGTTCACACATCAACTATTACGAGTCTATGACCACATCTTCTATCATGCATGTCTATGAAAGATGACCAAACCACTGAGAGTAAGTTATGGGTGGAGAGACACGTGTAGCACCATCCCATATGTAGCCCTGCCTCATTCTGTGGGATGCAGCCAGGTCCTTCTAAGAATGTGCTCGTCCATAAACATTCAATCTAATTTTTGGTTCAAGCACCACCCCCCATTGTTTCATCGAGTTGACTAGAAGCTCGAGTTGACTAGAAGCTCAATCTAAGTGTCATTAGAAAGCTGAGATCCATCCCTTTGCAATAATGTATTAGAATTGTATATATATATTTATTATTATTGTGGGTAATTGTGCATATATTTTCTGACACATTCATGACATGTCAACACTGTCACACAAATTTCAAATTGTAGAAACTTTGGGGAGATTTATGTAGGTCCCATTAGTAGCTATCAACACCAGAAAACAAACTTCACACTTCTATGCAATTATAATAAATGGAGATGGAAGCTTTCAAGTTATGAAAACAATGCAAAAGCAACATAAAAGTATCATAAATATGGTCCATATGAAGCAAGCTCAATATACCAAAACTTCTGAAGACATAGGACAGCTTTGGGTGAGAAACAGACCGAAATGTAAGTAAATATTCACTGACAATCTTTTCCTCCAGTGAGTTGAATGGATCGATCTGATTTGTGAATTAATCTTTCAGACAAATAAAGGATCCAACTCACAAGAACAAATCAGAAATCACTACTTTTCTCATGATCTTTCATAACTGTGCCAAAGAGAGCACATAAAGCTATCATAGGGTATATCACAAGGCGTTCCATAACCATCAATCTATCATATGCCTTCAGAAGACTTATAGAGCAAGGAATAGCAAGAAGGAATATTTTGCAGACTGCTTTAATTACATGTAAAACAGTTAAAGGATGGGCAAGGAGGAGGCGAGAACTGGCTTGTCAACATAAATTATATTTAATGAAAACTTATCGGTGCGCGATATTCCGACCGGCCCCGCCCCCCTCCGCTCCACACTCCTCCCGGCATTATCTCAGGCCGGGGTGCCACCGGCATGACGTACAACCCCCCATCCCTGGGGCGGGGTGTATCTTGCGTCCCGCGTGGTCATCCCCGCCTTCCTCGCCCTGGGAGGAGACAGGAGGGGAAGACAACAACAACACAAAATAGGCGAGGGAAAAGGCCAACACGGTGCGACAGAGAGAGAGAGAGAGGAGAGAGAGAAAAAGCTCACTCACCAGTTCTCTGATGTACCGTCTCGTGGTCCTCGAATACTCCTCCACACTCAGGCGGACGACAGCCGCTCCAACCCCGGGCGAACCGGAGTGAAACCTTCGTCCCCCAGCGGGCAGAACGCGCCTCCGCTTTTCTGGCAGCAAATGGGGACACTCCTCCGCCCCTGGCAGCGGCTCTACCGCTCCGGGCGGTCGGAGAGTTTCTTCCCTTCTCCCCTCGCAGACAGCGGTCTCCCTCGACCCCTCCGCATCTCTGGGGACGGCAGGGCACTCCTCCGCCCCCGGCAGCGGCTCCCTCGCTCCAAGCAGTCGGGTTATCCAGTCCCCACTTGCCCCGGGGACGACGGCCGTTCCCCGCATCCGGGCGGTCGGGCTACTCCGTCACCCGGAAGATGGCAGCGGCGCTCCCCAGGGTGGACGGCAGTGTCGAGGACTCTGCGACGGACATCCCTCCTTCTTCCCGGGTTTCGGCACCAATGTAAAACAGTTAAAGGATGGGCAAGGAGGAGGCGAGAGCCGGCTTGTCAATATAAATGATATTTAATGAAAACTTAAACCAAAAGCATAAACAAACACACACATGACGGACATGCCCGTAATTCTCTCTCTCTCGAACCATCGTCACCGGCCGCCTTTATCCCTCACGCGCCTCATCAGGCCGATTGGGGACCGGGCGTGCGATATTCCGACCGGCCCCGCCCCCCTCCGCTCCACATTACACTTTTTGAAGTTTAAAGCCCTAGTAACCTCTCATTGTAATTGCATGGAAAAGAATGATAAGTACAGACTTCAAAATTTCTGTTCTGTGCCCCACAAAAGAAAAAAGTAATTCACATTTGGAAGAACATGAAGGTGATTCGACTTTCCTTTTTGGGTGAACCAATCCTATAACAGACTGATGCAATACAAGTCTTATGATACATAAACTCTTATTTTTGCAGTTGTGTAGCCTGCTTTGTCCCAGAAGTACTCAAGAATCAGTGTTGTGACTAATACCGATTATACTAAAGTACATCAATGTGTCAAAGATTATTCACAAATATAACAAAAATTCATACCTGGTTTCCAGTGGCCCAGTCACTGGATATTAACAATAACTGAGCCACAGCCAGAGCCATGATCAGGTTTTTGTGAACTGTAATGCGATCTGACTTTGGAACACTAGAGAGAGAGAGATGGAGAGCAAGAAATAAAACAATTAAAGCACACTGGTGGTTGGATGTGAGAGTAACACAATTCAGTAGCATGGTTATTTTTTGGCATAATCATAGATGTGAAGACCGGTATTGATTTGTTAACATACTCAAAGCATGAGTTATAAGCTCACACAAACTCACCCAACAGCAAGAAAGAGAATCAATGTGAGGATCAGTCCACATAGAGACACACCAGAACTAATCAAAGTAAAGCTCTGCAGGCGCATCTCATCTTGTGTACTCCACTACAACACACACAAACAGTGTCTCACTGCACAGTCCACATCACAGCTGAAATACTGGAAACTGCCTAACATGGTTGTGTGCCATTCATATATTAATTCCTGATTTTGAATTGAGGTAGAAACTGTCATTTGAATTAGAATTTAAGGAAGTAGAATAAAATGGAATTTAACTAAAATAAATTCATTAAGCTGCTGTAAGTGAAGTTTTAGCTGCATGGACAATTTCATTTTTTTTCCAGTATAAATTACCCATAAACATGTTATCACAACATATGGGATATTTCCAGAAACATTATTTGATATTCAGAATCAATGTTTGAAATGGCATCTATGGAAAATGATATGCATGTCATTTGATCAATATTTAATAAACACATTTTATGGACTATAAGCATATAAAAAAAATTGCCTTGAAACCTGTCCACAATTAGCATGAATAGCAAAGGATATATTGGTGCAAATGATCCATCTTAGAAATGGTGCGATGAAGCTATTGTCTAGGCATGAAATTACAGCTCCTATCAAGTTGAATTGAAATAGACACGAATAGACAAATTCCCAACACTGTTGATTAAGCTATTTTCAAAAAAAAAAGTGTATATATATATATATATATATATATATATATATATATATATATATATATATATATATAATCACCAATACATTCTAACAAAAATAGTATCATATATTTAGCTTCTAAATGACCTTCCTACAGCTGCTATACTGAATGTTGTGCTTACTCCCATTCAGTGGTCAGTCTCACACTATATGGGCTCTGCTATTATTATTATGGCAGAGGCTGTTTGCACAAAGTGCAAATGGTGTTACAGGCTATTTGCGTACTGGTGCAAATAGTAGCAGATACTATTAACACCCCAATTTAAATACTAAAAAACAGTATAGGAGCATCACTGCAACATGTTTAATGTGTTTATATAGAGTCCCACAGACACCCTACACCAGCCCCAAACCCTAAACCTAACCCTAATCTTATTTTACACAAATTAACCATGGTCTTACTACAATAACAACAGTTTAACCATGGTATTTTGAGGTAAAATCATAGTAACCACAAAATGAAATATGGTTGCTTACTATATTAAAATCATATTACTATAGCTCTTTTATTCATTTCTATTTATTCATATAAGTAAAGGAAATATTAAGAGTGGAAACAGGATGGTAAAACAGTGGGACAAATGGCAGAATCTAACCCAGGTTATCCTTGCAAACAGCTGCACTATGTGTCAGGTGCTATTTACTCCTAGTGCAAATAGTCCCTCAATATTCTTTAGATCACATTAGCAGGTTTTTTCACAAGCAGAAGAAACATCCTTACATTGACATCATATATCAGCAACAGCATTGCAAAGTTTGTAGTGTGATTACAGTAACAGGAAGTAGAGTTATCTTGAGTGGAAATGACGGCACAGCCCTTTGTTGACCACCCTCCCCCGTCTGGCCTGAGGAACAAGATTTAAACAGTTCAATACAAATAAAACAAGAAATTGATTAGTGAATAAATACAATTTCTAAATAAAAAAGTTAAATTCACTTACATCAGGTCAAAATCCCAAAAAGCACAGGTGGGTGTTATATTCACTGAAGAGTTCTAGAAAGTCAAAAAGAGAAAGAGTAGCTGAAGCCAGACACGGCTGATAATTGATAAGATATATAAATCCAGATGTCCCACAACAAATCCTAACCCTAACCTATTCATTCTGCAACAACTCCTTTTGTGGTTCATGGAAAAAAGATGATGAAAAGATTTTCCTTTTTGGGTGAACTATATCTTTAATACTGAAGAGTGAAAAATGATTTCATAAAGCCTTTACTGTTGTCCCAAACATTTAGAGTCCATTATAGAGATGTCTGCACTAACTTTGGCCAAGGGTAGTTTTTACATACTGTAGGTTAATGGTGTTGGAAAATATGCTATGATACTGAAATCATACATGGATTGTCCTTTACCTGACTCACACTGTGCTGGAGTGTGAAGTGTATGGTCATGCTGATTGGCTGTCCATCTCCCAACACTGTACTGGAGATGATTGACGAACCCAAGACTGTTCCCCGATACCTGAAATATAATCACAGAATCCCTTTCTAAATATGAAAAAAAAAAAAAAGTATGACACTGAAAATGAAGATTAACTCAACAGCAATTCTCTATATATTTTAGAGTGAATAGACCAGGAATTACCTGAGGTGGCCATCCGTGACTATAGGTGAAAAGTTAAACTTCTGCTCTCTTTCTGAAAGGCATTTCACTGTGCTGTACCATGTATTCAACATAGTCACCTTTTTGAAGCCTAAACAAGCACAACAAAAAACACATAAAAAGTAGAAAATTGAATTAAACCTAGTGTTACCTATTGTATCTAAAAAGCCCTTGCGTAATAGAATAATTATCTCAAAAATTCTCATGAAATTCTGTCATTATTTACTCACCCCAATGGACCCTTTTCACAGACATGTTATTATGCGTTTCCCCCTTCTTTAATGACATATATGTAGCAAACTCTTTATATTTTCAAATGTATAACTTTGTACTTTGTATTATAATATCCTGGAATACGTTTAAAAAAATCAGTTCCCCTTCTGTCACTCACTCAACGTTGTGTCGATGTAGTGACACTAGGGGTCACACTTGGGAGCCCCAAACACCTCTGATCTTTGAGAAAAGGCCAATAAGAATTGGTGAGTGAAATTTGCATGCCACTCCCCCGGATGTTAACTCTAAATGAATGATTCACAAAATGTTTCCTCTTTTGTTTTACCTTTTATTTGCACCATCCACAACTTCACCAACTAACTTCACTTCCTCACACTTCTTCCTACACCCTCTCTTGTAACCCCCCGAACTATATTGTCCCCCTGTGGAAACAAGAATATAGCTCAACTTAACAATCTCCCATTTTCTTTTTTTAATAAATAAAAAAAATAACTCAATACATATATAACAGGAACATCTCAAAAAGGATATAAACATTGACAATTGTTTTGTTTTTTGTTATTTAGACTTTATTGCTCCCATACACCCTCAATTAAAGTCTTCAGAAGAAGTAATATAGATACCCTTTTTTAGTTAGACAGTCAGCAAGCTGTTTCTTTGTGGCAGACCAAAGGATTTTCTGGACGCTTCCAGAATGAATTTGCTCCTTTATGCTGCTGATTTTAAGATGAAGTCTCTTTTCTGTGAAAAACTTTGTGGACTTCACAACATCTAGAAGAGAATGATTATCATTCACACAAATAATTGGCAAGTTACTCAAATTTATGTCACCTGTTGTAATTTCTGAGAAATGCAGACAAACACATCCCATTATCAGTAACACCATCTGAAAGATTTCCCATCGAGGCATCACTGATCACAAACAGTTTTAGGGAGCTGACACTTCCTAGGTTCTGAAACTTTATAGTCACTTCCTCCGACTTCAGTTTTCTGACAATCTTATTTGCATCATGTAAAGTCTGAACAGTAGCATGTTTTGTGGTAGAAGCAAAGGTAGATGTGTCACACATTACATCTGGTCTACTCTGTATAGCAACACAAAGAATTTGGCCAATCTTAGACCTCATTATGTCAGTCTCACAGTCTGTCAGCGGAGCCTCAGATTGCACAGCTCTGGCTGGATCCATAACAATGAACTGAAGACTCTTTATATGTGTGCTTTGATGTACATGTATTTCACCATGTCCAGAAGAGATCTCTATTCCTACATAACTGACACTGTTGTGCTCTTCAAGTCCGACTTGAAAAGCAGATCTCAAATGTGGGATTACTAAAGAGGAAAATGTTTTGGAACCTCCTCACAAAAAATCAACAACATGAGAAGAAAGAATTCCAGTTAATTCACCACTGTCATCTATCCTGTAGAACACAGCAGGGTCAATCTGTGACACACAATGCCCCAGCTGCTGCATAGTACATTTAACCTTGTTGTACCAGTACAGAGAGACATCTGCCAGCCAATACACACATTTATTCAACTTCCACAGTGTTCCTTTGCACTGCGCTTCTGGTGGTGGCTGAATGTAGACATTTCTAGCCAACTCTTTTCCTTGTAGGGAAATATCTTTCGCCTTAATATCCATGGAATTCAGCTGCCATTTCCTCTGACATATGACTGCCATCACAATCCTTAGGGAATCCGAAGCACAAGTTGGTGAGTCTTTAGGAAGGTCACTGACATTTATTTCTACAAAACCTCTTGCAACTAGCCTAGCCTTTGGCACTAAACCATCAGGTGTTTCTTAAACTGAGCACACCCACCTTGTACTGATGCATTTTTGACCGTCATCTTTCACCTCGTTAAATACACCATTTATTTTCCAATTGTCCAGCTCAGCCTTTTTTGCTGTAACAAAAGTCTCATCTTCGATGGCCAACACAGCACTTTCATGGTGATTACTACTTGGCAATGTACTATCTGGGGAAACAACACAAATGTCATCCACTTGTGTCAGGTCAACTGACCCAGTAGTGCCTATAACCGTCTCTAGGTGAATGTACTGTAGATTATTCCAGTTTTCCTGTAGCTTTTCCTGCTCTGCCAAGAATTGTGCTGTTCCGTGATTCACCTCTTTCTCTGTCAGTATATGTAATTTTTTGTCCTGCTTTCAGTCTGGTAACATTACTTTCCAACTCTCCCCCTGGCTGGGTTAAAGTGTCATTTTGTTCGCAAAGTTCATTACCTTGATTCACAGGTGCTTCTTCCACACTGTCAGTTTCACTGTCATAGTCCTTTCCAGATAATCCTGGAGGCTGTGAAATAGTGTTACCAACAACGTTCTGTTTATCTGCATCTATTTCTACCTGCATTGTGCAATCGTTCTCCGATTTTCGGAGCCTGGAATGATGCACACGAATGTAAGTTCCTCCATGCCTTACAAATATCACTGCCCCATCCTGGCCAATGACGACACCTGGACATTTCCACTGAGCACTGTCTGCATGTTTGTAGTACACTTTGTCCCCAGTTTCATATTTGTCTGTGGGCCGCAGTTGTCTGCGAAGGGCTCTTTGAATACTCTCAGAGCATTCAGCCTCTGTAAATGCTCTTCTTGCAGCATGCAAAACTGAAATATGCTGTCCTACACATGTACTTATACTAGTACCTTCCAGAGCTGGTGGCTTATCAGTAAGGACTGATGGTAGATTTTGATTTTGTCCAAACACAAGCTGGTAGGGACTGTATCCATACACATTGTGCAAATAATTTTTTGGCATCAGTGCCCAGTCTAGGGCAGTTTTCCAGTCACATCTGTTGTAATTTTTTTACTTTCATTAGTATTTCTGTGAGGGTCTGATTGTGTTTCTCTAAAAGACCATTGGCACTAAACCAATGGCTATATGCTGCTGTGGTCTTTACCTCAATGTTGAACTTTTCTGCCATATCCCTCATTTCATCATTATTAAACTCTCCACCATTGTCACTGAACAGCCTTTTTGGTGGACCATGTATGCTAATCCAGCAATGTATGAAGGTCTTCATAATTTCACTTGCCTTTTTTGTAGTCACAATGCTTCCTGCACTAAAACGTGTGAAGTAGTCAATGACATGGAGATACCATACTCCTACACCCAGGTCATGCAGGTACACAACCACCGTTTCATTGTAACTTGAGGCCATAGGGAGGTTTGGGTCTGCTGTATTTAACACATGTTTCACAGGTGTCTACTATGTCCTTTAAGATCACAGTGCATTCCTCATCATGATTACCTGAACAGGACAGCAGGTTTTTTAGTCTGTCTAAGGAGGCATGTCTGAACTGTTTATGCAATTTCAATAGGAATTTCCTTTTTTCTTTTGTAGTCATGTTCTCTGTCACCGTTAGAACTTCATCTTCACTACACTTTTCAGTGTCACATGACAGATTCTTCTGCATTAGGTTCACACAGTAATGTCCTGATGATGTAAGTTCAAGGCTTACAGGGTGCTTGAACATTATTGCTTTGTCATTTTGAAGATCCAGAATGGACCCTGCCTTTTTTAGTGAAGCTTTACTCAAAAGCAATGGGATCTGCTGGAACTACTTCAGTCTCTATGTGACATTTAGTGTTTCCAATTATGGCTGGAATTTTCACTCTCTTTGTAGAGTGTACAACTCTTCCATTGCCAAATCTGAAAGCTCTTGCACTATCTGTGTGCATAATTTTCTGGTTTTAGTCCTTTGACATAATGATCAAACTATTTCTGTCCACATACCGTTTTTGCGCAAGCTCAATCTATGACTGCTGATCCAAGTGATTCAACCATGAATATTTCTGCATTAGACAAGGAATCACTGGAAAAAAGTGTGATGTTACACTGCTCTACGTCCTCTGTCATCTTGGCATGTTCATCTCTGTGAGGGCAATCCTTTGCCCAGTGATACGTGCTTTGACAAATTGCACATTTGGAGCGCCTAATATCTATCAAAAGGATTTGTCCCTGGCAGTGTTTTTGATTGTTTTTGTGAACGTGACTTCTCTCTCTTACTGGAATCGGTGAAATATGCTGAATCACTGTTATTGTGACTTCCATGCATAAGCTTTTCGCCAAAAATACGTTTTAGAGCAGATTTCATGTTTGAAAAGATAAGAGCAGAACAAGCAGTAAGTGCTAACTGTTTGTCTTTAACATCAAGGCCCGCTGTGTCTAGAAGTTTAAAGGCCGACACATAGCATCTGGAAGAATCATGCCGAAATGATGCAACTTGTTATATTTACGTTCAAACTCGATGATATAATCAGTCATCGGAATCCTATAGTCTCTTGTGATCTGATCAAATTCACTGTATGCATCGTATTGCCGATCCTTTTCCTCTTTTAAGAACACAGAGTCCAATTTTTCTAATATGGTTTCTTTGTTTTAAATTTGTGGACATTTCCAGAGTGGCATCTCTTGCTCTCCCTGTAAGCGATAATGCGACAGCCAGGGCTTTCCTTCCAGTTCTGTAATGTGCATCCACATTTCCACTTCATTTTTCCAACTTTCATATGACTACTTTTCATCAAACTGTGGTGGAATCTTGTAGTTACCAGCAGCCAACCTCTGCTACCAATGTTAACTCTAAATGAATGTTTCACAAAAGTTTTTCATCTGAACCTTTTATTTGCACCATCCACACACTTCCTCACACTTATTCCTACACCCTCTCTCGTAACCCCCCGAACTCTATTGCCCCACTGTGGAAACAAGATTTCTTAACAACTTAATACAAGCTCAACTTAACACCGGACATATGGGTATAAAAGGAGCTGGCTGCAACCACTCATTCAGATGCTTTCTTCAGAGCCGAGCGGTTGTGTGTCAGCGAGCTGAATTCCACTGCCAGTGCATTCACCTCTAAACAAAAAAGCGTATGTTGTTGGATATACGGCGCATTCCAGTGGCTTTCTCTTCTTCTGCACGATCAGTGCAGAGTATGCCCCTGGGCACTTCGACAGTGCTAAAAGAGTATATATTCCTGCAAAAGAGTATATTTTCTCTATTAAAGCAAAACACATTGATGTGAACGTCTTTTTAAAGATGCGTCTTTTCAAAGATGCCTTTCCGTCTTTGTGTAGTTCCTGTATGCAGTAGTTATCTCTCTGCCTCCGACAGCCACTGGCGCTGCCTCATGTGTCTGGGCAGTGATCACATTGAGGCAGCGTTCATGGATGGTTCATGTTCTCATTGCGAGAACATGACCATGGCAACTTTGCGGTCGCGGCTTTCCTTCTTCCGGAGGAAAGGCGCTCCAGCAGCCCCCTGTGCTGCGCCTTCTACCAATGAGTAAGAGGCCAGCTCGGCTGGCGCTGGAGGCGATATGGGGACTTCAATGGGCGCGGTCTCATCGAGTAAATACCCGTGGACCTCCATTCCCAAGCATGCTCGTTTGCCCCCGTTGAGTTCGGAGATGAGACCAGCTCACCTCACGGCCAGCTTAATGTCTCTTTCGGATCTCGCGAGCAGGATGAGCCCTCAATCGCAGCATTGGGTTGATGTATATGATTCCGCTTCAGTAATGACTTCAGACTCGAGTCTCGAGATGGGCATGGCACCACAACACACATCAAGTGGCCTTCACTTGTTCAGCCCTTGGACAGACTTTGCGTTTCTGCGGGCAGGAGTCCCCCCACAGCAAGTGTCCAGGTGTACCTTAGTCACGACAGATGCCTCCAAGTTAGGCTAGGGCACCGTTTGCAATGGGCACACAGCCGCTGGCTCTTTTACAGGACCACGGCTGTGTTGGCACATCAACTGCCTCGAGTTGCTAGCTGTACTGCTTGCCCTGCGGAGGCTATTGCCATTGATCCGGGGCAAGCACGTGTTGGTCCTGATGGACAACACTGCATTGGTAGCTTATATAAATCACCATAGCGGCTTACGTTCTCATCGCATGTCCCAACTCGCCCACCATCTCCTCCTCTGGAGACCGAGGTCGCTACAGGCCACTCACATCCCGGGCAGCCTCAACGCCACAGCAGACACGCTGTCGCAGCAGCCGATGCTCAGCGGAGAGTAGAGACTCCACCCCCAGGTGGTCCAGCTGATCTTAAGTTGATTCGGCAAAGCACAGATGTACCTGTTTGCTTCCCGGGAAAGCTCCCACTGCCCGTGCTGGTAGCCAACGGGAGCCAACCTCGGGTCAGATGCGCTGGAATACAGCTGGCCCCGAGGGCTGCAAAAATATGTGTTCCCCCAAGTGAGCCTACTTGCACATACCCTGTGCAACGTCAGGGAGGACAAGGAACAAGTCAACCTCATGGCTCCATACTGGCCCACCCAGACGTTGTTCTTGGACCTCATGCTCCTCGTGACAGCACGAAGATGTGCGCTTTCTTTCCCATGCGAGTTCACGAACCCTGGATGTCTTCCTCCCTAGCCCTGTGGCTCACGAATTAGGCAGAGGAATTTGCAGCCAGATCCAGTACGTGTGCTAATATGGCCTGTACTGTGGTAGGTGCTCCATAGGTGCCGGCTACTATGGTAGTCCCCTGTGATGTATTTTCCACGGTATGGTCTCCCTGTCGGCAGACCTGTGTTTCCCTTGGGCAGAGCTCTATCTGCCCCCCGTCATTATGGTTGTAGAGCTCCTCCCCTTTGAGGCAGGACCTATCACCGCACCTCTTCCATGTGTGGCTGGTGAGCCCATGTGACTTTTTGCCACATGTTACCTCCCCTTCGGGCAGGATGTGGTCTCTGCGGGGTCTTTTGCCCTTGAATGAATAGGAAAGGAAAAAGAACACCTTCCCCAGTGCGTACAATAGCGTTAGATGGCCCCAGCCGAATCTAATACTCTGTGGAGAGAAAAACCAGCGAAAAGGCAGTGGCTGGCATGGCCTTCTCCCATGCTAGTTACGTCTCTTCCCCCCCTCGGGGATGTGGGGAACTACATGATGTCTTATGGGGCGTTGGGGGAGGCTGCGTGCAGACTGATTCACCTGCTATTATGCACGCAGCAGCTTGCTTGCACCTGCCGTTGTGCAGTTTTTGTATAGGGACCCCTATTGTCACTACATCAACACAACGTCGAGTGAGTGACAGAAGGGGAACACCTCAGTTACTGTTGTAACCTCCGTTCCCTGATGGAGGGAACGAGACTTTGTGTCCCTCTTGCCATGACACTGTACTACTCGTTGGAATATCAGGGACCCTGTCTTGGCTCCTCAGCACAAAACCTGAATGAGTGGTTGCAGCCAGTCATTTTATACCAGTATGTCCGGGTGAGTGGCATGCAAATTGCACTCGCCAATTCTCAAAGATCAGAGGTGTTTGGGCTCCCAAGGGCGACCCCTAGTTTCACTACATCGACACAACTTCTCGTTCCCTTCATCAGGGAATAGAGGTCACAAAAGTAACCGAGATGTTACCATAGCTACGGTGATGTTTCTAATACAGCTGCTGAGGGCATGACAGAAAATTTGGTCTGTTTCTCTCTTCTTACTGCTGTTATCCAGTGCTCTATGTTTTTATCTTATTTTGCAAAATTGTGAAAGCATAATCATTTATTAATTATTTTGCTGTTGGAGCAAACAGATGCGCATAAATTACATTTGCTGTGGTCTACCATTTACTGCCATTCAAGTTTATCCAACCACCACGACTTCCACTTCGCAAACGTGGACGTGTGAAAAGGGTCCATCTTGTTCCAAACCCATTTGACTTTCTTTTTTCATTGAACACAAAAGGAGACATTGTGAAGAATGTGGTCATTTGAATAGGGACTGAAGATTTCAGGCTTCAGAAATTAAACAATAGCACTATAACAGTTTCACAAAAGAATCCATATTCTACTGTATATTCCAAGTCCTCTGAAGTCATATCTCATTGATTTAACACTCACAGTATCATATAGCTTCAGAAGACTTGGAATATAGCGGTTTGGGTTTACCTCATCTCTGATGAAATGTGGTGTAACAAATCCTACCCCTGTTCTGAAGTTCCTTCATTTTTTCAGCTGGTACAGAGATGCAGTCACGATTTCCCAGATCTGATCCACAAAACGCAGAAGCATCAGAACCTTCAAAACGTTCAGAGAGAATCTTCTGTTGGACCTGCAACTCTGAAAAACAGAAATTGTTGTGCTTGTGCTGCATTTATTTCAGTGTGTTTCTATGTATGTTATCTCAACTGTATGACTGTGTGACTCACTGATATGCTGGCTTTGAATCTGTACACTGTCTTTGTCCTCCATGAGCAGAGAGTTGAGGTTGCTCATCATGCGGTCTACAGTGTGTATCACAGCCATCGGACCCTTCACTACCTATCACAGCACAAACAAACAGATGTGTAGAGGAATTCAATGAGATATGCGCTTCATAAAACTTTCATAAATTGCATTTACAAACATTATTACAAAATATAATGTTTAATAAATAATTCAACCTGATCTCATGACAAGTTGTAAAATAGTAGTTCTTTAATCATTCAAAATCTTACTTCTCCAAAAATAGTTCTTTGGCTGGACTTATTTAAATCACGGACTGTGTTTCTACGTGTTTGAAATATGTTTGAAATTTAAATTCTCTCATCATTTACTCACCCTCATGCCATCCCAGATGTGCATGACTTTCTATAGAACACAAATTAAGATTTTTTAGAAGAATATCTCAGCTATTTTGGCCCTTAAAATGCAGGTAAATGGTGACCATGCAGGTAAATGGCATAAATGTAATTTATAATACTCCAGTGGTTAAATCCATGGCTTCAGAAGTAAAATGATAAGTATGGGTGAGAAACAGATGAATATTTAATGCAAAAAATCTCTACTTTTTCTTTCACATTCTTTCACATTTTGAAGTGAAAGTGAAAGTGGAGGTTTATGGTAAAAAAAAAAAAAAAGGACTTAAATATTGATCTGTTTCTCACCCAAAATGATTGATACACTTCAGAAGAAATATATAAAACCACTGGAGTCATATGGTTTACTTTTATGTGGCCCTTATGTGATTTTTGGAGCTTCAAAGTTTTGGTCACTATTCACTTGCATTGTAAGGACCAACAGAGCTGAGATATTCTTCTACAATAAAATCTTCATCTGTGTTCTGCTGAAGAAATAAAGTCATACACATCTGGAATGGCATGAGGGTGAGTAAATGATGAGAGAATTTTCATTTTTGGGTGAACTGTCCCTTCAACTTAAAATTACTATGTAATCTCAACACAAACACTGTGGCTAGAAAGAACCTAGATGAACTGGGTAAACCCAAATTAGATGTGTCAATGTAAGTCAAATAGATCTATTTTATATATTAATGTAGTAACTAATGAATGTGAATGATAGCATGCTAAATACATGCTGGTTGGAAGCACTACAGAGTGTGGATTATGCTATGGTTAGCAGCACAGCAAATGCCTCAACAAAGCAAGCTATCAATTTCATGTGCATCATCCATCTTTCGTCATCATTAGATCAAACAACACTCTTCATCATAATGGTAATCCTCAAAAATCCAACATAACAGAAACTCTTCTAAATCTCCACATAACAAAACATTAAACACTAACAAGTTTCCCCTTTATATTTGTCTTCCATAAAACACATAACATTTTACACTTTAACATAACACTTAATTGTAACGTTTTCTCTCACTATCGAGTCCCATGAAAAGCATGCTGGAGTAGAAATCCATTGCCCAGTTTCATCAATGCTACATTAACACCACAAAAAGTATTCATGTAGTCCCAACTCATAGTGGATTATGTAAACTTCCATTTTACCTATTGAAATGGAATGGAAAACAGTTATTGCAATTTTTCCTAAATTTAACCCCATACCCAAAAATAAATATAACCATAAAGTGTAATTGCTTACCCAAACCCTTGATAAAGCTTTGGATAGGACAATTGCTCAAATTTTATGCCTGTACAGTATCAATTTGAAATTATGTTTGTTTATTGGTTGATTTATTGTATGGGAATAAAAGTCATATGATATCTTACTATTTCACCATATCGTACAAAGTATTATGAGTTGGTTAATCATTAGTTACTGTTTTGAAAACATCATTTTAACATTTAACACGTTTTGTTCTTAAAACAACAACAAAAATGCTGATTAAGAGTTTTTGCTGTGTGAACAATCAAATTATGTAATCAAATGTTCTTCAACTTTGATTTATGAATTTTTATATTCATAATTCAATGTCAGTGTACAATTGATCTGTTAAGTATTATATGATATATGTTAATGACTTAATGATATTTGTAAATGAGTGCTACCGAATTACAAAAAAATAAGCAAATATATATGTAATGTGACAAGATAATATTACAGTAATAACATTTAATGTTAAGTGATTATTGATTATCCCATTGATCACATCTCTTCTTGCAGCAAAGTTATTGTTCTAGAATAAATAAAAAACACAGTAAGGAAGTAGATCAATGTTTTCTACCAGAGATCATTAACATTCAAACACCTCTTTGATGCTGTTCCATTTGCTGGCATTGTCCTGACTGATGAGTGAATCTGCCAGGGTAATGAAGCTCTGACCGAGTTTCTCTGCATCATGGCTGGTCTGGTTGGCTGTACTGGGCAGATCAGCGGCACGAGAAAGCACATGGATAAGAGAGATCATGTCCCTGCCCTCCAAATTTTTCTGTTCCTTTAAAACAGCCTGCTCAGACACATTTAACAGATGGGAAACTGAGTTCCAACTCTGCCCATCTACAGTATCCGACAGTATATCCTCTGTGGTCTGAAAGAGACAAGCCAGAATACAGGTAAGACAATGACAGACAGAAACGTCTTTGATTTTTAAAAGTTTCTGTAATTATTCTATAGGATATTTGTTCATAAAGTTTACATAAAGTCTGTTGATTTAACACCTTGAATTTGTGTGATTTATTATATAACCAATAATGCATTAAAGACATCAACTGTATGTAAATTCTATAAAAAGGAATTTTCCTAGCAAATTAGCAATTAAAGCTTGAAGTAGCTAATACCATCATGTGTTTGCGAGTCACATTCAGCAGGGGGCCATCAAAGCAGCTCCAGGTGTACAGGTAACAAACAGTATTGCGATGTCCACTTATTAAAAGTGACTTAGGGCTTGTTTTTTCATGAAGTTGCTTATTAAAATGGCTTTTTATAAAAAACAAAAATGTAGCCTTATTTCCAAAATGCATTCACGTATTTGAGCTTGATTTTCCAGACCAGGTATGTACTCATGCATGCCTCAGACGGACACTTGTTGAGTGTCTCACTAGTTTTCAGTGTCTCTAGTCATGAGCGCTGTGTTTTTAGAACACTTTGTCAAATTAAATGCAATTTGACATATATGAGATCCCTACATTCTATTTTGCATCGTCCAGCTAACTGTGAGCGGAAGAGCATGCATCTGTGTTAGACTGTGCTGCCTGCTCTCATTGGTTTGACAAGGAATGATGCATGTGTTACTGAAGTGCTGACTGCCCCCTGCTGCCCCAGATTCTCAAAAAATGTCAAGGTGGTACATTGAGCTAAATTTAATCTTATGATTGGAACATTCCTAATTACGGAATGTCCTTAAAGGTTGGGGACATGATGTATTGCATTAATTTTGTAAACACGTTATTTTTCATAAATCGACAGCCCAAATTATGTAATATTGAATTTGGAGGCAAATATTGATATGCGATTCCTTGTGATTATTTGATTAATTGATTAATCGGCATATTGTGTTATTCATTCAAGTAAACTTTTTAATAGATTGACAGCCCTAGTACACATATATTTGTGTATGTTTTCATTATCCCTGAAACATACTACACAAATGTATTAACAGCATCTATAAAATGTTTTAGTCAATCATAACAGTTGCTGTTTATGTTGAAGTTTTAAGGAGGTGCTGAGGCCAAAACCAAGCATTTCATACACTATTGTACAAATCTTTACGAATGTACAAAATGTACAAATTTAACAAATCCTATGGCTACTGGTTGCAACAGAAATTCATGAAACCTTTACAAGGATACCACTGCAGTTAAATAAAATGGTTCATCGATCCCATAGTGGGACTTCCATTTAACAGTAAATAATGGAGAAACATTGTCCAAAAAAGGCCTGCTTAATGGCATATTTATGAATAAATGCATCCAGGTATATACCATGCCAAGCTGCATAAGATGTTGCATGAAGGGGCTTGGGTTGGAACTCATTGACTCTCGCAGTTCCTTCATCTTCAGATAGCGTTCTGTGGACCAGAGAACTCTGTCAGACTCCACAACTACACCAAAACATCATCAAACATTTATAAATACAGAGCCAAACTTTATAACCTGATACAGGCCACAGAGATCCATACACACACCTTTGTTGATTGTGCAGATGAAAGTGTGTGTTTGTGTGCAGGGGACAGTACTGTACTGAGCATGATCATCTAACCAGCCAGTCAAAATTTTACATTCCTTTTTCTGTATCTGCGTTTGATTCAGGGACCCTGCAGAAACATAGGAGTATTTTATCCAATATGAATAAACAGAAACTAAATAACTAGTTTAAAAAAAATTGCATTTCAGGCAAGGATGATACTGGAAACTGGATGTGTGCGCATCTATTTCACTCCGTGTTTTGGACTATGTACGTGTGTCATGTGGATGTGTCTTTAGTGAATTTCAACGTGGATTGCATGTTTTTTTCGTCTCATATCAGCGGGTTGTGATTGCTTGTGAACCAGTCATAATACGATTCAAGCTTTGCAAAGGAACTATTATTGAAGGATGGGGCAGTTAAAAACACTATTGGACCTGATTGCAAAACCTTAAATAACCAGTTTCATTCATGAATATTTCAAATGTTATGACTGTTTGATAGTTTATGGTGCTGTGTGCTTCAGATAAACAGTTTAATATATTCTGATGCAATGTGTTGGAGGCATGTTATGTGTAAAACCTGAAATTTAGTTTTACAGTGTTGTGGTGGCTTGGTCATTCTCTTCCGATTGAGTTTCAAATATGGCTGTATTTGAGGGGCTGAACCATGTTAGCCAATCATAACAGTGGCCGTTTACGTTGAAGTTTTAAGGAGGTGCTGAGGCAAAAACCGAGCATTTCAGACAGAGGGCCAGATATAGGGTGGAAAATGTGAACTGACTTCATACGCCCACTTAACTGATGAAAAATAAATTAAGTTATAATTGCAAAATTAGTAAATAAAAAGAAGTTAGTTCTGGTAAAAGGTCAAGCATCATTTGTTTGCTGATGTCACTTGGTTTGATATTTTGGTTTTGGATGGGTGGATTAATGGATGGATAGATAAAATGATGATAATTTTAAAGTTGACCTGGACAGTTTAGTGTTGCAGACACATTCTTGACAGATGGATTGACAGTGAGGTTCCAGTCCTGCCATCTAAAGATCGCTCTGTGATTGGTCAGTGGTAAACATGCATTCAGCGCTTGCACCTGGTTTAACATCAGATCTACATCCCAAATGTTCAGATCAGTCAAGTTTCCCACAAACGGCTCGGTAAATGTCCCACCAAAGGTGTCCTGGTCTTGCCCCAATATAAATATCCCGTTTCCGTCGATGGGCTTGGGACTAGCTTGCTGTAGATTTTCCTTTGCCGAATCGCCCTCTTTTCCGTCCACATAAATGGCCCAAAATCCATCAATCGCGCGCCAGGTGGCGCAAATGTGGTGCCAGTCTTTATCAAGGGGGAGGTCAGCTTTGTAAGGATGGTGTTGTCCTTTAATGAGAAGCGCTAGTCTGACTTTTTTTGGTGATTTTTTTTTTTTTGGCTCATCTATCTGTCCGCGCAGCTGAAATTCATTGATGAAACCAGGCGCTGCGTAGGAGAACACAGTGGAAATGTTCTCGTGCCACGGATCCCACTGCAAGCGCATGCACACACTCACCGCCGGCAGCGATGGAAAAGAAGCTTTTAATTTGGCAAAGCCATCGTTAGACTGGAAAGATAAGCCTGGGAGGACTGATGCTGTGAACGGAAAAATGGCAATTTATTCAATTTATTAATGGACTTCATAAATATATATATAGAGTCTTATTGTGTATTTCTATAGCCTATACACTTATATTTTCTATCTATCTATCCGTCTGTCTGTCTAAAGTAAGTTACTGCATGAAGAGACACATTACAGTAAACTTTCATTGCTTAATGTTGGACTTTGAACAAACTTACTTTGTATGGAAAATGCCGGATGGGCAGTCGATTTCTGTCTCTTGTCAAACCAAATGGGGCCGGTCAGGTTGGATTTAGAGAGCAACTGCTTGGCCCCCGTCTCATCCTGTTTAACCCCTGAGGTTGTGAGGGCACTGAACTGACCACTGCAGTAACGCAAAGCTTGTTCAAAACTGAAAGATGTGTTCACAAACTGGTACACTGCATCTTCTTGGAGCAGAATATTTGAGTCAGGTGAATCTGTATGAGATTGTGTGAAGAGAGGTAACCTTTTCAGACCTTTATGACATTTTCGTTGAGATTTAACCAAGGGCGGAGCAAGAGGGTGGCCAGGGGTCACTGTGGCCACCACGGACCGGAGCCTGGCAACCCCACTGGCCACCCCACTCGCAATTGCCGTTTTGGTAATTTTTTGTCTTGGGCACAATTTAGTTAGTCTTTCTACACCAACAACACAACAACAACCACCACAGAATTACTTTTTTTATTCCATGTAACACAAAAAGAGAAATTAAACAACTGGCTGTTGTGTACCATGTTATTTAAAATGATGGGGACTGGAGCGTTCAAGCTTCAAAGAAATGGAAGCACAGCATAGTTCTAGCGGGAAGACTAGCAGCTGTACATCATCACATCATTAGCTGGGTAACCCATAGCCAATCGCATGTAAGCCATTGCTTTATAAGTCTGCTCACAATCTATCACATTGCTGTTTCAGTGTGCTAACACAGGCAACCCCCACCACCCCACCACCACCAGTTGAGCCCTGTCACGCATGAGGGTAGGCTCCTCGCCCCTGCCTCCTATCTCCGGCAGGACATGACGGTTCCGGGTACAATTCCCTCAGACCGCCGGACGGGGCCTACGCCAAAGAGAGAGACATTACTTTCTGTTTTACATTTATCAAATAAATGGCATCTTAAACTTCACTCAAGCCTGCGTGTCTTCCCGATAAAACTTTAATTACTGTAAAAGTAACATGCTAACACAACCTGTAAACACAAATCTTTGCATTTTTATAGGCTGATAAATGTAAAAATAAAAACATAATGATCATTTTAACATATATGGGCTATGGTTTACAAATGATCAAAACTGAGAAAGAACATTTAAATCAACAGTTAGAGTCAGTGGACCTCAATCATGAAACTTTCGTAAATATATGAGTAAATTCGGATTAAAATGGACCTTCCCGAAAACTTCAGTTTTCGTACTCCCCTGATTTGTTAATAAAACGTCCTTCACACTTATCATAATCAACAGCCATGAAAATGCCATGTAAGGAAGGCACTAGACTCCCTAGTAAATGCTGTTAATATGCGGAACAGTAATGAAATCTTTTTATGAATGAAGTGCATTCACATTATAACATTTTTATTTAGCAAACACTACAGCGTCTCAAATAAACTGAGAACTTACTGTCATTGCATGTTTTTGCTGTCAGTTCAAGAAGTCAATAAAAATGGTTTGCATCACATGAGTACACATTTTTTTTAGTTATGCTGGGAGGAGGATGTCCACCACCATTAAACTTCTCTGGTTCAGTTCGAAACGCATCGGCAGAATCGTTTATGAAACTTCTCGGGTAATTCATGATGGTACCAGTGATATACTTGCTACTGGAAGAAACTTCAGAGAGATTAATAGAATGTCTGAAAAAGACCTTTTGCCGAAATGCTGTAAACTAATAAAGATTTGCAAGCTATACAACAATGCACGTGCTTTATCTAATTTTTCCCCAATGTATTGTGTATGCACCTGTCTGTGATGTGTTTATTTACAGGTTTAACAGCATAAGCATTACATTATCAACTGAACATGATTTACTGATGCATACACTAAATTATGAAACCTAAATCAAAAATAGACCAACCAGTCACATTAGAAGGCATTTATTTATTCGAGAAATCAAACTCTTCTGCTGGAAAAACGATAAGTAGAGTTGGGACAACATTATTCTTTGAAAAAATGTATTTAAGCAGTAAAGTAAGTATAGGCTATGATTTTTGTTCACTATGTTTTTTTTAACTAAATTATTTTTTAAGGTTAATTTCAATAATTTAATTATTTGTTATTTTTTTCATTACTTATTTAATTTCACTTCTATCTAAATCTACTCATGGCAGTTTGCCTGAAAAACAACACATTTGGATGTCTTCCGCACAATTTACACGTCGTCAAGAGCAGGTGTACATTTTGTTCGTACCAATGAAGGTTTTGAAAATACGAAAACTTCATGAATCCGAGAATTTACATCAGAACAGCTTTATGAATGATTTATACAAAAATGAATTCTGCTCATGTTTCATGAATGAGGCCTAGTGAGTTGAACTCGACAATCAGATCTGACTTGTGGCTTTTGAAACAGATCAACTGATTAATTTAAAAGATTAAAAAAAAAGATATGACAGCATATTGCTAATCCTCTCATTAACTGATTTTTTCTCTGTTCCTCATTCAAAAGACTTGGAATATAGTATACAATTCAAATAGATTTATGATAATTTTATGGTGCTTTTATGTCCTTATTGAAGCTTTAAAGCCCAATCCATCCATTCATTAATTTTCTATAGCCGCTTATCCTATGCAGGGCCATGGGTAGTGCTGGAGCCTATCCCAGCTATCTCGGGGCGAAGGCAGGGAAACATGTAGGCAGTTCATCTAAGGGCTAACACACACAGACAAACACAATCACTCTCTCGCTCACTCATTCCTACGGGCAATTTTAGAGTCTCCAGTTCTCTTGACCTGCATGTCTTTGGACTGTGGGGGAAACCGGAGTAACCAGAGGAATCCCACACAAACATGGGGAGAACATGCAAACACCACACAGAAAAGCACAGGTTGAGCCAGGATTCGAACCAGAGACCTTCTTGCTGTGAGGTGACAGTGCTAATAGGAATGCCAACTGTCTCGTTTAATACAGAATCATTACATTTTTAAGGGGACAAAATTGCGTTCCGTATGAAATCCATACGGGATGCCGTTTGTCCCGTATTTTAGCGTCTCACACCTAAACTGCTGAGAATGTTTCACAAACCGAGAGAAATGGGCCTGAAACACACACACACATTTTGCGTGAGTTGTATAAGATATCGGCAGTCAGTTAATGATCAATGACAATCAGTGTACGTTTACTGTCAAACATATAGCATTTGAGTGCATGAAAATAGTTTTGCACAATTGTGATTCCAAAAACACCAGTAAACATTACTGTTTGCATTTTTTGTCATGTAATTTGTAATCACTATCTGATTACAATTCACAAGTAATTCGCCCCGCACTGTTCATATGCATATGTTGTTCTGGAAGATAGACTCTTGGTGTGAATAATGGTGAGAAAAACAACAGCACATTTAGTACAAACTAACAATATAGCCAACAACAATATAGTTTAGTTAAAACGCTTAATGTGATTTTAATTTCCTTTGTAAAAATGCTATTTACTGCCAAAACAATGACACTGTAATCCAAGAAGGAATATATTTTTTTGATGTTATGCATTTTCTCTCCAATAAAAATCCATTATAATGCATAGTTGCTTAATACAGTACTAAGACTTGTGCTAATAGTGGGCCCTGGAAGGCCAAACTATTTATTTTAGTGATATATACTATTTTTAACATATACTGTCTACAAACTGATAAGCCCAATATTAAACGGAAAGCCGTTTCACTGTGCTTTAAAATGGAAAAGTCTTAAGCTTAATTATGTGGAAGAAAACGCTTGACAGACAAATATTGTTTTTCTCCATTGATTGCAGCTTTGTTCTTTTGGCAAACATTAGTGTTTATTATAAGTGAAGATTGATAGAAATTGTTCTTCCTGGTCGTCAAATTAAAGCGTTTAATTTATAGCGTTTTAGGGGCCGTTCGCACGAATACATTTTTGCATCCGTCCACGCAATTTTCAATTATTTTGTTATGTAAACAAGATCTAGGTGGACCTCTACGAACCGCTGTGCAGCATCTCACACAGGAGCACGGCTAAAAAACTAAATATCCTGTATTTTGAGCTGGAATGTACTGTATTTGGCTGGTAGAAATTTGCCAAATCTAAGTGCTACGACTGAGCCACTGTGCCACCATTAAAAGCTCCAGTTCCTATTTATTTAAAAGTGCACTTAGTCATTTTTTTTATATGTTGTCATGGACTTACAATTACACCTAGTGGCCTGGATACGTCATCATTTAAACACAGTAGTTTTTTAATGCTAACACAGAATTTTCCTATTCACAGACAGCCAAGATTAACATAACCCATGAGTTAAAGTGTCCAATAACAGGGCGGATGCTGAGATTAAATAGTTTTCAGCTGATTGTGTGTTCTTAACGAGACAGATCTCGCAGTGAAATCAGAAACAGTAGGTTGACTTTTCTTACGCTAAAATTGGTCTGTGTTTTTTGAAAACGGAAACACTGCCCCCAGAGGCAAAAGAGGTAAGTGTGGTTGGGCGTATGGGCACGTGTGAGCTTCATTTTCTGGGCAAAATGTCCACTGAGGGGAGTGAGTTGTTTTTAGTTGTACAGGCTGTAATACAGTGAGGAGGAATGCATATTTTATAAACTGTAACTCCCTACCCAAACCTAAACCTAACCATCAGTGAATTCAAATTGTAAAGTTAGAGGAAAAATGCAACCCAAGAATCTCGCTCGTCCCTGATTATACAAATGCGATTATCTCCTGATTTCAGTGCGGGATCCGAACCCAGGTCTTCCCTCACTGCTGACACAACGTGCTTCTGGTTCACACCATAAGGGAAGGTAACATGCTTGGACCGATGTAGAAATGTCTGATAGGTGAGCCGGCATAACGTGGCAATCAAAAGGAACTAGAACGTCTCTCAGAAACAACATGCCGACTTCCAGTGTGATCATGTTGTTCTAAAATGGCAGCCCCCATAAAGGAACCCAGTTTTTATAATGTTACTAATATGTCTTCATCTCATGTGAGTGCTTATGATTTAAGACTTTTTTTAAATACATTTGAGCTTTTTTCTTAATGATGGTAGAATTACTGAGTGCACCTTTAATTGCATGAAAATAAATGACTGGTACATTCTTCAACATTTCTCATATTGCGTTCCACAGGTAAAAAAAAAAAAGTAATATGGGTTAGGAACAACATGAGGATGATTAAATGGTTGCAGAAATTTCATTTTAGGTAAACTACTACTTATTTTGGGGGGGGTTCCCTCCAGATCACAACCCTGTTTCTGTACCATGTCCTTTTATTAACAGTCTATTAATTAAGCATCTATTGAATGGCAATCAACACCGATGACCATGCACTAATTAAACAAATGTATTTGCCTGGCATATCACAATTCTTGTACAATATTATTCTAAAGTAATGTCCAGTTATTCATTTGCCTGAGTGTTATTATTATTTGAGAAAGAAAGAACAACATTTACTCACCCTGCAATAATCTTCTATTCTCCCTGTCTGACCAAGACTGAGTTGGTTCACATATACCCACAATCTTTATTGAAAAACAAAGAAAAAAGAAAGGTACAGAAAGCTGATTATTTAAAAAAAAAAAAAAAACTTCACTTTAAAACAAGCCTCAGAAATAAAGTTAGCAGTTATTGATTTGAATGACTTGTAGATTTTTAAACAATGTAAGTTAAAGTCAAACGTTACCATTGCATTGACTAAAATCACTCCAAAGAGCCCTGGAGACATCTTCACATCTGGACAAAGCATGACAGAGTTGCTTTTAATAATGACATGAAGAATGCAAACATAAGATTACTAGTTATCTCATATCATCAGGTGATCTAATAACCCTAGGGTTACAGGAAAACAGTCCATTTCTCAATATGTCTTTTGTGTTCCTCAATTTTGAGTTCCTTATTCTATTGTTTAAAAATGTTAAATGCCATTGGTAAAAAGTATAAACAACAATATGTCACACGAAAAGAAAAACAAAGAAGTACAGTGTGGTCCTATCTAAACCTTTTCTCTTTTTTTTGTCAGGAAATAAAACTGTATTTAAAAAATAATAATAAATACGCTTATGTGAGAATTTTTTTAATCAAAGCTTTCTTTCTAGTGCTTTCAGACCTTTGGATCCCGTTTAAACAGCAAAAATAAGAGATTTGACTTACAGATATATTTGTAGTTCCGACGTCTGCTTTTTTCATGTGTTTATCCTCAGGAGTCCAAGTATCCATCCATTTGTGTGGAAAGTGTCATTGCTGGTTGAATAACACATATGTAGGCATGTTTGCATTGCTGTAACTCAACATATTGTCCATATGGACTTGTTTTGTGGTTTAAATTGGCTTCATCCTTCAGTTTGCAAGTGTAACATCATATCCAAATCTCATCCAAACTGCTCTCGGTGTGTGTATCTCTGAGTCTGGGAAGGTGGTGATCCCAAACCCCCTCACAGATGTCCAGCCCAGCTCGGCCGTCAATTCAGCACTACACTTTGTAATGCTAATGGGTCTCGTTTAATAAAGCAGACTTCTTGCGCAAGCAGTGTGAAAGTTGGCATACAGAGCTCATCATGAACAGCGGGAAACCTAGCAGAGCAGAATGCCACTCATTTATACCCATTAATGGGCAAACTTGACACACACACACACACACACGTTGGTGCAGCTATCCTTATGAGGACTCTCCATTGACATATTGATTTGTTTACTGTACGAACTATAGATTCTATCCCATAACCCTACCCCTAAACCTAAACCTCACAACACAAAAAAACATATGCATGTTTACATTTTCGAAAAACATAGTTTGTCATCCCCTCTCACACACACACACACACACACACACACACACACACACACACACACACACCACCATAAAGTACAACAACACTTGTTCAAATGGCAAAATGATCACACACTGTAATCTTAATCCCTACAAAATGAAAATTTTCTTTGTATATATTGATCAGTATGCATCATGAGTAGACTGACATGACTGCAATACATTTCTTGATGTTCGTTCAACCTTTTTCTTGCATTTTGCACTGAAAGCCCCTCTGTAAAGCTGGTGTGTTTTCTATAGTCTAAGCTTTAATGTCCCGGAGAGCTGCTTCAGAGAGCACAACAAAAGCAGTGACATCACTAATGTACAGGGTACACCAGTGTGTCAAAAAAAGGCTGCTATTAGTATTCACTGTGGACAGCATCTCACATAAGTCCAAAGTACAGTCTCAGCAACCACCCCCAGAGAATCTAAATCTGTAATGTTAAATTGTGATTGTGTGTATATCTAAGGAATACTTCACCCAAAAATGTACTTTATTTGATCATTTTCTCACCCTCATGCCATCCCAGATGTCAATGACTTTCTTTCGTCTGCTGAAAACAAATGAAGATTTTTAGAAGAATATTTCAGCTCTGTAGGTTCATACATTCTGAATAGTGGCCAGAACTTTGAAGCTTCAAATATCACATAATGGCAGCATAAAAGTAATCCATGTGACTCCAGTGGTTTAATCCATGTCTTCAGAAGTGATATTATGGGTGTGGGTGAGAAACAGATCAATATTTAAGTCCTTTTTTCTATAAATTCTCCTTCCTGTCCTGTAGGTGGCGATTTGCACAAAGAATGTATATCGCCAAAAACAAAAGAAGAATGTGGAAGTGAAAGTGAATGTGCAGATTTATAGTAAAAAAGGAATTCAATATTGATGTGTTTCTCACGCTCAATTATCATGTCGCTTATAAAAACATGGATTTAACCACTGGAGGCATGAGGGTGAGTGAAATTAAGAGCATTTAAGTAAAATACCACCCAAAGTGACAAAAAATTTGTAACATCTGATATATTTCTTAATATTCTATAATAGACCCAAGTACACAGTACATAAAATACATGTACAAAAATTATTTTGAAAACTATATTAAATATATTAATATAAATATACTGTACATATCGAAATATGTTTTGAAATGTAAAGAAATATTTTCCCTAAATAGAAGTAGAGTCAATTTATGTCACTGATGAAAATAACTATGCTATAGGGTGTGATTAGAAAGCATCCTCTATTACTTTTTCTTTATTTTTATTTAACATTCAAATCAGCTTTGCAATCATTATATCTATGTTTTCAATGTGAATTTTTCAATATGTACATGTATCCCTCTGAAAACTTCAGGATCCCTTAGCCCAGGCATTCAGAAAACTGCCAGAATTCCCCTTTCCATATAATGTATGACTACCCTGGGCCTCAACAAAAGCTCACGGAGCGCAGTGACCACACACATGGCCCCTGAATGCCAGAACATTGCTCCATCCATGCTCTTCAATATTGGCTCCAACACAGCAGACTGTGATTTATGTGCCAAGCAGGGGCCTCGGACAGCAGCCAAAACAGTATCACGGAAAGACAATTGGAGTACTTACTGATGCAGCCAGGAAAATGTTGAACATTGCAAATGTAACACACCAGGGAAGATGTAGCACATTATTTTGAATAAAAATGGCTCATCTGTGAAAAGAATCTTTTCTTTAGCAAATTCATGATGAAGATTTACCAACACACTGCAAATACAAACTTAATGAAGTTGTTTTTTTTTTTTACTTAAAACAAGATACTCTCATGAAATGAACTCATTCACCTTACTTAATTGAATTTGCATTTTAAGTTCTCTCATTCAGATTAAGCCAACGTTATTAGTTAAATTAGGTCAAATCAATGTACTATAGCAGTTTTAACTTAACTTGATTTATTAGGTTCGTCAAAATAAATTTACATAATTTCAACATTTGTTCACCCCATCCATGCTGGGAAATGGAAGTCCCCTGCTAAGTTTCATTATGCTACATAAAGTATTTGTGTACTCCAAACTCAATTGGATTAAGTTCATTTAAATTTTATACATTTAATTGGATAGAATGCAAAGAAATCAAGTTGAGACAATATGTTTTAGAATTGTGTCGCTTTAGATCATTTTAATTAAGTAAACTGCACAACCATTTTATTTAGTGTACATTTACCCGATAAGAAACACTACATAAATATTAAGGCTTGTTTTCAAGATAACATATCTTGAAAAAAAGTGAATTTCCACTTGTTTGTGTTTGAAACAAGCTAAGAAAATCTTCCAGTGCCACAAGACAAAATAGACTTAAATAGAGTACACATTATCTGTAAGCAACCTGAATTTATCAGTAAAGCTTTACAATAGGGTTCCATTTGTTAACATTAGTTAACAAAATTATTAACATGAAGTAACAATGAACAATACTTTTAAAGAATTTATTAATATTGGTTAATGTTAATTTCAACATACTGTATACTAATACATGTTAACATTGGTTAATGCACTATGAAATAGAATAAACTAATAATGAACAGTTTTTTTTTATAAACTAACATTAACAAAGATGAATAAATGCTGTAAAAATGTATTGTTACTTATTAGTTCATGATACCTAATGAATTAACTAATCTTAACAAATGGACCCTTATAAGTGTTATCTTATCTTAAGAATGTTTTCATTCTTGCTGGAATTATTAAGATTCTAATTGAAAAAAATTTTGCAGTGCAAATAAACAACAACAACAACAAAACAAAAAAACAGGCACAGTTTTTTCAATGTTTGAAAGTTTCTGGAACATTTAAGTTCAGGTAATTATGAATTTTCTACAGTTCTTCTTCTTGGTGGACTTTTATGTAGAATGTCTTATGGGATACAAGTCAGAGTGGCATTGTTCAAAGTTGAAACCCCTACAGCTGGCAGCCATACTGAACATAGTAACTTAAGTTACAGGTTTAAGACCGACTCACTTAATGCTCTCGCATGTAAAAGAGGGTCGTAAACCACATTGGGCTTAAATAGAGTATTACTACTTCAGTGGATGGAGAAGTTCAGGCATATTTCAAAGGGAACCCAGAGCAACAGACAACCGCAGTGGGAGTAAATGTGGAGAAGCACCTTTTAAACACTTGCTTTGTCATGGCAGATGCCCAATCACTCACTAACCAGCTGATTAGTGCTTTTCTGAAAAGACTCAGACCTAGCTGATTGATTTAAATGAATGTGGCAAGGATCATCCTAAAAATCATTTACGTGAGAAGCAAAAAAGAGATAATAAGACTTGTTTTCAGAGAATATATCTTGAATATATTCAGGTTTATTTGCCTTGTTTTTATGTAACCATTTACTCACACCAATGTTGTTCCAAACCCAAATGACAAAACGCGATGTTATGCAGAAAGTTAGCATCAGACATCATTCACATTCATTCTATCTTTTTCTATACAACCAAAGGTAGTGGTGGATTCATTTATCTATCCCTTTAAGCAATTCGTAATGAGTTTAGCTGGATTTATGCTTAAAACAAGAACAAATCTGCCAATGGGGTAAGAAACATAAAAGATTTGTAAAGATATCTACTGACCAAAGTTAATTCAGACTTTTATCTCATAATTGTGACTTTATTAAGAGCGAGTTTATATCTTGCAATTCTGATATATAAACTCGTAATAAACTCGCGATTCACAATTGAGAGGCATTGCGAAATTCAAGGCATTAAAGGGAGAGTTCCCCCAAAGATTTTTATTCTGTCATCGTTTACGCACCGTTATGCCATCCCAGATGTGTGTCTTTCTTTCTTCTGCTGAACACAAACTGAAGATTTTTAGAAGAAAATCTCTGCTCTGTAGGTCCATACAATACAAGTGAATGGTGACCAAACTTTTGAAGCTCCAAAAAGCACATAAAGACAGCATGAAAGTAATCAACAAGACTCCAGTATTTAAATCTATATCTTCGGAAGCAATATGATAGGAGTGAGTGAGAAACAAATCAATATTTAAGTCCTTTTACAAAATAAATTGTCCTTCATGCCCAATAGGTGACAATGTGCACAAAGAATGTAAATCACCAATAATGAAAGTTAAAGTGGAGATTTATAGTAAAAAAGACTTGTTTCTCTCACACACCTCTCATATCGCTTCTGAAGATATGGATTGGAGTCATATGGGTTACTTTTATGCTGCCTTTATTTGATTTTGGAGCTTCTTTATTTTAGTTTGTATTGTAAGCTTTAAAGATGTTGTACACATAAAACATCAAGGGAAGTTGAGTGGGAACCCCCAAAACAACAAATCACGTCTCATTTTCCAGTAAATCCCTCCCTTTAACTTTTCAATTTTTGTTGCATTCACTTACCAAATGCTACCAGCTGCTGCTTTTAATCAGCCTTGACCCATCCTGCATCCAGGCTGAACAAAAGCATACAGACATTTATCTTCCTTCCCTCAACATTACACTTAAATTTACTGACAAGCTCATTCTATTCTTCTTTTCTCCTTCACATCCACTGTAGTGACACCACCATCGCTTGTTGCACATTTCTATGGCAACATTAGGTTTCAATGAATGGCATGACAACGTCAAATAGCATCTTGGCCTAGCTCAGGAGAGACAAAGGAATAATGACCTACATGAGGAGAGAGGAAAGGGATCTTCCCAAAAGAAAATCTTCTAAAGATCCATCGGATGCATAAAGCATTTAAAGACATTTGGTATCTTTTTTTTTTTTCACATCCTGCCTTGAGATCTGTGGTGAATGGATGAGTCTTTTAGCTCTCGTGGAGAGATAGGCAATAGACGCTGTATGAAAGGTCACCTGATTTGTATAGAATGTTAAGGAAACATTTCCTTCTCTCTAATTTTCTTAATTTCAATAATGTTTTCTTAAATGCCTTCTTAAACCATTTTCTTTATATTTTAAACTTTGGAAAGAAATCATGGAGACATTTTCTGTGCAATATGCATTCATTCTTTCAGAGAAATAACTAATAGAGCACTTATTGTCTGTCCAACTCGTCAATTTAAAGGGGTCATGATTTTTGTATTATTTTAATATTTTCCACTTATAATAGTAGTTGAAGTGTTTTGCACAAAAACAGTTATGTATTTTTTCTGCCATAATGTGGCAGCGGGGGCGTGGTCAAGCGCCCGTCCGGGAGAGAAAAGCGGTAAGGGCGCTCACACCTGAGCTAAATGATGACTAACACCTGTGTCTGATTTCAGTAACATGAGGAGAGCGGCATAAAAGTGCAGCAGCGACGGAGCATGGGGAGCCCGACAACCCGTCCAAGAAAGACTGCGATACCTATATATATGTATTTAGTAGAAAAATAAAAAGCTTACCCCTTAAGCTGACGCCTGTTTCCGTCTCTTCCTTTGGCGGTTGTCACATTGGTGCAGAAACCGGGAACATTTTTTATTTTTTAGTTATGGAACAAGATCGCCCCATAAAGTCCTCCCAGCTGGCGGAAATCCTCCAGTCCCTCGCTACTCTCCATCAAGGCCACCAACAATCCCTGCTTGAGCTCCGGCAGGATCAAGATCGGCGGTTCTTTGAGATCATGCGGGCTCAGGCAGAGGACCGACTCGCTATCCGGAGCCTCCTCAGCCAGGAGGCTGCGTCGACCCCAGCCGCGACCCCGGACACCCACGCTACGCTGCCCCCGCCCACGTTACAGAAGATGGGGGTAGCAGATGATCCTGAGGTCCTTCCTCGACTTATTCGAGAAGACGGCTGAAATCTGGGGCTGGCCGCCCGAACAGTGGGCAGCCCGTCTAATTCCTCTCCTGTCCGGGGAAGCACAACTCGTGGCACAACAACTGCCGGCGACTAACCTCCTAGCTTACTCTGACCTGAAGAGGGCCATTCTGCAACGGGTTGGTCGGAGCCCGGAGGAGAATCGCCAGCTCTTCAGGAGCATGAAGCTTGAGAAGTCCGTCCGGGACGCCTGTCGGCGGTGGCTGCTCGCGGGGGACCGCGACGTCGAGGGAGTCATCGATCAGGTGGTACTGGAGCAATTCGCGCAACGACTGCCCAGGAGAACGGCGGAATGGGTCCAGTGCCACCGCCCGGCGTCGCTGGAGGCAGCTGTTCAGCTCGCGGAGGACCACTTGGCGGCAATACCGAGGGCGGATGAGCCCTCCCCCTCTCTCTCTCTCTCCCCTTCCCCTGTGTCTTCCCCTGTTCCCCCCCCATTCCCTCTCGCTCTGCTCTCTCCCAAGGGCCCGTTCCTGCCCCACGCAGGCGTGGCGGATACACCAGGCCAACTTCCCGGCCGTGGGAGAACCTGCCTACCCCTTCCCCGTCCTTCAGCCGCTCTCCTCCTCAGGTGGTGGCGCCCGCCAGCACGGGTGCAGCCGTGGCGCCTGGGCCGGTCTGCTGGAGGTGCGGAGACCGGACCACTTCCGGGATCAGTGTCCGCTGATGGAGGTGGGGGCGGTGGTGCTGGTCTCCGATGTCCTGCAGGCTGCCCCGGTCGGGCTGGAGCATGCCGGGTCCGGTAAGGATCCAGGGGGTACATACCAAGCATTGATGGATACCGGCTGTAATCAGACCACCATCCACCAACGCTTGGTTCAACCCGAGGCTTTGGGCACAGCTAAGCGGGTGAGGTGAGGTGTGTGCATGGGGATATTCACAAGTACCCAATGGTGACTTTGGCGATCAAATTCCGGGGAGAAAAACATAGTGTGGAGGCAGCGGTTAGTTCCCGCCTCACCCATCCGCTAATCTTGGGTACTGATTGGCCGAATTTTAGAAATGTATTAGGGGGAGTTTGTGCGGATGGGTCCTGCATGAAAGTGAAGAGGTGTGTGATGTGCGATGCTTTGGCAGGGGAGGCGGAGCTGGGGCCGTCCTCGGCTGCTCCGAGTGACGAGGGAAGGGGCGAGGGGGTCACCCCTCCTCTCAGGGAGTTCCCTGAGGGGGACTTCCCCTTGGAGCAGTCGTGGGATGAAACCCTTAAGCACGCTTTTGACCAAGTGAGAGTAATCGATGGTCAACAACTCCGGCCGGGTATCGCCATTTCATATCCGTATTTTTTAGTTATTAAAGATCGGTTGTACAGAGTGACGCAGGACGCTCAAACAAAGGAGGAGGTGACACAATTGTTGATTCCACGAAGCCGCCGGGAAATGGTTTTCCAGGCGGCTCACTATAATCCTATGGCCGGTCACCTAGGGGAGCGGAAAACACTTTTCCGTCTAATAGCCCGTTTCTATTGGCGGGCATTGGCGGCGACGTCCGCAGGTGGTGTGCGGCGTGCGCGTATGTCAGCTGGTAAACCCACCGGCCACCCCAAAAGCGCCTTTGCCCCCTTCCATTGATCGGGGTTCCTTCGAGAGAATTGGAATGGACCTCGTCGGGCCATTAGAGCGAACGTCACGCGGACATCGCTTTGTGTTAGTCCTGGTGGATTACGCAACGCGGTATCCGGAAGCAGTGCCTCTGAGCAACATCTCAGCACGTAGTGTTGCGGGGCACTCTTCAAGATAATCTCCGGGTGGGGTTCCGAAAGAAATCCTCACCGACCAAGGCACTACTTTTATGTCACGAAAACTTCGCGAACTTTACGAACTATTGGGCATTAAGTCGATTCAGCACTAGCGTGTACCATCCTCAGACGGATGGACTGGTGGAGCGATTTAATAAAACACTCAAAAATATGATTCAGTAAATTGCGTGCACGAAGACGCTAGGAATTGGGATAAGTGGCTGGACCCCCTGTTATTCGCAGTACGAGAGGTTCCGCAAGCCTCCACGGGATTTTCCCCATTTGAGCTGCTATATGGACGACGCCCACGCGGGGTCCTCGACGTCATCCGTGAAGCGTGGGAGGAGGGACCTTCTAATGCTAAAAATGAAATTCAATACGTTCTTGATCTTCGAGCAAAACTCCACACACTGGGGCAATTAACACAGGAGAATTTGCTCCAGGCTCAAGAACGCCAACGCCGGCTGTATGACAGGGGTGCTCAGCTACGGGAATTTGCACCGGGAGATAAAGTGCTTGTATTACTCCCAACATCGAGCTCTAAATTACTCGCCAAGTGGCAAGGACCCTTTGAGGTCACACGACGAGTAGGGGACCTCGATTATGAAGTTAAACGCACCGATAGAGGGGGCGCGCGTCAAATATATCACCTCAACCTCCTGAAATTGTGGAGGGAAGAGGCGGCCTCTGTGACGTTGGCTACGGTAGTTCCGGAGAGGGCAGAGCTCGGACCGGAGGTAAACAAAGCCTGCCATCCTAACACCCCGGTTCCTTGTGGAGACCACCTCTCACCACGCCAACTCGCATAGGTTTCCGAACTACAAAAGGAGTTTGCAGACGTGTTCTCTCCTCTACCGGGCCGCACAGACATCATACAACACCACATCGAGACTGAGCCGGGCGTAGTGGTACGTTGCCACCCTTATCGCTTGCCCGAACATAAAAAGAAAATAGTTTGAGAAGAATTGGACGCGATGCTTGACATGGGAGTAATAGAAGAATCTCACAGCGATTGGTCCAGCCCGGTCGTCCTTGTTCCCAAGAGCGACGGGTCTGTACGTTTCTGTGTGGATTATAGAAAAGTTAACGCGGTGTCTAAATTTGACGCGTACCCAATGCCCCGTGTTGATGAACTGCTAGATCGGTTAGGTACTGCTGGGTTTTATTCGACCTTGGATCTAACGAAGGGTTATTGGCAGATCCCCTTGACACCAATATCCCGTGAAAAAACGGCCTTCACCACGGCGTTCAGATTACACCAATTCGTGACGCTTCCTTTCGGTTTGTTCGGGGCACCAGCCACGTTTCAGCGCCTCATGGATAGGATCCTCAGACCGCATACTGCTTACGCCGCTGCCTATCTAGATGATATCATCATTTATAGCAATGATTGGCAGCGGCACTTGCAACATCTGAGGGCCGTCCTGAGATCGCTGGGGCGGGCCTTCACCCTCTGCTCGGATCATGCCCCACTGCAGTGGCTCCACCGCATGAAAGATACTAACGCCCGGATCACCCGTTGGTACCTGGCCCTCCAGCCTTTTAAGTTCAAGGTGGTCCACAGACCGGGGGTGCAGATGGCTGCCGCTGACTTCCTCTCCAGAAATGGGGGGGAGTGGTAGGCAGGCCGGATGACGCCCCGGACTGAGTCGGGCGGTGGGGGTATGTGGTAGCAGGGGCGTGGTCAAGCGCCCGTCCGGGAGAGAAAAGCGGTAAGGGCGCTCACACCTGAGCTAAATGATGACTAACACCTGTGTCTGATTTCAGTAACATGAGGAGAGCGGCATAAAAGTGCAGCAGCGACGGAGCATGGGGAGCCCGACAACCCGTCCAAGAAAGACTGTGATGCCTATATATATGTATTTAGTAGAAAAATAAAAAGCTTACCCCTTAAGCTGATGCCTGTTTCCGTCCCTTCCTTTGGCGGTTGTCACACATAATAAATCCCGACCCTCATTCTGTGTTTCTCTGTCAGAAACACTCGGTTTTGGTGATAATTCTCCTTTAAGACTTAACAGTAAACGCCCACTTTTCTGATTGGCTCTCTGCTCTAGACTGACCTGCTTTCTCTACTATCTCACTGCTCACCGAGACTGTGCGGACTATAGAAGTGATTAAAGGTAAATTAAGCTTTGATGTGTTGTTTTGGAGGTGGTAAAGATAATTCTACTGTTCACAACCAATTTAAAATCTCCTGAAAAGAGCTTCTGATATCATAAAACTGTACAGGCTCCTTATAGCAAGCCATTTTGACATTTAATGAAATGCGGGATTAGAAATATATAGTTAAAATGCTCATTATTGATATCAGGAATTAAATTACTAGTAGTGAAATTGCTAGTATTTGATATCAGTAATTACAGTAAAAATAAATAGTTGTTTACATTTTTGATATCTGTAAATGTATTTCAATATGGTAGATTTGGTATTTCATATATCAATAAATTGGTGAGTAATTCAAGATATCTTAAAAGCTTTCTAATTAGTTGTAACCACATTGCAGATATTTGAAATTAGCTGTGCCACTGGTGAAATTCAAATTACAGATTAAAAATGAGCCAGGTCTCCTAAGCGACCAAATTGGCCCGGTTGCTAGGGAGATATAGAGTCACATGGGGTAACCTCCTCGTGGTCAATATAATGTGGTTCGTTCTCAGTGGGGCGTGTGGATGGCGTGAAGCCTCCGTGTCTCCGTGGCAACGCGCTCACTGAGCAACATAATAAAATGCGTGGGTTGACGGTCTCAGACATGGAGGCAGCTGGGATTCGTCCTCCGCCACCCGGATTGAGACTACGCGACCACGAAGACTTAAAAGCACTGGTAGTTGAATTGAGGATGCCAAATGGGGAGAAAAAATCAATAAAATATTTGTATTTCTGCAAGTAATTATATATATTTTATTATATAAAATATTTACTAATGCAAATGTAATTACTAATATAAAATATTTTCACTTTTACTACTAGTAATTCCATTCAAGAAATAGCATTCTAACTAGTAAAAATGTAACTGTTGATTTCTATAATTTATATCTTGCACATGAGTAAATGACGAAACAGCTTGCAATAGGCACCTTCTTTAAAGATGAGAAAACATTTCCCAAATTATCCTTAATTTCATCCTTCAAAAAAGAACACTGTATAATTTTGATTAAACAAAATGTATTCATTGTCATGTGGAATTTCTTTAGTAATGGTAAAATAATGGAATGTTCTCCCATGTCCAAACAGTCCTATCGGACACTTTGTTCGTGGCATGTTTGTCAAACCCTATCTGTCCACAGCAGACACGCTTTATGACCGTTCTCTCTTTCAACCATCAGTGCGGCCAAAAAATCACCATAGAGATGGTCTTTCAGAAGGTCTGCCATAAATGCTGAGGGTGTCAGTTGTAAGACAAAGAGGCGAGAGAAGAAAGGGTATTGACCAGTCAGAAGATTCTGAACAGCTTTAGGCGTGCAGGACTTCTTTGGTCACATGACTAATTTGTCCTAACTGACCCCAGAATTTAGAGCCTCATAATCTGCCAGTTGGAGGACAATGTACAGTCTGTCAACTCCTTGTTTTGTTACATATTGTGATACCTGATATTAAGTGAATATGTTGTATACATGCATACATTTGAGAATTTTTGTGGCTTCTAGCCCATATCTATAACATTTGAGGGCATCTATACGAATGTTACGAATGTTACATTCACATAGCACTTTTATGACACTACACTCAAAGCACTTTACACAGTGAACAGGGGACTCTCCTCAACCACCACCAGTGTGCAGCATCCACCTGGATGATGCGACAGCAGCCAGAGTGCACCAGTACACTCACCACCCAACAGCTATTGGTGGAGAGGAGAGAACAGAGTTATAGATGGATGGGGATTACTTGGAGGCCATGATTGAGAAAGTCCAATGGGGGGAATTTGGCCTGGACACCGGGGTTACACCCCTACTCTTTGCGAAAAGTGCCCTGGGAATTTTAATGACCACAGAGAATCAGGACCAGGACATTATATACCAGTGTGCTCCTAAAAGTTAACAAAATAAACTTGTTGCAGACATAAGCATTCAAATTTACAGTCCAGGAAAACACACCAAAAATATTGATTCATCTTGCACAGATTTTTTTCCAATCAAATGCTCTCTAGAATGCTCCCTTTATTACAACCTGTGACTAGCAAGCAGCAAATATTCAAAGGGGAAAAAAGCAGCCTTTCTATATATTCTGCTTAAACGTCCTATTTTTGTTTTAAAATAAGACAACACAGGAGCGAATATTAGTGAATACTGATATTAACTCTATGCTGTTAATATTTTAGATGGAAACCTTGACAAATACACACACTCTAATGTTCTCCAAATACGCATTTGTTTATTTTTTATTTATTTTTTGCACTTAACATGGCAATACATTTCTTTAATAATTTGTATTTAAATTTAAAAACATGAATTATTTATTTATTATTATTTAATTCTAATATTTTGTATTTATATTAATTTGTTTTATTTATCTTTATTTTAATTTAAATATAAATAAATGTATTATTAATTACATTTTTCTTAAAAATATATATATTTCTGCTTTTTTATTGCCAACATAAAATACTAAAAATTGAAAGCTGGATTATAATTTTGCATTTGATTTTGTAAAGTAGCTCATTGACTCTCATTGCCGTTAATGATCATTTAAGCCACAATGCACTGTCCATCCACAAGAGGCCACTGCTAAACAAGTCCTCTCTTAACTATTTACAACATCTTTCACTTTGTTGATGTGAGTCAGAGGTTCAGTCTCCTTTGATTTATTTATAGTAATCAAAGGTAAATAGTATTAGACTGAGCCCTATAAAGGGGGTTGATATTAAGATCATCACAATGACACACTCCCATTAGGTCATTTTGAAGTTTGTGACTTTGTGCTCTGGAACTCTCAGAATTCACATGAATACCTTAAAAGGGTTGGTTCACCCAAAAATGTAAATTTTCTCATAATTTACTGACCCTCATGCCATCTAAATCTGAGATGTGTATGACTTTCTTCTGCTGAAAACAAACAGAGATTTTTAGAATAATATTTCAGCTCTGTAGGTCCATACAAAGAAAGTAAATGGTGACCAGAACGTTTAAGCTCCAAAAATGCACATAAAAGTAGCATTGAATGTGGTTAAATCCATATCTTAAAAAGTGATATGATAAGTGTGGTTGAGAAACAGATCAAATTTTAAGTCCCTTTTTTTACTATAAATCTCCACTTTCACATTCTTCTTTTGTTTTTGGCAATTTGCATTCTTCTTGCATATTGCCACTTACTGGGCAGGGAGGAGAATTTATAGTAAAAAAAAATGACTTAAGTATTAATCTGTTTCTCACCCACACCTATCATATCTCTTATAAAGACATGGATTAAACCACTGGAGTCAGATGGATTACTTTTATGCTGACTTTATCTGTTTTTGGACCTTCAAAGTTGTGGTCACCGTTCAATTGCATTGCATGGACCTACAGAGCAGAGATATTCTTCTAAAAATCTTTGTGTTCAGCAGAAGAAAAGAGTCATATACATTTGGGATGTCATGAGGGTGAGTAAATGATGAGATAATTTTCATTTGTGGGTGAACTATCCCTGTAATAATTGGCAGATTCTTTGACCAAAAACTCAATCCTAAATATGTGGTTACAACCTTGACAAGAACCAATTGTTATTCATTGTCACTATCCCTGAGCCTACAATCTTAAGCACTAAATTCTTTAACCCTATTACTGAAAGTTTGAAATTCACATCCTTACAATTCATGTCCTTAAGTTTTCTGAAAATAAAAGCATTTGAAATTGAGAGGACATTTCTTTGTTTGCTGAGTTTATGTATATTAATAACCCATAATATTTCTGTTTCAAAGCATTTGAGCCAATCTTGTTACATAACAAATTGCATATTACAGGGTTGTTGAAGATCAGTGAAGAAATGGCTGAAGGCTAAACAGTTTTACACAGTTGTTTTGCTCATTGTGCTTTCATGTATTGTGACAGACAGCATCTCTCTTTTGATGTTGGGTGACTATAAGGGCTGAGTGTGATCCAGGTGAGTGTGTTTACACTCTCTGCAGGGGTCACTGTGTGCCGATGGGGTGTGTGTTGTCGAGGCGGTCAGAGGTATTTTGGGGCTCATTGGGATACGTTTTGGATGACAAGCTCTTATTAGGGAGCTCAGATCAACAGTGCCTCATTGAAACTCTTGCTCTGGCTATAGACCAACAGAAAGACCTTAACAAGGCTTAATGGACAGAAAATCAGAACTTAACCACCATAGATTATTCTAATTTATAGTTGCTTGCTTTAAACTTATTCGTACTTGTTAAGAATATTTGTTCCTCTGGAGGCCCTCTATTTCTCTTGTAAATGACACTTCAAATGTTCAAATGATTTAGTTAAAACTGTCTCGCAATCTGAAACACCATGCACTCTCAGCACAGACCTCAGCAGTGAGTTGCACAAAATTCAGAGGTGTGCGCAACAGCATTCAGCAGATAATTTAACAATGCTCATTGATGCATGCAACAGCATTCAGAGGTCAATAGTTCTACAGCGTTGGGGTTAGGGTGTTTGGTTAATAAAATGTGCATTCCTGTTGACTGTATTACATCATTTACAACTATACAACTTACTTTTGGCACCACTCAGGGGACATTTCAACTGGAAACTGGAGCTCACACGTGCCCATACCTTCAATGCTTTCAAAATCGGCCACTGGGGTCAGTGATTCAAATTTCGGTGTGCGCAGACCAATTTCAGTTGAAGAACTGTCAACCTACTGTCAACAAATTCACAGTGAGATCAGTATGATTATACTGAATATCAGCATGGCTGTGTATTCATTATAACATACTCTTGATAGTGTGATATAGATCATCTAATAGCTAATATCGAATGACTTACATTTTGGCATAATAGTCAAGTAATTTTTTATTTGTATTGCACTTTTCAGAATACACATAATTTAAAAGCAGCTTTATAGAAATGTATAATGTATGTAATGTCTTAAATGTCTTTAAGTCCTCATTAAGCAGTTTCATTAAAAACGTAATTGCAAAATCAGTTTTAGATTATTTGTCTTTAGGCCCCCAGTGAGCAAGCCAAAGGTGACCGTGGCAGGGAACACAAAACTCCATAAGATGTTATTTAATGGTTAAAAAAAAAAACTTTGGAGAAACCAGGCTCAGCTGGTAGAGCACATGTAATATAAGTAATGTATTAATTGAAGAAAACTTGGCAGATTTTTGGTGGGCAATGTTTAAAACATAAATTATATTGATTGAACTGTAAGATTAATGATCAAGCATCTTTGAAGTACATCCTGAATTGATTGCGGAAGTGCACATAGATGAAGTGTTCTTTGTTATTTGGCTGATGAAAGGCTTTAATTAGCAGAAATTCACTGTCTATGTATTCCATTTATAAAAAAGTGATAAGAATGCAAGATGTGAGGTGTGCCTCGTAGTCCAGCTGGAAGCTTGTGGCAGTTGTTCCTCTGTGAAGTCCTTCATAGTAGACTGAAGTGATGTAGACAGTAATCTTCGAAGTCTATAATTAACCAACTATCCAGAATCATGCTTTGGTTTCTTATTAAAGGGTTTGATAACTGCCATTTAAAAGTTATTGGTACATGTCCTAAAGATAGCGAGGAGATAATCATGTTTAGAAGAGATTCTGTGATTACAGAAAACACACCTTTCAGTAGATTAGTGGATATTCAGACTAGCAGACATGTTGTTGCTTTTGATATTTTAATAAGTGTTATTAGCACTTCCTATCCTATTACAACAAAGGACTGAAATTGCTCATAGGCAATACTATGTGGCAGAGAGTTGCATAACTTTAATTTTCTTTCTGATGGTCTCAATTTTATCTGTAAAGTAATTTATAACTACTATGCTGTGAGGAAAAATCTGGTTCAGTCGAAGCTTTGTTCTTTGTCAAGTTTCGAAGCTTTTGTTCTTTGTCAAGTTGGCCACTGTGCTGAATAAATGCGTAGTATTGTTGTGGTTATATTCCAAACTAAGTTAGGGCAGAATCAATTGTTGCATGTCACCAAGCAGGGGCATCATGAATCTATTTTTTTCTTCCTTAACCAAGGTCATCCTTCATTACCGCCCCCCAAAACTGTATTACACAAATTTTTTCAATAAAACAATTACATTTGCAGCTGATTGGCAAAACATATGGATCAGTAATGGTTGCATGTGTTATCACCTTTTAAAGTGGAGTCTGAAGATGCATTTCTGACATCTATTGGTGGATTTACTTAACTTTTTTGTGATTTCGGCACCTCTTCTTTGCAGACATTTTCCATACATGACACTAGAGGTGGTGCAATAGGCGCCATCACAAACGCAACAATGCCTACAACTGCTTCAGCTCAATAGAGAGTGAAAACATTCAGACTATCTCTGAATGAGGCCATTGCTGAAAAATAACTGGGGGAAAAAATTATTTGTATTTCTCCATGAGTGTGTATATATAAATATGTGAGATGGTCAATGACACGCAGCAGGTAAAATAAGTAAGGTAAAAAGAAAAATAATTGTATTATGCACAGTGTGTGCCGTAAGCAGTCATACAAGAAAAATCAGCTGAAGTCTCGTGAATTAATTTGACCAAAAAATACAGAACCCACAGCTACAGAGGAACCATGTTAAACTGCTTTTCGTTACTAAACGTTTTTAAAATGACTGGAGAGGATTCCAACTGAAGTAAGATAATAAGCCTCTTCTTTATTTAAACATGAAGAAAAGAGAGTGTAAAGACGCTGCAAAACAGAATTTCAGCACCAAAGAAAATGAACAGCGGCCGATCAAACAATAACATAGAAATAATTTATATTATAATATTAAAATAACGGTTGGCATAGTTGGCAAATTTAATGCCATTAATTAGTTGTTATTACCGTAATACCGCATTTTACTTTGGTGCTGGACCTTCCCCGTGAGTGCATTCACTGAAGCTGCCATGGGACATTGCCTTTAGTGGAACAAGTGATTAAATTGGACTGACACAATGTAGACTTGTGTATAAAGATTTCTGCCTCAGAATTGTTATTTTCCTTGCTGTAATTATTTAATTAAATGATCAAAGGTACAAATACGTTTTTGGCATTTCAAATAAACCATTCAAAATCCTTTTGGCTCAAAAAATTTCAGTCTGAATGGGGATGATGCCTCTGTTGCCAAACATTGCACAACTGTCATCTAGTAAACACAGACTAGTGGAGTGATACAGACAGTAAAGATTCCCAGTGGTCTTATAATGAACATTAGAACTCATGGTTCACTTGTTCAATACTATTGGAAGACCAAAACAAACTGTTAAGTCATTGGCACACTTTTAAGCATTGTTAATCTACATATATTTATTTTACATTTGCAGGGCCTTATTTTAGGTTATAAGGCCACTGCGGTCCTCAATGGGCAGTCGCTGGCCTCATTGGCCATTATAATCCATCCTTGGTGTCTGCATCAGTCAATAAAGACATCAATAATTGCAAACATCATATATCCTGTGACAATAATGAAGTATATCTCCTGTGATAAGTGATGCTGTTATCAGTCATTAAAAGTGCTTAAAACCCTCATTGATCAGCATAATATCATAATAACCCCATTAACATTTCTCATTGTTGATTCATGCTTTCACGGGTTATCAATCTCGCCTGGTGTCCAGTGGGTCCAGCCATACGGCTCACAAGCTCCTTTTGTGTCCACAGTCTCACGTCTGTGATGTAGCTTCCAGTTACAAAGCGTGTGTTTGGGATGGGAAAGAGTGGTTTTCTATGTCTTGGAATGCATAGTTCTGCCGAGCCCCACCCCAATCCCCATCAGGTCACCGCTGGCGATAGAAAAAGGGCGCTCATCTACAGACGTTGAACTGTGGGTGACATCAGGGTAGGAGAAACGCTCTGGAGGTGAGCAGTGGGGGTGCAGATGCACGCTTGTTTTATTGCCTGAATAGAGCAGGGGGAAGAACACAAATGGCACTGAGGTGAAGAGGTCAGGAACATAATTCTGAAATGTGCAGATAAATCAGTGAATGCAAGCACAGGCAGAGCCGCTTCAAACACCTGATGTTTCCTTTGCAAACAGATCAGACTGACCCCCACACCCGACCTGGCACCTACTGCCAGCTATCTCTGTGTAACACACATTACTGAACATTATGCGCACAAACACATGCACACAAGTAACCCCAAATCACATAAAAATAAGCATGCACATCGAAATATAAACATCCACAGTCAAAAAATGTGCACGTTTTACAAATTCAATGTAGAGAACACACCTTCGCTACATCACTTGGCCAGGGCAACATGATTACATTCACACCTTGTTAAGTTTTACTACTTGTGCATTTGTTTGGCCTAGTTCTCTATTGCCCCCTTTGATGTAAACTGTGGCTGTATACACAGGCAAATTAACAGAAGATCAGTCCTGCCAACTAAATTGCAACAAGACAAAGTGGAGTGTATGGCAAAAGACTTCATTTGAACCATAATATCATACACTGATCAAAAAGGAAGCAGAATTGTAATTCAAAATTGAATTTAAAGAAGTAGAATTAAAATGCAAAGGAATATGTGCAACAGTGTCATTTTTAATAATAATTTTTTTTATTGGGGGCCTGGATAGCTCAGTGGTAAAGATGCTGGCTACCACCCCTGAATTTGTGAGTTCGATTCCCTGTGCGTGCTGAGCGATATAAATAAAGCAACCAAATTGGCCCGGTTGCTAGGGAGGGTAGAGTCACATGGGATAACCTCCTCTTGGTCACTATAATGTGGTTCGCTCTCGGTGGGGCACGTGGTGAGTTGTGCATAGATGGGCCTCCACATGCACTATGTCTCCGTGGTAATACGCTCAACGAGCCACATGATAAGATGCACGGACTGGAGGCAAATAAGATTCGTCACTACGCCACCAAGAGGACTTAGAGCAAATTGGGAATTGGACAATCCAAATTGGGAGAAAAAGGAGAGAAAATATACATAATAATAATAATAATTTTTTCAATTTGAGTAACCCATAAACATGCTATCACACTGTCTTTTAAGACCACATCATCTGAAAAACAGTGCTGTGCATACACACAAAGTAAACAAAAAACTCCTCAACCTGCAACTCTAACTTTAACTTGCATCTGCATTTTCAAAATGGCCCAACTGAGCACTCTACTGGACTCCACTATCCTGAGGGACAAGCAAACTATAAATTGCAAATAGATTATTTATTATATCAAAGTAGATGTTTTACCTGTGGTTGATTTTAAGACGGTCCTTAAAAGTGGGAATTTGACTTACATTTTGCCCTGTCTGTTCCTTTTCACATAACTGCTCAGCATAATCACTAGTTAAGGGCTTGGGATTATGTGTGTGCAATTAGCGAATTAGCATCATCAAAATATAATTTTTTTCAGGCTAAAAAAGCCTGGATGTCACTGTTGCCAATTTAGCTACTTTGTTGCTAGATTTAGCGACTTTTTGACCTCCCTTAGTGAGTAAAAGACCCATCTAGCTACTATCGACAATTTAAACGATTTTATAGTTTGCTTTAGTGACATTCTTCCACATCTGGTGACAGAAATAAACATTAGTTCTATCGTGAATGATGTCTCATTTATTTTATTTGTCTGTGTTTATTTTTATATATATTACATATTATCTAATAAATAATATGTGGTGGTGGTGTAGTGGCTAAAGCACAGGGCTGTTAATCAGAAGGTTGCTGGTTCGAACCCCACGGCCACCACCATTGTGTCCTTGAGCAAGGCACGTAACTCCAGGTTGCTCCGGGGGGATTGTCCCTGTAATAATTGCACTGTAAGTCGCTTTGGATAAAAGCGTCTGCCAAATGCATAAATGTAAATGTAATGTTTAAAAGTAAATAATATTAAAATCATCCACAACACTACATCACTGACTACCCTGGTTGCTATTGCTAATTTTGGCCAGCTTGTCATTGTCCAATAATGCAGTTAATTACAAAACAAAATAAATAGAAAAATAAATAATTAAATATAAATCCCTCACTGTCTCCATATGCTTGCTATGAAGAGCTTGATAGGCAGATTTTGGCCAGCTTGTTCATGAATGTTCATACACAAAACACACACACACACACACACACACAAATGTTGGGTTTCCATGTTTTATGGGGACTTTCCAAAGACATTGTGTATATATTCTATCCCCTAACCCTAACCCTAACCCTCACAGAAAAATGTCAGCATTGTTATATGTTCAAAAAACATAATTTAGTATGATTTATAATGTGTTTTCCTCATGGAGACAAATTGTCCCCACAATGTCAAATACTTTGGGTTTTACTAACCTTATGGGGACATTTGTATGGAGGACCAACTCTACCATATTTAAAAATAAATACAGAAATAAATAAATGCTCAATAAATAAATAAGCATACAATTAATTGCCCCCAAAAATACAATAAACAAATAAATGTAGGTAGAAATTAAATTATACAGTGAGACATAAATGTATATATATATTTTAATTAGCTTCTTTATTTATTCACCTTTGTAATAATTACCTTATAAATGTATTGTCCGTTATAATCTTCAACTTTATTTATTAATTACTTAGTTTTCTAAGTATTTATTTATGTGCATGTTATAATATTTTTGTCTGTTTTATTCTTCCTTTGTATTTTTTTACCCTATTTATTTCTTCAGTGCTATTTATTTCTGCCTGTCATTTTTACATTTCTGTATGCATTTCTGCCTCATTATGCGAATGAGGAGGGGCTGTGTCTTAGGGGGTCAACTTCTGCCCATTGGTTGGTTAGCATTTTACTGCATCGGTCGAATCTACATGCAAACAGTCAAAACAAAGATGGCTACCTACGATGAAGTTGTCAGTGAGCTGAGGCATTTAGCAACTGTTTTTGAAAACAATGCTAATGTTATAAGTATTGATTTTATTATTTTTCGTTTGGACGCTCTGACAGAACGTGTGTTTCAGTTAGCGGCACACATGGACACAGATGTCGACAATGTAGTTTTTTAGAATCTGGAGGAAGCGGCCCATCTTCTTAACTCGGTCGCTAACGTTAATCACACACCTGGGATAACGTTAGCTGGTCGCCCTGCTTATATGCTGCCTGTGGACGCCGTGGAAGGACTTTTACATGCGGGTTTGCCTGTTGGTGCCATTGCAAGGCTTTTTGGAGTCAGCGAAATGACAGTTCGTCGTCGGATGGCAGAGAATGACATAAGGTGAGTGTACCATTACATGTGATGCCAATAGAACCAGTGTGTGTAACGTTACCAAATCACAAGAATGACACAGGAGAAAGACAAACCCTTCCTAGCTTGTGTTAATTTACAAAGTTATGGAACTAAACAAGAATGCATAGAAAGTAACGTTAAGTCGCACACACAGTGACTTCAGACTCCACTTTAGACTCTCCTCAAAAGACTTCAGACTCGACTCGGACTGGAGGTGCGGGACTCGTGAACAATGTTTATTTTTAGGAAGTGTCTGATGAGCTTCCTCCGTTACCTATAAACTGCCTACGTAACACGTAGTATCTGCTGCTGCGGCTGCACGTGAGTGAGAGTTGACAACAAACACCGGCAGCTGCTCCACCATTCATCATAAACTTTGGCTTTAAAACTTCACACAACAAGACCCAAACATAGAAACGCTGAACGCAAAATAGGTTAGTAACCTGTGGTGAGTAAACATGTTTAGCTCAGCATTGGCCATCTAACGTTAGCTTGCTTGTTGCTTCAGCTACGACCTACGGGAGGTTTACTCCGAGTGTCGTTCGTTATGAGAAGATGAATGAGCGTTTGTTTACTTTCCAAACTTGTGGTAGTCGATTAATGTAGGCTAATCATTTACGTCCCGCAGGCTGCCATCACGTTAATTATTACAGATTGGCTGTTGATCATGTTACAGTTTTATTTAGTTATAACGTTACACTATGCAGTTTCATAAGCAGCCTGGATCGAATGCAGCAGGTGATACAACATTCGTAATAACCACGAGAGACTTGAGACTTGACTTGGACTCTAGCTTGTGAGCATCTCTGGTGTACACATACGAGAAATTAACCTCTTGGATTGTACACTGCTCATGATGTGCTTATACAATAATACAGTAAAACAGTAATACAGTAATAAAATCAAACACAGCTAAGCTACAGTATAGAGAACACATACCGGTATTTACACTACAAACAAAATAAACAGATTGAGACAATAGTGCAATGAGCAGAGTGCAGAGGATGCAGGAGTAACGTTAAATTATTATAATGTACATGTCAGAGGTGGATGTGATATACAGCACATACACATACAAGCATACGTGTACACAGTGTGATGAGTGCAAAGAATGCTGGAATAAATAAGTATTATGAGCGGTGTTATGTACATGAGGTAGGTGGGTTTGGTATACAGTACATAAAATATACAGTATAGTATGACAATAACAACAGTAAGAACCGGTCTGAAATAGAGTGATAAATAAATGATAAGTGGTCGCCGAAATTTCCAGTTGACCAAATTGCTTTTTTTTTTAAAGGGTGTCAGACCTGCTGTTCAGCAACATTGACAATGAGGAGTTGGATGCAATGGTACGGGAGATCCTCAGATGTCATCCTAATACAGGATATAAGATGATGCTGGGCCATCTGAATGCTCAACGAATACAAATCCAAAGTAAGAAGGCTAGTATGTGTTGGTTATGACATTAATTAAAGGGGTCATGACATGGTTTTTTTTATTGTATTATTATGTTCCCTTAGGTGCAATTATAGTATTAATATATATTTTTTTAAGAAAAACTTTTAAAATCTAGTGATTTATGACCTTTTCCCACCCTGTTTCTCATCCTCTGATTCAAACAGTCTGTTTTGGGGGCGTTTTCCATTTAAGACTTCAGTGTTAACGCCCACTGTTATGATTGGCTAACGTCAGTGCCTATGTATCAATTATTGACGCCCCCAGCCAGAACAATATGCAAGTAAACTAAGTAAAAACACTGTGATTATTCATAATGAATGAAATTGCGCTTTAAAAAGTAGTTTAAAGTTTAAAATAGATTACTTACAGTTTGCGTCGTCGTTGTTCCCAGAATAGTCGGCACGGACTTATCTTTGAGCAACAGTTTTCTGGCAAAGCCAGCATCATATTGAGATTTGTTCTCAAAACAGTCATCCTTAAAATGTACAGAACAAACGCTTAAGTTAACACTGCCGTGACTGGGTCGATCCGCAAAAAATAAACTGCATCCATTTTTCCCTGACGTCTGGATCTTTCGGCAGCTTATTCAGAGGTTTTGTTTGACCACAGCCAGGAACAGCACATCTGTGTGGCATCGTAATTTTCCTGTGCACAAGTAGTCTCTGTCAGAGCTCGCTGTCCATCGACTGAACACTTGTGAGGCGACGGCGATACTGAAATGAGCGTGAGTTGTCTTGCGCTTATAGCGTAGTTATGTTGTGCTGGAGGCGGTCATATGCAAACGCTGTTACGTCACTTCTAACCGACACATCACTTCTAACCATGAATCCAGAACGAGCTGTATTTTGAGCTTGATTAAATAAATGATTCGTTTAGAATGGGGAGGACGTCTTAAAATATTAAACTTGCAGGACGTTTTAATGATACAAAGACCTCTTATATACCAAAAGATCAAGGCAAATTTGGTTTCTCATGTCATGACCCCTTTAACACTGTAGGCATTATGTAATGTCGATGTGTTTGTCACTGACTCAACTTACAGCTGCTTGGTCATCATGACCACATTACAAATGATTGTTTATCACAAGTGCAGTACAGTATGTACAATATTTTTTTAAAGCACCAATAATCATCTTCACAATGTAGTCTCTTTTAATGAGTTGTTCTAACAAACATATTGTGATATTTGATGTGGCCCATTGCTTAACCCAGCATTTCCATTTGTGTACTATGGACAATCAAAGTAACAAATATGTAATCTGTAATCTCTATTTACTTGTTTTTCAAGGAAGTCGAGTGCAAGAATCAATGAGACGTGTTGATCAGGAGGGGGTTTCTATGCGCACTGTCCAACTCCACACAACAAGACGCAGAAGATATTCTGTTCCAGCCCCTAACAGTTTGTGGCATATTGATGGCAACCATAAACTTATAAGGTCAGAATGAGTTATTGTAAAGCATAAAACAATTCAAAATAATGCAATATTGGTTTCATGTACATTTTCTTTGAAGGCAGGCTCACCTTTTTCCACAATGAAATTAAAACTAGTTATTGCAATCCACATTAAATTTATTTAATATCGTCACTCATGCTGCCACTTTCTCACTGCGCATAGAAACCCCCTCCTGATCAACACGTCTCATTGATTCTTGCACTCGACTTCCTTGAAAAACAGGTAAATAGAGATTACAGATTACATATTTGTTACTTTGATTGTCCATAGTACACAAATGGAAATGCTGGGTTAAGCAATGGGCCACATCAAATATCACAATATGTTTGTTAGAACAACTCATTAAAAGAGACTACATTGTGAAGATGATTATTGGTGCTTTAAAAAAATATTGTACATACTGTACTGCACTTGTGATAAACAATCATTTGTAATGTGGTCATGATGACCAAGCAGCTGTAAGTTGAGTCAGTGACAAACACATCGATATTACATAATGCCTACAGTGTTAATTAATGTCATAACCAACACATACTAGCCTTCTTACTTTGGATTTGTATTCCTTGAGCATTCAGATGGCCCAGCATCATCTTATATCCTGTATTAGGATGACATCTGAGGATCTCCCGTATCATTGCATCCAACTTCTCATTGTCAATGTTGCTGAACAGCAGGTCTGACACCCTTTAAAAAAAAAGCAATTTGGTCAACTGGACATTTCGCGACCACTTATCATTTATTTATCACTCTATTTCAGACCGGTTCTTACTGTTGTTATTGTCATACTATACTGTATATTTTATGTACTGTATACCAAACCCACCTACCTCATGTACATAACACCGCTCATAATACTTATTTATTCCAGCATTCTTTGCACTCATCACACTGTGTACACGTATGCTTGTATGTGTATGTGCTGTATATCACATCCACCTCTGACATGTACATTATAATAATTTAACGTTACTCCTGCATCCTCTGCACTCTGCTCATTGCACTATTGTCTCAATCTGTTTATTTTGTTTGTAGTGTAAATACTGGTATGTGTTCTCTATACTGTAGCTTAGCTGTGTTTGATTTTATTACTGTATTACTGTTTTACTGTATTATTGTCTAAGCACATCATGAGCAGTGTACAATCCAAGAGGTTAATTTCTCGTATGTGTACACCAGAGATGCTCACAAGTCTTTGAGCTAGAGTCCAAGTCAAGTCTCAAGTCTCTCGTGGTTATTACGAATGTTGTATCACCTGCTGCATTCGATCCAGGCTGCTTATGAAACTGCATAGTGTAACGTTATAACTAAATAAAACTGTAACATGATCAACAGCCAATCTGTAATAATTAACGTGATGGCAGCCTGCGGGACGTAAATGATTAGCCTACATTAATCGACTACCACAAGTTTGGAAAGTAAACAAACGCTCATTCATCTTCTCATAAGGAACGACACTCGGAGTAAACCTCCCATAGGTCGTAGCTGAAGCAACAAGCAAGCTAACGTTAGATGGCCAATGCTGAGCTAAACATGTTTACTCACCACAGGTTACTAACCTATTTTGCGTTCAGCATTTCTATGTTTGGGTCTTGTTGTGTGAAGTTTTAAAGCCAAAGTTTATGATGAATGGTGGAGCAGCTGCCGGTGTTTGCGGCGCGCAGCAGATACTACGTGTTATGTAGGCAGTTTATAGGTAACGGAGGAAGCTCATCAGACACTTCCTAAAAATAAACATTGTTCACAAGTCCCGCACCTCCAGTCCGAGTCGAGTCTGAAGTCTTTTGAGGAGAGTCTAAAGTGGTGTCTGAAGTCACTGTGTGTGCGACTTAACGTTACTTTCTATGCATTCTTGTTTAGTTCCATAACTTTGTAAATTAACACAAGCTAGGAAGGGTTTGTCTTTCTCCTGTGTCATTCTTGTGATTTGGTAACGTTACACACACTGGTTCTATTGGCATCACATGTAATGGTACACTCACCTTATGTCATTCTCTGCCATCCGACGATGAACTGTCATTTCGCTGACTCCAAAAAGCCTTGCAATGGCACCAACAGGCAAACCCGCATGTAAAAGTCCTTCCACGGCGTCCACAGGCAGCATATAAGCAGGGCGACCAGCTAACGTTATCCCAGGTGTGTGATTAACGTTAGCGACCGAGTTAAGAAGATGGGCCGCTTCCTCCAGATTCTAAAAAACTACATTGTCGACATCTGTGTCCATGTGTGCCGCTAACTGAAACACACATTCTGTCAGAGTGTCCAAACGAAAAATAATAAAATCAATACTTATAACATTAGCATTGTTTTCAAAAACAGTTGCTAAATGCCTCAGCTCACTGACAACTTCATCGTAGGTAGCCATCTTTGTTTTGACTGTTTGCATGTAGATTCGACCGATGCCGTAAAATGCTAACCAACCAATGGGCAGAAGTTGACCCCCTAAGACACAGCCCCTCCTCATTTGCATAACGAGGCAGAAATGCATACAGAAATGTAAAAACGACAGGCAGAAATAAATAGCATTGAAGAAATAAATAGGGTAAAAAAATACAAAGGAAGAATAAAACAGACAAAAATATTATAACATGCACATAAATAAATACTTAGAAAAATAAGTAATTAATAAATAAAGTTGAAGATTATAACGGACAATAAATAAATAAGGTAATTATTACAAAGGTGAATAAATAAAAAGCTAATTAAAATATATATATACATTTATGTCTCACTGTATAATTTAATTTCTACCTACATTTATTTGTTTATTGTATTTTTGGGGGCAATTAATTGTATGCTTATTTATTTATTGAGCATTTATTTATTTCTGTATTTATTTTTAAATATGGTAGAGTTGGTCCTCCATACATTTGGTCCTCACAAAGTGATAAATACACTCTCTCACACACACACACACACACACACACACACACACACACACACGTTGTGTTTCCATGTTTTATGGGGACTTTCCATAGACATAATGGTTTTTGTACTGTACAAACTTTATATTCTATCCCCTAAACCTAACCCTACCCCTAAACCTAACCCTCACAGAAAACTTTCTGCATTTTTACATTTTCAAAAAACATAATTTAGTATGATTTATAAGCTGTTTTCCTCATGGGGACCGACAAAATGTCCCCACAAGGTCAAAAATTTTGGGTTTTACTATCCTTATGGGGACATTTGGTCCCCACAAAGTGATAAATACACGCTCACACACACACACACACACACACACACACACACACACACACACACACACACACACACACACACACACACACACACACACACACACACACACAGAACATCTATCCCACTGCCCACCACAACTTACTGAGTGTTTGATCATTTCAATTAGTAATAGCTAAATGATTAGTAGTTAAATACTAATTGTAAATGATTAGTTCAATAAAAAAAAAAAAAAGGTTCTTTGGTCCTTTAACACTACACCTTTAAGGAATTGCTGTAGCTCTTTACACCAGTACTTATGTAAATTTGATTTCTTGCGCAATAAATGACATCATCACGTGATTTAGCTACTTTTAGCAACATTTTAGCAAGCCTTTGGCAACTTTCCATGAGAAATAGTTGGCTACTGGATGTGGACCTAAGCACCTAAATGGGCCAAGTACGTCTGGGGCGGCATGCACCAGCCAAGCAGCTGCCATAAAGATGAATGGGAATGCTAACAGATAGCTCTCATCAGGTAAGAGGCCTCTTTGATTTCAAACCATGATATGAAAGGAAGCTTATTCAAAATTTTGCCCAACCTTGGAATGCCAATTTTTTGTCAAATGAATCGACCTTCATGCAACTTTATTGCATTCATTCTTGTTTTTTATTTTACAGCAAGAATATGACACTTTATTGATGTTTTCCCCCTTAAATTATAGAAAGGTCATTTCCTGATTAATTTTCATAAAAATATTGTTGTTAGCAAGTCCAGAGACCAAACGAAAAAATAATGCTTTGTTTTTTTGTCACTCTTGGGTTTGAAGAGGATTCTGCTGAGGAGCTGATGTCAGTTGTAGCTTGCTTGGATTGCCTAACTCTTTTGTTTTGGAAATTCTTCCCTTTTACCTGTACACGAAAGGCTTTCCTAAACTGCATGAAGGAATGCAAAGTCAAGTGATTAAAGGAGCAGAGCGCAGGTGATATTTCAGTGTAAGGGGTACTTAGCATGTGAAGCCTGACTGGAGGAAAAAACAGGAAAAGAGAGACACAGAGAGAGAGAGAGAGAGAGAGAGAGAGAGAGAGAGAGAGAGAGAGAGAGAGAGAATTTGCTCCTGTGTCTATAGGCGAAGCAATAAGTTCATGTTCTGTGCAGCAACATATAGGCTGTCATATCTATGCATTTGGGTTTGAATGACTGCGTATTTAGCTAACATCCAAAGAGAATGTCCAAGTATGAGGTAGTCAGCTCAGGTTTCCATATATACTGGATAGAGGAGAGAATGATCACCCTAACAAAATAAATTGAACTGAGAGCTGTAGTATATGTCTTTGCAATAGTAGCATCTGGGATGTGATGTCAAAGGCACAGTGTGGGGATTTTCGGGGCATAGACAATGGCCACATGGTGGTGCTAGTCCGGAATTCAGCACATCGAGGTTCTGAATTAACACGGCCATTCCCTGTGCGCACTTATGAAAATCAAGTAGTTCTTGCCAAATTTGCCACAAACAAGCCGCAAATTCACCACTGATAATTTCACATACAAATAAGCCTTTTCTGCAAATTTTCCATTGTTGCCAAAGGTTTGCCGGAGGTTCAACACTACTGGTGAATAGCTGCAAACGTCTGGCAAACATTTGCGGTCAATCAAAAGCTCATTTGCATGTGAAAATAACAAGCTGCAAATTTGCAGCAAGTTTGCAACTAGTTAAAATTTTTTGTTAGGGTGATCATTTTGTCTTCTGCACTAAAAATACTTGAAGCAATTTCAAGTGTTTCCAAGCAATAAAGTAATTCTAACAAGCCACGGATCAGTTGAAGGCCAGTCATCCATGACCCTCCCAGGGCGGGGGGTTGGCGGAATAATTTAATAGGTACTCACTGTAATTAATCTATTTATGTTTATATGCTTATAATATAGTGGCCTATTATTTATTGCCCATTATTTCCAGCCCAAATAATTACTGTACATACATACACAAACATTTTCAGCCATTAAACACACTATGAAGAAAACAGTTTTGTAATTTTTTATTTATTTTTGACTTACCTTAAGATAGCCCCATGTTGACAGCTGTGTTTCTATTCATATTTCCCCTTCAAGTCAAGTCAAGTCAAGTGGTGTTTATTGTTTTATATATACAGTTAATGTGTAGTCTCCAGTCCAGTCTCTGAGTATTGAGGAGTCTGATGGCTTGAGGGAAGAAGCTGTTACACAGTCTGGCCGCGAGGGCCCGAATGCTTCGGTACCTCTTGCCAGACGGCAGGAGGGTGAAGAGTTTGTGGGAGGGGTGTGTGGGGTCGTCCACAATGCTGGTTGCTTTGCAGCTACAGTGTTTTTTGTAAATGTCTTTGATGGAGGGAAGAGAGACCCTGATGATCTTCTCAACTGTCCTCACTATCCTCTGCAGGGCTTTGCGGTCCGAAACGGTGCAAGTCCCAAACCAGGCAGTGATGCAGCTGCTCAGGATGCTCTCAATAGTCCCTCTATAGAATGTAATGAGGATGGGGGGTGGGAGATGTGCTTTCCTCAGCCTTCGAAGAAAGTAGAGACGCTGCTGGGCTTTCTTGGTAATAGAGCTGGTGTTGAGGGACCAGGTGAGGTTCTCCGCCATGTGAACACCAAGGAATTTGGTGCTCTTGACGATCTCCACAGAGGAGCCGTCGATGTTCAGTGGAGAGTGGTCAATCTGTGCTCTCCTAAAGTCAACAACCATCTCTTTTGTTTTGTCCACATTCATAGACAGGATGTTGGCTCTACACCAGTCCGTTAGCCATTACACCTCCTCTCTGTATGCTGACTCGTCGTTCTTGCTGATGAGACCCACCACGGTCATGTCATCGGCAAACTTAATGATGTGGTTCAAGCTGTGCATTGCTGCACAGTCGTGAGTCAGCAGAGTGAACAGCAGTGGACTGAGCACACAGCCCTGGAGGCCCCAGTGCTCAGTGTGGTGGTGGTGGAGATGCTGTTCCCGATCCAGACTGACTGAGGTCTTCCAGTCAGTATGTCCAGGATCTAGTTGCAGAGGGAGGTGTCCAGGCCCAGCAGGTTCAGCTTTCCAATCAGGTGCTGAGGAATTATTGTGTTGAATGCTGAGCTGAAGTCTATGAACAGCATTCGAACGTATGAGTCCATTTTATCTAGGTGGGTGAGGGCCCTTCTGTTCCTGTCCCTTCTGTTACTCATGCAACGTTGTTTCGATGTAGTGACACTAAGGGTCTCTCTTGAGAGCCTTGGTTACCTCTTATCTTTGCGAAAAGGCCAATGAGAATTGGCAACAGAATTTGCATGACCCTCCCCGGACATACAGGTATAAAAGGAGGGAAGCGCGTCTGTTCAGACAGATTTTTTCTTCTGAGAAATTAAAATTAAATTAACGTGGCAACTTGGATGGAAACATAGCTATTGTATGCTTTCGTGGTATGGAAAAGAACAGCGTGAACATTCTTGACAACCTTTCATGTGTGTTCAGCAGATACCGGAAAGTCATACAAATTTGAAATAAGGAGAATAAATAAAGATTTTTACACTATCGGGCCAGTGTGAGCCACAGCTATCAACTGGTCAGGGGACCTCAAACCACGAGCCCAAAATAGATCTGCATTCCCACCAACAGGCCAATAGCCCTTCATAATTTTTATTTTCTGGTGAAATATATCTGTAATGCAACAAGTCACCATGTTTTTGCTCATTACAGTGTGCTCGGCAACTGCAAATAGACTTAGACTACATTAAGGCAAATATGGATATCTTTTATGGAAGAATTGTTCGTTGAAAACATTTATTCAGTTTAAACAACACTCCTTAATCATGGTAAAACCACTGTAGCACAAGGGCTCTTGTGGCTTGTTGCTTTATTACAGGTAAAATTACATTTTGTCTCTAGACATGTACACACATAGCTGTTCGAAATGATATGACACTTTTCTTTTTTTACATCAAGACCAAATATGTCCAAACAGCTGCCAGAGTGTGTCGTGTGCTTGGCCAGATAACATAAACACAGGTGAAGAGGTAGGCAGCACGAACTAAAATAACATGCATGTACACACACACACACACACACTCCTCTAAATGGTCAATAGTTACGTGTCTATTCCTGAACATTCCAGAAAAATATCTGCCTCTCACATCTCACACATATTTGTCTCCATGTCTCGCTCTTTCTTTCCCTCCCCTGTATCTATGGGTATATAGAAAGAACTGAGATACAGGGAAAAGTCTTCGCTGTCCATCAAAGTGTCCTGTGTATTTTTCTTTTCATATTCTTTCACACTCTGTTTCAAATACACAGAGACAGACACTCATCGTGTCAAGACTCTCATCATACTGTTTCAGCTATACGTCTCTCATATACTTGCTTAAACATATCATGGAGGATTAAATAAACCATGCTAATCTTGTTTCTATGTGTCTGTTGAATTAGTATTGTCTATTAAAGAGGTTTAATAAATTATTATTTAAAATTTCATTTGCTTTCAGTAAACCCTCAGAATTTTTGTATTATTTATTAAAAAAGATTGTGATCAAAGAAGACAGTACAAATAAATAATTTTGCTTGACTATTTAAATACACAAATGTAATTTTAAACAATAATACACAAAGGTTCTGATGTTGGTATTTTTCTTTCTGCACACCATTTTCCAATACACAAATGCTAGGTGTCTCTGGAGAGAGGGCAGAAATGAGCCCTAGGGTGAGGGGCATCATTACAGGGGTTTGGTTTATCTCCATCTTAACCAAACAGAACCAGGCATGTCCTCCCAAATCTGACACATGCTGAGCTACAGAATCTGTTCTGAATGGAGAAAAGAGAACCAGCATGTATTTTTTTCACAAAAGCACAGTTAGGAACAATTAGTTCCTCAGGCGGAAGTTTGAATTTGGTGGTTAACTGTCGGTAGGAGGTAGAGGGTGAAGGCGGAGGTGGGTTGGGAGGCCCAGGCATGGATGAGAGCTAAGTGATGGAGTCAGGGCTTCACAATGGCTGCCTTTCTTTCACATTCAGGTGCCACAAAGCAGGTATGTTCAAAAGGCTTAATCCCACATTCAGACCCCTAGCAGGACAAGAGAGGTCTTTCACACAGAAGGTGGTGTGGCTGTGTTTCAGGTATGCCCTCTCCTCACACTCTTGCTTTGTACAGTCTATGCTTCCTAAGCCTAAACTCTCTCTTGTGCTCATGCCACAAGACAGAAAAACAATAGCTTAACACAGATTTACGTTTGTAAGGAAATATCAGTGCTTACAATTTAACAAATAAATAGTGTTAAAGTTTTAGGTAAGCTTAGGTTTAAATTAACTTAAAATACTGCATTAGAGCCGCTTTGCTGTTGTCATGACACTCAGAACAATTCTTGTTGTTTACACTGTGCAATATGAAGGCAAAAAGAAATGATTAAATACAACAAGGTCTGTAATACCTGGAGGGAGAGAGAGCTATCTGTTAGCATTATCATTAATCTCAATGGCAGTTGCTTGTTTGACGAAGGTCTCCGGTTCTAGTCCCGGCTCACCCAGGGCATATTTGTGTGGAATTTGCATATTCTCGTCAAGTCGACCAGGCCAAGACGCTCAAAGAGCCCGAACACTGCCCCCGGCGGGTCCGACAATCTCAGTATCGTCCCGTGTCTTCTCAGGTCCGAGCTGATAGAACTCTGTGACACGCTGACGAACTGGCCTGGTGGATCGCTTGCTCCCAGCGCCCTTTCCCTCGGCAGAGGTAAAACTGCGCTCTTTCTCTCCCAGGAGATCCCACTCATTAGGATCCCTGGATGATTCCTCCCTAGCCCCTTTTGGGTCTGCAGTTCAGCGGAGGAACTCGCCGACCCAGTCCACTAAGGGTACTTAATCTACCCTGTACTGGAATAGGTGCTCCACAGGTCAAGGACTCCTATGCGGACTCCCCCTGTGTGTATTATCCGCAGTATGGTCCCCTTACAAAAGTGGACCCGCATCTCCCTTAGGCAGTCCCAGCTGCCCTCCTGTCGCCATGTCGTAGCAACACCCCCCTATTTGAGGCTGGATCTACCACTGCGCCACTTTCCCCCTGTCGCCTAAAAACCCATGTGATGTATTCACCACTCTTACCTCCACTTCTGGGCAGGTGTGGTCTCCACAGGGTCTTCTCCCCCTGAAACAATAGGAAACTGGGTAAGACCCCCTTCCCTTGATGCATGTAAGGGCCCCGGCCGTTTACTGCTCTATGCGGAGAAACATAGAGAGAAAAGAGGCCCAGCCAGGCTCGGCCCGTTCCCAGGTTAGCAAGCGTCACCTTGTTCCTCTGTCTAGGGTAACCAGAATGATTCCGACAACTTTTTGGGGGCATTGGGGAAGGGTACGTGCAGTCTGATACAGTTGGTCACCTGCGCACGTGAAATACCTGCCCGCTCCTGTGTCAGCAGAACATGTACAAGGCTCAGTGCATGGCATGATTTAAATTGGACCCCTAGTGTCACTTCTCCAACATAACGTCAAGAGAGCGACAGACCGGGAACGTCTAGTTTACATATGTAACCTCCATTCCCTGATGGAGAGAACGAGACTGTAGTGGCCGGACCATTTCCGGCTCCTCAGAAAAATCCTGAATGAACTCATAGTATTTCCTCGCCTTTATATCCGTATGTCCGGGGGCGGGGTATGCAAACACTGTCTGCCAACTTCTCATTGGCCTTATTTCATAGATCAGAGGCATATTCGGCGCTCAAGAGAGACACCTAGTGTCACTTCTCTGACACAACGTCTCGTTCCCTCCATCAGGGAACAGAGGTTACACACGTAACCTAGACGATATGTGTGTTTATGATTTTACTGTTATTATTTCAACTTTTATTTTAGTTATTTCACCTATTGGGACTTTTATCTTGATGTGCCTCTGAAGAACAGGAGAGTGAATGGAAGAGAAGAGAGCAATCAGGATGCTATACATAACAGTTAATGAGTCACAGTGTAGATAAAGGAGATTTAAATTTGAAATTTGCCCATTTAATTAAAAAAAATGTTTTATCTAGTACCTGGTTGATAAGGGCACAAGGTCAGTAATGTTTATTTTATGTGTTTATATTTTGTAAATCTTTGGCTTTATGTCAGTTACTTTAGTTTATGGTCAGTTTTATGTTGTTTATGCTTATATGTGAGGTTAAATGTGTGGTTTTGTTGTAAAATAGCCAATTATGTTGTCTTATTGGTTTGTTTAAATCAATTTCCACTTGAGAAATTCCCATACTCTTTTAGCTCTTACAGTGTGGAGTCAAAATATATGAAAGGAATAAAAGGAAGACAATAACAAACATCAGTGAAAGACAGCAAATATGTTTTATTCAACCAGGCTGCTATACCTCATTGGTTTAAATTGGTGCAGGTGCAGGTGAATATGAACTGTAGATTGTGCTACATGTCACATGATCCTCAAAACAGCGACACTGAAGTGCATCCATGAAGAGGGATTGAAGAAATAAGGTGAGGGATCATTTCATTCCACTGGGCCTTTTTCAGACTGCCACTAAAAATATTTTTTTTGGCATATCCAGATTGTATCCAGATGAGTTTTTGATGGTCTGGAGAAAACTACATTAAATCAGATTTTTCCAAATCTGATTCAAACCACATTGGGAGGTGGTTTCAAATGTGATTGAAATGCGTCTCAGTCCGGACGCTCTGGCTGCTCAAATCAGATTTTAAATGGTCTTTAGCATCCCACTTAATGTGACACACAACAATGGTGGCTGTGTCTAATTTCAAAGGTTGCGTGCTAGGTAGGACGCGTCCTTTGAAGGCTGTAGTATACCGAGTGTCCTCCTTTAAACAAGTCTTGATTACGGTCCAATTACGTTGGTCCAACATGCGTACAAGCGACAGCTGTTTACTACTGTAATTAGGCAACAATTCAAGAAGACATCTGCTTCACTGTGTCATTGAAGTATTCATCTCTTTGGATTTACCACCAAAACTTTACTTGCACAAAATGACAATTGTATTTGTCTTCCACGGATGCATTGAATGTGCAATGATGTGAAAAATATTAGTACTTGTCTGCCGCGAGTCAGTGAATGCGTTGCAAGAGTGAATAATGTGAGCAGCTCTCTGAAGGTGATTTATTTGGACACAAGCTGGTTTGAGAAATTCATTAAACCATAATAATTGCGAAAGACACGACTTACACATTATAAATAAGGGTTCTCTTCTGTAATTAGGTATGATTGCATTTATATTAGCAGCAAACCATTCTGGAGTTCACATGAACCGTACCTAGACCAGAGTGGACTCGGGTGTGGTTCGCGGGTGCACAACCAAGTTCTGAAAACAGCTTTCACACAATCCAAACAAACCGAAATTTTATGTAATTCAAACTCATGTTCACACCAAAAGTGCTAGTGTGAAAGCACCCTTACATCCATGTTTACCCATTCTCTGCCCTTAGTGATTTTCTTCCCGACTGCTCCCATTCCCTCAACCCCACTTTTGTTTTCCACATTTTCCCACAAATAGACAACAATTGTACACATGTAAAAACTTTTTATTTTTCTGTTAATGCAATTATCAGATGCCATGATTCCCATCTGTCTTGCCTAAGGTTGGTTTCTTGACCATGCTTGACCATGCTTGACCATGCTTGACCTGCCTGCTCTAAATATTGTATAATTTGATGCTCGTGCTGTGAGTTCATTTATTTTACCTTGTAAAATTTTTTTTTTTTTTAATTAATTAATTAATCTAATAATAAAGATATCCACATCTGATTTTATAGGCTATTTTCAGACCATTCATTCATTCAGATATGAAATGGCTGACTGCTTTCCCACATGATGTTTTGGGGTGTGTGACAGGAGGAGGCGAGAACCAGCTTGAAAATATAATTAATAGTTTAATAAAGACATAAACCAAAAGACACAAACACACACATAGGACGGACAGCTGCCCGTAAACGTGCTCTCTCTGTCGCACCACTGTCCGCAGTCGGCCTTTATCCCTCTCGGAGGCTTGATTAGCTTGATAAGGGACCGGGTGTGTAAAATCACGATCCGGGCCCACACTCCGCCCTGTCACAGGGTGTGTATAACATCGATGTGTGCATCGTAAGTATTTTTTTTTAAATGTACACATCTTTATCTTATTATTATTGATATCAGGAATGTTGTTACGTTTCATGCCACCCTTGAATGAGTCTGTTCCCCACATGGGCCAACCCAGTCAAAAAAGTCTGCAAAAGCTCAAACACTATATTTCAAGTCTTCTGAAACCAACAAATAGCTTTGTGTGCCTCATCAAACCTTACAAGGAGTGTAGCCAGCCACATAATAAGAGCCAGCCACACAGGACTCATTCTTGACAGAACGCAAGTATCTGTGGCAGGCAAAGATGGCATAATAGGTAGCAGCAAAGTTTAGGAGCTAGCAATGTCCCAAAGTTTATTATCAAGTTTAGAGTGTTCCCAATTTGATTTGCAACATAACCTTCATTCATTATTCTAAAGATGGCGGGTAGAGCAAGAAATCCCGAAGATGAGTTTGTGTCCAGTGGCAGAAATGAACGCGATGATACAGAAGTGATGGAGGTATCTGCTGCGGCTTACAAGCGCATCTTGGAAGAAAGCTGTCCTGAGAATCTACCTGTTACTCCCAGCAAAGTACATATTATGACAAAACCGCACCCTGACCAGGTGGGAGAGGATTCTAATGCAGATATTTTGGAGGCTATTTAGTCCCTCGATAGGAGATTTAACAAGCAGGAAAAAAAACCTGGAAGAAAAAAATCAAAGAGAACTGTTGCATTATCTGAGAGGTTAAGGAAGTGCTTAAAGCTCACAAGCAGAAGGTAGCAGAATAAAACATAATGCTGAGGCCAAGGGTAGGAGAATTAGATCACTACAAATGGCACTGGAATTTACGCATCAAAGGATCGCCAGAGAAACAGAATGAGAACAATAGAGCAGAGGTGATCTCTTTGCTTTTCAAGTTTCAGGAGTGCCATGGGAGATGGAAGAGGTAGTTGACACGGTTCATCGAATTGGCAGAAAAGAAGGAAACCGAATGCAGCAGATCATCATTCAATTTTCAAAGCGAACCTATAGAGATCAAATTTGGGCATTGTCAAAGGGTTCAACCGTGTGCAAGGATGCAGATATTCATGAGAGATACCCCCCCCCCAATAATCAAAACAACTCAAGTGCAACCCCCCTCGGGAAAAAGAAGCGCTTTGGCCACGCATTAAACAAGCGAGAGCTGATGGGGAAAAAGTGTACTTTCGTTATAATTTTGGTTTCATAGATTGGAAGCAAATATTGGCCTAATTATGAAAAGTTAAAAAAATGGGAATTGTGTTGGTTTCTGAGGGACTTTTTTTTGTAAGCATTGCATTTTCAATTGTTTTGTGACAGTCTATGTTGTCTGTTTATATACTGTGAGTTCCCGTGGACATATGTTCTCTGTAAAGTCTTGTTAATCTTTTTGTTAATTAAGCGCAAGGGGACTGAATGACAAAGTAAAATGTAAAGGTATATTTATGTTTTGATAGGGGCAGAAGTCACATTTAGTTTTTCGGCAAGAGACTCATTCTACTGAAGAGGATACTTCTTTTTGGAAAATGCAATGGGGAGATACAATCTTGTTTAATCAAGGTTTCAGTCATTCAGCAGGTGTCGCCATATGCCTTATTGCCCTCAAAATGTTTTGACTTTTCAGTGTGATGTTAATGGTCATTGGCTTGCTGGTGTGGTTAATATTGAAGGTATTTTTTCTTATTTTGGTTAATGTTTATGGTTATAACATTAGTAGGCAATACAAGCTTTTATTTTCTAATATAACAGATGTTGTCATACTTCTTAAAATGAAATTTCATACACATTTTGAATTAATTGGAGGTGATTTTATCATGACACCTGATGAATGGCTGGATAGCTGCCCTTCTAGTTATACCAGTCATTCTTTCAATAACACTATACAGGAGTTCTGCAAGTTAAATTCTCTTAAAGATATATGGAGAGTTAAGTACCCTGATGCTTGTCAGTTCCGCTTCTGTCACTCACTGTCGAATGAAGTGACACAACGTGTCTTCCTTGGGAGCCTCGCGTACCTCTGAACTTGAGAAAAGGCCAATGAGAAATTGGCAGACAGAATTTGCATCTCCCATCCCCGGACATACGGGTATAAAGGGAAGCGGGTGTTTGTCTGTCAGTCAGATTTTTTTCTTCTGAGCTGTGCGGTTGTGCAACAGCAAGATGAGTTCACCACTGTTCCACTCACCTCTACTGGCAAGAAGCACTGCTGTTGGATCCTACGGCGCACTTCCAACTGGTGTTCTCTCTCTAACTCGATGTTGTGCCGATTTAGTGACACTAGGGGTCCCTATCTAAAAACGGCACAACACTGAACCGTGTTACATGGACTGCTGATGCAGGTGCAAGCAAAATAGCAGGTGCATCAGACTGCACGTAACCTTCCCCAATGCCCCTGAGTGGGGAAAGAGATGTAACTAGCATGGAAGCTGGGGCCATCTAATGCTATAACATGCATCAGGGAAGGTGTTCTTGTCCTATCAAGAAAGCAGTGCAATCCACGCCCCTGGGCACTTTCACTGTTTTCCCCTCCTAAATAAGTATGTTTCTCTAAAAGATTTGGTGTTTCACTCAGAAAAGAGCAATACACAGACAGGCATTGAACGTCCTTTTCAGGACACGTCTTTTTCCAGATGCCCTTCCGCCTCCGTGTAGTTCCTGGATGCGGTCGATATCTCTCCAAGCTGACGGCCACAGACGCTGCCTCATGTGCCTGTGCAGCGATCACACTGAGGCGGCGTTTGTGGATGGTTCATGCACTCAATGCGAGAACATGACCGTTACGGTCGCGGCTCTCCTTCCTGAAGGTGAATGCCACTTCAGCTTCCCCCCGCATCGCTCCTTCTTCCCACGGGATTGAGGGCGACCCGGCTGCTATGAACGGGTTGACGACTGGTACCTCGGCTCAGGGTGCCGCTCCCAGACACAACCTCCCCCGGTACCATTCTTCCCGGAAGTGCCTCATGAGCTGATGCTGTCGTGGAGGGCACCTTTTACTGCCTGGAACCGACCCCTCCGCTCGTTCACTTTCACTACCCTGGACGGCGGGGTGGCCCACGGGTACACAGAGGTCCCTCAGGTGTACAGAGCGGTTGCGATCCACCTGTGTCCCGACAGCGCCACATGGCTCTCCTGCAGGTCCACCAAGCCAAGGCACTTAAAGATCTGCACCTGGGTAGTCCTGACGTGCTGCAGGAACTGCGCTCTGCCACCGACCTCGCTCTCAGAGCCATGAAGGTCACAGAGCAGGCACTCGGGCAGGCGATGGACACCCTCGTGGTCCAGGAGCGCCACCTCTGGCTGAACATGGTCGAGATGCGCGACATTGACAAGGTCTCCCAGCTTGGCCTCTTTGGCGACACCATCGACGACTTTGCCCAGCAGTTTTCAGCGGTGAAAATGCAGACAGAGGCGATTTCTGAAATTATGCTGCGGCGTCGCCAAACCAGCGCACCCCGCGCCCTGTCTATCCACCTAAACAACAGGCAGCTCCCCCTCAACCCGGGCCCAGCTCTCAGCCCCAGCATCGAGCACCTCGCAGGCGGCACACCCCCCAGTCTCCAGGATCCATTCCAGGACCAGGAAAGCCCCTAAGCACTCCTGAGATGGGCGACCCAGGCAGTCAGACGTTCGCTCCGGAGCTGGTACCAAGACCACCAAGCTCTTTGTCTGCTTTGGTGGACCACGGAAAGGAATGCTGTCTCCAAACAGAGGCTTGCCCACTGGATCGTGGACGCCATTGCGTTGGCCTACTAGACCCAGGCCGTGCCCGCCCCCTTGAGGGTTCGAGCACACTCTGCGAGGAGTGTGGCATCCTCGTGGGCACTGGCCAGTGGCACCTCTCTAGTAGACATCTGCAGAGCGGCGGGCTGGGCAACACCCAATACCTTCGCAAGATTTTACAATCTCAAAAGTAATATGGAACAGGTGGCCATGTGTATAGCTTGCGCATATCGCATTTCCCCTCTCCTGAGGCGAAGATGTGCGCTCTACTCCAGAATCAAGTTCACAAGTCATGGACCCTGGCTGTCCTTCCTACCTAGCCTTCTGGCTCCGAATTCAGTTCACAGCCAGACCCACTGCAGGCACAGATTGCCTGTACTGGAACAGGTGCTCCACTGGTACTTATTGCTCCGGAAACCCCCTGTGATGTATTTTCTCCCCCCTGCCAGCAGACCTGTGTCTCCCCTTGGGCAAAGTTCCCTCTGCCCTCCGGCCCCTCTGTTTGTAGAGCTCCTCCCCGTCGAGGCAGGACCTAACATCGCACCACTTCCATATGTGGCTGGTAAGCCCATGTGACATATTTTCCACATGTTAACCTCCCCTGCTGGGCAGGATGTGGTCCCCGCAGGGTCTTTTCCCCCTGAAAGAATAGGATAGGACAAGAACAACTTCCCTGATGCATGTTATAGTGTTAGATGGCCCCAGCTTCCATGCTAGTGGAACATCTCTTTCCCCACTCAGGGGCATTGGGGAAGGTTACGTGCAGTCTGATGCACCAGCTATTTTGCTTGCACCTGCATCAGCAGTCCATGTAACACGGTTCAGTGTTGTGCCGTTTTTAGATAGGGACCCCTAGTGTCACTAAATCGGCACAACATCGAGTTAGTGACAGAAGGGGAATGTCTTGGTTACTGTCGTAACCTCCGTTCCTTGATGGAGAGAATGAGATGTTGTCTTTCTTGCCACAACACTGTACTAGCCGCTGAAATGGCCGGGAACTTACTCGAGGCTCCTCAGCTCTGAACAGATGCACACTTCCCTCCTTTTATACCTGTATGTCCGGGGGAGGTACATGCAATTTCTGTTCGCCAATTCTCATTGGCCTTTTCTCAAAGATAAGAGGTAACCAGGGCTCTCAAGAGAGAACCCTAGTGTCATTAAGTCGACACAACGTCTCGTTCCCTCCATCAGGGAACAGAGGTTATGACAGTAACCAAGACATTTTTTGTCAATGTATGTTTTGTTGTATCATAAAATAAATAAAGTTGTTTGAAACAACATGAGAAGAAGTAAATGATGCCAGAATTTTCATTTTTAGGTTAACTATTCCTTTAAGTATTCAATTTATGAGTGATGTCAGGGGTGCAAATATCAGCTACTGTACAGTGGCTTTGAATGTGGTGCATCCAATCAGATGTAATAACATTCAAGGTAATAATGATGACACACTAAAAAACATGCATCTTAGGTCAGATTCACCATAGTTGCGAGAAACCAGTGAGAACATTATTAGTGACGACTGGTCTCTCTTTCGCTCGCTCACTAACTCATTGACTGTTTCTCTCTTTTCTCCTTGTGTAGCCCCTGTGCCATCTCTGTTGGGGGTCCTGTAGTAACTTGCAGAGCTCTTTTGAGTGCACACATCCACACAGGTGACTGGAAACAGGAGCTGAGAGAGTGTCTGTCGCTGAGTGTTTAAGTGCTGTCTACAGCGGTGTTTTGTTACCTTGCTCTCTGCTCGACCTCAAACACACACACACACACACACCGCATCAAAGCCCTCTCTCCATCACTCCCTGTGTGCTAGTGTCAGTGCTTGAGAAAGCATTTGATTTGGTGTGTTTAAAGAGTCCCACAACTGAATACGTTTTAGAAGTAAAATAAGTTTTCCTGTGCTCTCACATTTCAAAAAGAAAGTTTAAAGTAAACAAATAAAAATGGACCGTTTACTTTCTTAATGCATGTTTCTGGTCTTATTATGCACAATTTAACACTGCACATACTTTTGCAACTTGCTCTTCCTATAGAACTTCTTTTCTTTCAGTTAGACATCACAAAGACCACTTAGTGTAGGCTTACTAACGATGTGGCATACTCATAATGCTCTAAAATTCCTACCTCATGTAAAGCTCAGATTTATATAGATGTTACTCCTTTTGAAGCTTGTTAGCTTTAGCATGTTAGCCAACCTCAGTCCAACACTTATATCTCGAACAATGTACATATTCACACAGCGGTAAAGTATTCAACTTACATTTACAAAGTGCTGTTTTTTCAGGCCAGCATCACGGACAGATATCTCCGCCCCTACCATTAAGCCGTGACCACTGAGTGCATGAAGTGTTCAACGTTCCACACTCTGTTAATTCGGTTAAAAAATACATCATTCGGGTACTCATAGTACTCTTCTTCTTGTTGAATGTTCCAGTGTGAGCACACTAACACTAAATAAAGTAGAACAGTGCAGAAATATGCAAATTGAGATGCAGCTAAATAATAAGATATATAGTAACATGCATTATAGATAGACTAATGTATGTGAAGGTGTCTGCCAAGTTTAGGCAGCTATTTGTCACCTCAAAATTCTCTGTAAAGATGCAATAGCGCAAAAAGCTAAACTAAAATGGGCTTGCTCTGGGCCTCTTACCCCAAAAGCATCATAAGCCTAATTAGATCTTGGAATCCATCTTATGATTCATCTTAGTTTTGCACCCGTTAAACAAAGCCATTGTAACTTAAGTAGTACTTGAAAACGGTCGTAGATTGCTCTGGAGTAATGTAGAGCGCAAAAAACATCGTAGGGAGACAGACTTATGAAGACATAAGTCTGAATGAAATGAAGACACTTGCAGGAATTTTAGGGTGCTTAAGTTTAATGCAGTATACAATGATACTTTAATATCATTCATTTACAAAATAATAATGAATGCATAAAATAGATGTGAAAATGAAAAGTGGTAAATGAAATAATACATAAATTAATTACAGATGAATAAAGTATCCTACTCTATTTATGTGTGGGATGATTGTTGCAGAAAAATACGTATTAAATATAAAGGGAGTGAAGAAAATAAGTATCTTTTTTACACGCAAAGGCTTTCTCGCCCACATCCCAAAACATTGTTTTATTGCCAGAGTAGACTAATCTCTTTGGAGTGGCACAGAGCAGACCTCCGCTTGCGTAGCTTCCACCTCCATGTTTTGTATTCCACAATACAGGATCATGGTGAACCTCATATTCAATATATGCTTGTCATTGGCAGGAAGGTTTGCCAACTTTTCTTCACTCAAATATTGGAGAATTCTGAGCACTTAAACAGGATGGCACTGTTCGTAGGGTTGGGGAGAGTGGTCCCCCCTGGGCCTTTTTAGACTTCAGTAAGGGTCACAATGCCTTCAATGTGGGGAAGTGCCGTCCAACAGGGTTTGACCGTTTCACCTCTGAAAATCCGGACAAGAGGCATACTGATGAACGGACCAGTGATGGAACCATATTTAATATGTTTAATTAGGTTGAATATTAAAAAAAACAAAAATGTATATATTTCCCAGCATGGTAAATTATAAGTATTTATACAATTACGTGTAAATATAATGAAGTTACAAAGACAACAACACTACAACGTCACATTTCAGCACTTCACATTGGACAGCATTTCACTTAAGCAGCACTTGAAGCATGTCCTTCCACGTTCAAGTTAAAGCCCAAAGTATGCTTTTGTTTTATCGTGAACGCCATACAGTTGCATAAAGTTGAACGAGAGATTTTCAAAGTATACTTTTGATTGTGTGCCTGGAAGACCCTGATGGCCTACTACTTTTGCCAAAATGTGCAGTATACAACAGCACACAAGGCATGCAATTCTGAATGACACAATGCATTGCACTCAATTTCCAAAATTATGAATGAATTGTAAATAAAACCATCTGCAATTTTCAGCAATTCTTTCTTTACGGTCTTTATTTGATATGAAAGAAATCTGAAAATGGATAACAAAATTGTTTTAAAAAGCAAAATAAAAATAAATGCATTTGTATGTCCAAGATGACAACTGGACACCACTTGCTAAATTAAAAAGCAACTCAATAAGTCATACGACAACAATGTAGCATACTACATACTACAGTTTGAAATATTATTGTTTCATTCCTTCTTTCATTCCTTCTTTCTGGCTTACTGTTTTGCACACAAAAAAGTAAGTAGTAGGGTTTGCACACCTTGCTGAAAAGACAAGCTTAACCTGCATGCAATTCCCATGCAGGTCAATGCTTTTTTATGCATTGACCAGCATAGCCATGGTTTTCACCTGCAAAACCTAGTTAGTGAAGCAGGTTGACCAGCATGGTATTTCTGATAAAGCTGATTAAGCTAGTTTCAAAGCTTGGTGGGGACACCAGCATCCCTTGCTGGGGAACCAGCAACCAAAACACAACATAAGATGGTGACCAACAATGCTGGTATTTACAGCAGGGCAGACTAGTCAATACTGTCAGCTTGAACTTGTCACTTACACTGTGGTTTATAAAAAGCATCAGTAGGAAATGCAGTGGTTGTATTAACAACAATCTGAAGTCCTGTTCACATTGTCAGTGACTTTATTGCTGGATGTCGCTAATATCTGTATTCTATGTTACTAGTGGCTGTTCCTACTACTGTTGTTCTAACATTATTGGTTGATGGCCTTAGCTTTAGAAAATTTGAAATCAGAGAGGGTTTTTATGTAGTCTGCAGCGGTGCTCAATGCATCATATCATTAACAAGATGAACGATCTATTAATTTATAAATCAAACTCACTCATAATGCAGACAATTTATGACATAATTTTTTTTATATATATATTTACAGAAAAATGAAACAGAACAGTTAAACAGATAACAACATTAACTTCTCCATCATTTCTGCACTTGACTTTTCACTCCTACTGGTTGTCCCTGCACAATATCATTCTACATGTAAAATTGTACTCAACTTTGTCACATCTCTTGACACATCCACATCCTGTTGCTTGTGTCACTGTAAGTCGCCAGCTCTCATTGAAAATGAATGGTCTCCTGTTGCTTTGTGGCTGCAAGTCGCTGACAATGTATACGCATTCACCGTATCTGTATTGCACATGTGCATAGCATTGCTTCAGCACTGAAAATTTTCAGAGCATTCAATATGCTATTCTGATAAAAATGACTCAAATGCTAAGGTAACCTGCAATATATGCAAATTGGCCTCAAATATAACCAAAATATAGTGTTATACTGACCTGGACGCTGTTCATCTTTCAAGAACATGCTTTGGCGACAGTTAGAAAAGCTCTTCAATTTGGAGTCCACTAACATGACAGAATGCACCCACATTGTCATGTGCACGCTAGATACCATGGCCACCCGAAATCATTTGAACAAGCGCCTGCAAGAGGACAGGGAACCGCCTGAAGCTTCAGATACTCCAGGCTAAGATAAATCTATACAGACACTTATATTCATTTTTAGCTAAGTTATAACTCGAACTATGCCTACCTGTTTTGGCACAATTCTTATAAAAAGGTGCTTATGGGCATGATGTGGTTTAGGGGTGGAATGACGTCATAGTCGGATTTTACTTAAGTAATGGACTTGACTAGTCGACTATTAAAAATCAGTAGTCGTGCAACCCCTAGTAGGTAGTTTACAGTATATACTGAGCAGTAGTGAGAATTCCATTATAAATATGGTCACTGTGCCTTTCAAGCACTGTAACAATATTTCCCCTAAAATGACATTTGTGGAATATCAGTTGAAGAATAATATATATATGTACTCTACAAGACCCCTGAACATTTCCAGTGGTATCTGAAACCAAGACATTAGCATTAGATTCTTCAAGTCCGGTAAGTTGCGAGGTGCAGCCGCCGTGGTTTGGACTTGATGGTCCAGCATATCCCACAGATGCTCAATCGGATTGAGATCTGGGGAATTTGGATGCCAGGGCAACACCTTGAACTCTTTATCATGTTCCTCAAACCATTCCTGAACAATGTGTGCAGTGTGACAGGGCGCATTATCCTGCTGAAAGGGGCCACTGCCATCAGGGAATCCCATTGCTATGAAGGGGTATACCTGGTCTGCAACAATGTTTAGGTAGGTGGCACGTGTCAAATTTATGTCCACATGAATGGCCGGACACAGGGTTTCCCAGAAGAACATTGCCCAGAGCAGCACATTTCCTCCACTGGCATGTCGTCTTCCCACAGTGCATCCTGGTGCCATCACTTCCCCAGGTAAATGGCACACACACACATGCACGCCCGTCCACGTGATGTAAAAGAAAACGGGACTCATCGGACCAGACGACCTCCTTCCATTGCTCCAAGGTCCAGTTCCAATGTAGGTACTTTCGACGGTGGACATGGGTCATCATGGGAACTCTGAAAAGTCTGTGTCTTTGCAGCCCCATACGCAGCAGGGTGTGATGCACTCTGTGTTGTGACACATTCCTCCTGTAACCATCATTTTCTGTGACTTTTGCCACAGCAGACCTTCTGTCGGTTCAGATCAGACGGGATAGCCTTTGTTGCCCTTGCACATTTAGCCTTGGGCGCTCAACAACACCCTGTCATCGGTTTGTGGTTTCTCCCTCTCGGACCATTGTAGGTACTCACCTCTGCTGACCAGGAGCACCCCACAAGCCTTATCATTTCAAAGATACTCTGACCATAACGATTTGGCCCTGGTCAAAGTCACTCAGGTCTTTACTCCTGCCCATTTCTCATTTCAACATGCTGACTACGAGAACTGATTGTTCACTTACCATCTAATCTACACAGAGCTTGACATGTGGCCTTGCTAGGAGATGATCAATGTTATTTGCTTCACCTGTAAGTGGTCATAATGTTTTGGATCATCATGGTATATACTGTATATACACTCACCTAAAGGATTATTAGGAACACCTGTTCAATTTCTCATTAATGCAATTATCTAATCAACCAATCACATGGCAGTTGCTTCAATGCATTTAGGGGTGTGGTCCTGGTCAAGACAATCTCCTGAACTCCAAACTGAATGTCAGAATGGGAAAGAAAGGTGATTTAAGCAATTTTGAGCGTGGCATGGTTGATGGTGCCAGACCGGCCGGACTGAGTATTTCACAATCTGCTCAGTTACTGGGATTTTCACGCACAACCATTTCTAGGGTTTACAAAGAATGGTGTGAAAAGGGAAAAACATCCAGTATGCGGCAGTCCTGTGGGCGAAAATGCCTTGTTGATGCTAGAGGTCAGAGGAGAATGGGCCGACTGATTCAAGCTGATAGAAGAGCAACTTTGACTGAAATAACCACTCGTTACAACCGAGGTATGCAGCAAAGCATTTGTGAAGCCACAACACGCACAACCTTGAGGCGGATGGGCTACAACAGCAGAAGACCCCCACCGGGTACCACTCATCTCCACTGCAAATAGGAAAAAGAGGCTACAATTTGCAAGAGCTCACCAAAATTGGACAGTTGAAGACTGGAAAAATGTTGCCTGGTCTGATGAGTCTCGATTTCTGTTGAGACATTCAGATGGTAGAGTCAGAATTTGGCATAAACAGATTGAGAACATGGATCCATCATGCCTTGTTACCACTGTGCAGGCTGGTGGTGGTGGTGTAATGGTGTGGGGGATGTTTTCTTGGCACACTTTAGGCCCCTTAGTGCCAATTGGGCATCGTTTAAATGCCATGGCCTACCTGAGCATTGTTTCTGACCATGTCCATCCCTTTATGGCCACCATGTACCCATCCTCTGATGGCTACTTCCAGCAGGATAATGCACCATGTCACAAAGCTCGAATCATTTCAAATTGGTTTCTTGAACATGACAATGATTTCACTGTACTAAAATGGCCCCCACAGTCACCAGATCTCAACCCAATAGAGCATCTTTGGGATGTGGTGGAACAGGAGCTTCATGCCCTGGATGTGCATCCCACAAATCTCCATCAACTGCAAGATGCTATCCTATCAATATGGGCCAACATTTCTAAAGAATGCTTTCAGCACCTTGTTGAATCAATGCCACGTAGAATTAAGGAAGTTCTGAAGGCGAAAGGGGTCAAACACAGTATTAGTATGGTGTTCCTAATAATCCTTTGGGTGAGTGTATATATATATATATATATATATATATATATATATATATATATATATATATATATGATATATATATGTGTGTTTCAGAATTGTATTTGATTCAGTAGGATTTTATTTGATTCTTGGAGGATTCTTATTTGATAATATTAGAATAATTTAAGTCTGATTTTAAATTTAAAATAAGATTCCTGTTCACATTCCAGTAGGATTTCTGTAATACTATACAACAAGGTTCTATTTGGTAACACTAGTAAATGTGTTAGATGACATGTATTAGCAATGATACATTTTACAGCATTTAATCTTGGTTTATGTTCATTTATAAAAATAGCATTGTTCATTATTCATGTTAGTTCATAAATTCATGTTAGTTGTAAATTACCATATTGTGTTACTATAATAAAATGCAATAAAAATAAATAAAAAGTACTGAGTTACAATTATTTATTTTTATTTGTATTTATTTATTTGGACCAAGAAAGCCTGACGAAAAAAAAAATTAATTCTTAAGAGATCTTTTTTCCCCCTTTAATGTCTGTTGAATAGGTGTGAGTGAGAGGTCATTGCAGCTCATTGCAGAGATGTGGCTTTAGATTGTGGAGGTGAGAAGATCATTGAAGAGGAAGAAGAAATGAGAGAAAAGGAAGGTGAGGAGAGATTGACAGAGAGTTCAGGGGTCAGGGACAGGTAAGAGGGCATAGCGGCTGACCCGAATACAACCACACAATTCCCACGGTAAATGACCTCAAAAAGACCAAAGTTACACATCTAATCCATACTGTCAAAAAACATTTTGAATAATGGACAAAAATGCTAAAATACTGCAAACATTTCCTTAACATGTCTCTCCATTCACTTTCACTTCAACAGATTTTTCATTTTTGGGTGAACTATCCCTTTAAAAGTGCTATTCACACTTTGCCCTAGGCTGCATACATCCTCAAGGATGCAGACACCATTGCATTCTCTTTGTCTGAAAGTCAGCAATATTATTTTAACATTTAGTGTGTTTTCTCCACTTTGTCTAGTAATGAGTCCAGAACAGGTGAGAGGAAAGTGCCTCTAGCGCTCGTCACTTTACAGCTGCAGATGTGAAAATTGCACTTGACATCCATATTTTCAAAAAAAAAACAGATGTTGTCGTCTGCCTCCTACCATCTGAAACCTTCACATCAAAATCTCAAATTTGTATGTGGTTGGTACTGATTTGTGAGAACCTTCATTTAAAAACTCTTCAAATTCAAGGCAACAATGTGAAGCAGAACTCTTTTTGTATATTGTTGTGTGACACATTTTTTTTAAACAGGTGAGCATATAATCATGTGTTATGGTACTCTGGTATGCACATCGATGTCTGTGGGTGTGTATAGATTCATCTCATGACAAAAATGCTGATAAAAGCATTTTTTTCCACATTTGTTTGCTGTCGGAACTACTGGAACAATTAATCACAGATTTTGAAAGTGCTCAAATTTAACACTATAAATACTATTGTGCTGTCAAAATGCATTTATTTCCATATGAGGAAAGAAAACAAAACAATATGTTACAATTTTATATTTTATTAACATTTTCTAAACTAAGACTTCTACAGTATAAAGATAGGGTTAGGGTTAGTTGAAACCAATTCAAATAACATTAAATGTTTCCCAACATTAAAAGTAACATTAAAGTCTAATTGGGAGATTGACATATTGAAAGAAGCAGTCTCCCCATAGGTTGCATTTTCATTGTAATGGGCCTTAAATTACTTAAACTCTCATCCTCCACAATATGAATCTGCTGGTAGACTGTGGCTATCCGCTTTGCAACAGCTATCGTGACGTTAACTTTGACATTGTTTAAGACATTGAAACAGTATGAAAATTAAATTTAATCATTGTGATTCTTTGTTTTACATGTAGTTCGGGTTGTTCACAGAAGAAAAGCTATCTCGCTATATCTGTTGCTAAGAAGGAGAAGAATGAGACGCATTTGCGTTCACTCTGTCTTTTTTTTTAGGGTCAAAAAATCATATATGATGACATTTTGCAACTTTTGGGACTATAATCATACATTTTAGTTTTTCTTGAACCTGTAATTTAGTAACTGTAGAACACATTAACTGTAATTATGCGTATATGATGAAATTATTACAGTTTCTTGACAATCTATGTCTATTTTAATGTGAACAATGCGCTGCCACTTTAATTCAGTGCGGTGCAGCACAGCAAAAATAGACTCGGTGCGGAAACCATCGCTGCACTGCTGTATACGCACCGCAACTGGAACGGATCGATGGACTGCATCTGCGTGCAGTGAAAAAGCTCTAACCTGTTAACATGGGTACGGAAAAAAATACGCACCGCATACGCACTGCAAACGGAGTATGTGTGAAACGGGCGTAAGACTTGATACGTTTCTGTGGTGATTAAAATGCACCTAATATAAGCTAAAAAAAATACTTGATTTCTGTCACAAGTTCCATCTGGTCTTGTTTTGTACATCAAATAGTGTTAGAGGTCTCCATAACTTTACCATTCACATGGAAGCACTGTTGTGTGTGTGTGTGTTGTGGTATGTGGAACAGTGTAATGACTGGCGGACACATTACAAATGCTGGTTTATGCTGTATTAACAGTAAATATGTTAATTGCGACGTGAAGTAACGTGTTAAACTTTTTTCATTAATCTCTAGTAATTACATGAATTTACTCTTAACCTGAACTCTAGACCTTAGCCTAACCAGCATGATCTCATGAAACTTATTTGACTGTGGCAACATTTTGGCACAATGACATTACGTGGTTCATTACACATATCGCGGCAGTTCAGAGGTAAAATTTCAACTGTGTGGTAGTAAAAATTAGTTAAATGTTCATCCAAACAGATGATGTTTAAGGTTAATGCTCTATCAAGTTTTAAATAAAAAAAAACCTACCTCCCTACCCTAAACCTCAAACCTTAACAATAGTGTCATAAAATCAAATGTGAAATGAAACATTGAGTCGATGTAGTGACACTAAGGGTCTCTCTTGAAAGCCTCGGTTACCTCTCATCTTTGAGAAAAGGCCAATAAGAAATGGCGAACAGAATTTGCATGCCCCTCCCCCGGATATACGGGTATAAAAGGAGGGAAGCATGCGTCTGTTCAGTTTTGAGCTGAGGAGCCGAGAGTAAGGTCCCAGCCATTTCAGCGGCTTAGTACAATGTTGTGGCAGGAGGGACACAACGTATTGTTCCCTCCATCAGGGAAAGGAGGTTACGACAGTAACCGCGACGTTCCCCTTCTGTCACTCACTCGACGTTGTGTCGATGTGGTGACACTAGGGGTACCAATTTAAAAAAAGCCACAACACTGAACGTGTTACGTGGACTGCTTATGCAGGTGCAAGCAAGCCATTGCGTGCGAAAATAGCAGATGCATAAGACTTCACGTAACCTTCCCCAATGCCCCAAGAGACGTCATATAGTTCCCCATATCCCTGAGGGAGGGAAGCAACGTAACTAGCCTGGGAGCAGCTGCCTTTTGTCTTTCTATGTTTTCTCTCCATAGAGTGTTAGATGTGCATGGGGCCATCGAATGCTATAACACACATCGGGGAAGGCATTCTTTTCCAATCTTATTCTTTCAGGGAGAAAAGACCCCGCGGAGACCACATCCTGCCCAACATGTGGCAAATATGTCACATGGGCTTACCAGCCACACATGGAAGTGGCACGGTGGTAGAGCCTGCCTGGAGAGTGAGGAGCTCTACAAAAACAACGACAGGGGGACCATACATCACATGAAATTTTGGAATAATCAGAACCTGTGGAGCACCTATTCCAGCACAGGCAAGTCAGTGCCTGCTGTGGGTATGGCAGCAAACTTCCTCCACTGAGTTCGGAGCCAGAGTGCTAGGGAGGAAGGACCCCCAGGGTCCGTGACTCGTGGACTCGACTGGGGAAGTAGAGCACACATCTTCACCTCAAGGGAGGGGAAAGTGGCTATGTGCAAGCATACACCCGGCCACCTGTTGTCACTGTATTACCGAATTCTACATATTAGGACCTGTCAAAACACGGGATAAAACCAGCTCAACCCGGAGGTTGTAGGACCTCGCAAAGGAATTGGGTGTTGCCCTGCCCGCCGCTCTGCAGATGTCTGCTAGAGCGTTCCCTTTCTGCTGTCCACCAGGCCGACAAAGAGCTGCTCGGTGTGTCTAAAGCTCTGGCAAGACCAGGCTCCAGGCAAGGGTTGCTGACAGAGAACGCTTTCAGTTCCCCAACCCTCTTGTTGGAAGTGAGTGCAATCAGGAGGGCCATCTTCAAGGAGAGGGCCATTAAACCGACTGATTCTAGCGGCTCAAACGGGGCTCTCCAAAGATCCGAGAGGACAACAGAGAGATCCCATGAGGGGAACAGGCATAGCCTAGGAGGGTTCAGCCTCCGGGTGCCTCTAAGGAACCTGATGATCAGTTCGTGCTACCCAAACGACTTCCCATCCACTGCATCGTGGTGAGCAGCTACGGCTGCTACATGGACCTTCAAGGTGGAGGGGGACAGCTGCCCTTCAAGCCTCTGCTGCAGGAAAGGGAGCAATGACTGACTGTGCACCCCTGCGGGTCTTCAGACCGAGAAGAACACCCATTTGTGAATAAGTGCCACTTTGGGGCATAAAGCCAGGAAGAGGGAGCAATGGCTTGAGTGATTGTGTTAACGACGGCTGGTGGTAGACCATTTTGAACCTTCCGCATCCCGTCCAAGGGCCAGACATGGAGATTCCACAGGTCTGGGCGCGGATGCCAGAGGGTGCCCCATCCCTGAGAAAGAAGGTTCTTCCTCATTGGAATTTGCCAGGGAGGTACTGTGGTGAGGAGCGTGAGATCTGAGAACCAAGTCCGAGTGGTCCATTAGGGGGTCACGAGAATGAGTTGATCCTCATCCTCCCTAACCTTGCAAGTGCAAGTGACTTATGCAAGTATGCTCACTGGGTGAAATGCGTACTTGAGCAGCCCCCGGGGCCAGCTGTGTGCTAGGGGGGCTTCCGTCAGAGAGTACCAGAGTGGGCAGTGGGTGGAATCTCGGGAGGTGAAGAGATCTACCTGTGCTGTGCCGAACTGAGCCCAAATCAGCTGAAACACCTGGGGTGGAGTCTCCACTCTTCGCTGAGCATTACAGATCATGACAGCGTGTCCGCTGTGGTGTTTAGGTTGCCCGAGATATGAGTGGCGTGCAGCGACACACGTGCACTCCTCCTCCAAAGGAGGAGATGGCGGGCGATTTGCGACGAGAGCGAACGCTGCCCAGGTGATTTATATACGCTACTGTAGCTGTGTTGTCTGAACGAATCAACACGTGCTTGCCTCGGATCAACAGCAGAAATCTGCGCAGGGCAAGATATACAGCCAACAACTCTAGGCAGTTGATGAGCAAACACAGCCCCATCCGGGAGCCAGCGGCTGCGTGTCCGTTGCAAACGGCGCCCCAGCCCAACTGGTTGACTCCAGTCCGTAGAAACAGAGGTCTGTCCAGGGTGAATAAGTGACAGCAGGAAGGAGTGAGGGTCACACGGTATGTGCCGTGGCGCCATGCCCTCGGGTACTCACGCTCTTGGGAATCGAGTCTGAAGCCAGTGCTGAAGCGGTTACATATGCATTCACCCGAGTGGGACGACCGTCGCTGAGGATGCCATATGCCCCAGGAACCTCTGAAATGGTTTCAGTGGAACCGCTGTGCCTGGTCTGAACGTACTCCGGCATTTCAGCACCGACTGCGCCTGCTCACTTGTGAGGTGCGCTGTCATTGAGACTAAGTCTAACTCCATGCCGAGAAAAGAGATGCTCTGAACCGGGGAGAGCTTGACCCTAAGCCCTAAATGGCGAGTTGTCTGCAATCCTCACGGACAATTCGCTGTCGGCCTCAGACTGGGCGGGTACACAGTCCTCAGCATCGGAGTCTACCATGACGTCCTCCAATAGAGGCAGACAAGCGTGCTGGGGAACGGGTGGTCTGTGGGGATTTACCCCGCGAAACAGCACCCATTGAATTTCCAAAATCGGCCCCAGCAACAGACGCGCCATCCCTATACCCATGGGTAGAAGAAACGATGCAGGGGTGGGGGGGGGTTGTGGCTTTCCCCGGGAAGAAGGAAAACCGCGTCCGCAATGTTGCCATGGTCATGTTCTTACAATGAGAACATGAACCATCCACAAACGCTGCCTCAGTGTGTTCTCTGCCCAGACACGTGAGGCAGCGCTGAAGCGGAGAGGTAATGACCACATCCAGGAATAACACAAGGATGGAAAGGCATCTTTAAAAAGGCACGTCCTTAAAAACACGTTCAACGTCCAAGTGCTTGCTCTTTTAGAGAAAATAATTCAGAGAATTAAACTCTTTTATATGGCTGTCGAAGCGCCCATGGGCGTAGTCTGCACTAGGATGCAGAGAAGAGGAAAAAAACGCTGATTTGAGTATCTCCAAAAGCATATGCTCTTGATAGAGAAGAGTGGAACAGCAGTGGATTTATTCAGCTCGCTGAAACCGCTCGGCTCTGAAAAAAAAAATCTGTCTGAACAGATGCACGCTTCCCTCCTTTTATACCCGTATGTCCGGGGGAGGGGCATGCAAATTCTCTTAGGCCAATGAGAATTGGCTTTTCTCAAAGATAAGAGGTAACAGAGACTCTCAAGAGAGACTCAAGTGTCACTACACCGACGCAACATCGAGTGAGTGACAAAAGGGGAACTAAGTTACTGGTGCAATCATGTAATTTTATGTTGCTTCTATGATGCTTTTGGCTCACATGTTGACTCGCATGCTCTTCTGGAGTCCTTGTAAAGCCAAAATTTGTTGAGCTACCACGCAGCTTGATCTAACAAGAAAGCTTTTAAATGTAGTTGGTTATGTATTGCAAACATTAAAATGCCTTTGTGGTGGTGGTTGTAGAGACCATTGGTGGTGAAGGAGGGGGCTGGACTAGCTGCAAGAGGAAATAGAAAATGGAAAATTCCTATGTGAAGTGATCAGGTGTGAACTGCAGAAAGATCAGAGATAGACGGCAGGGTGGGAGAGGCGCGAATGGAGGGGTGGAGTAAAAGGCTAGACAGCTGCCCCTGATCCACACTTAACATCCCATGTTGTTACAGCACAGACCCAGATGAAGACTTTGGCTAAAAGTCAGAGTTTACAAAGATAACCGTTCTGCCTCTTTTTGGTTTCCTATCTATTAGGAGTTTTTACATTAATGACTTGTGTCTTACATACAAAAAACAAAGCAGCCCTACAAGGACCCTAACAACAACAAAAATTTTTGCAGTAAATTTCTCACTCATAATTTTCACAAGCAAATTGGTTTTCGATTTGCCACAAATGTTCAGACATTTGCAGCTCTTCACCAGTAGAGGTGAACCTGCAGGAAACCTTTAGCAATATTAAAGTGATTGCCATGTATAAGCTTCTTTGCATCCCCAAAACATTGAACTGCTTAACCTGGGATTCAAAATTTTTCAAAACAAAACAGACCCACCTGTTTAATATTGGGGACAGCCTGTGCTGACTCAATCTTACTTTTTAGAACCGTGATCCATTATCATAACCTCGGTTTTATCAGTATTTGACATGCCATCCAATTTTCTGCTATATTCAATAATCCTATAATTTGCTAGACATGCTTGAAGAATATTTAAACCATTCAGAAATTGGAATCCAATTGTGGATCATTTGCATAGCATTGAAAATTAATGCTGTGAAAACAGAAAACAATTTTGGCCCTTACAGAGATCATTGCCAGGGGTAACAGGGATGTTTGCCAGGGTGTTGCATTGTGGTTACTAAAGGTACCAATATACTTCTAGTGAAATCACTGTAGTCCGATGTAATTTCAAACAAAATCTGGCCAAAATTTTTTTTTTTGCAGTGGTTCGAAACAGCTTTCCAGTGTGTGTTCAGGAAAACTTTGTACCGGCTGTTAAAAACCATTAAGTACATATTATGGCCACCTGTAGCATTGCTAGCATTAGCATCATGAATGCAGAATATAAACATGCATCCCATATGTAAATGCTCCTCTAAATGCCAGCCTCAGGGGCGCAACCAGCGTTTGAATGTTTGCAAACAGTATACGGTTCCCCGGCTTTTTCACCATTCTGTCTTTTGGGTCAGACATTCTACATTCATTAACACTTACATGCTAAATGTGATAATATGCACTGGCTATTGTATTTTATGAAAATAAACCATGTAAAAATCAGTTTGTTTATACTTGTTTAAGACATACAGTATAACTGCAAAGATGGTCGTTTAAATGTGTGGCAACTCTACACATCAAGGTTTTTATGTTGACTGATCTTGACAGTGTAACGTTTGGTGCCCAAGGAGTGGAAGAGGAGATGCAGGAGTAGAATCTTTAAAACTTTAATAATAAACACTGGAGTAGAAACAAACACTGGTGTTGAGACAAACATAACCATTCAAACATTAACATCATACCTTACTAATCTAACATTACAATTCAAGGACTGACAAAACATGAACAAAACTAGAGGGTTTATATACACATGGACACTAATGACATACTGGTGGGCATACTGGTGGGGATAACAATGAATGGGGCAGTGGCAGGCGTGGGCACTGGCTCGCCAACCGTGGCAGGCGTGGGCACTGGCTCGCCAAACGTGGTCGCTACTGCTGGCTGCAGCAGTGAATCGATCAGCGGAAACAGGATAGGATGAGCCTCCCCCAAAAAAAATTATTTAGGGGAGTTGAATGGAGTGGAGTTACCTTGGAGACAGAGGGCGAGGAAGGAGTCGTGGAAGCTGGGGCTGAGGAGGGAGTTAAAGCCATAACCATGAAGGTGAGGCTAGAAAACTGGGAAATTAGTTATTTTGGAGAAGGAGGGTAGTGAGGGTAGATGGAGGATCAGAGTGGCGGCAACATATTCCACCAGGGAGAGATTCCAAACCACAGGAATTGCTGTTGTACGTTTAAAGTTTAATTCCATACCGTAAATGGGTTTGAGGTACTGATCTGAAAAGTCTGTGGTAGCAGTGAGGTGAAGGAACCTGGTCGAGGATTCCAGTAGGGGAAGATCCTGCCTGAAAAGCTCCTGGAATTAAGCTGTTGGCTCCATGCTCAGTGAACTGCTCCTTGAAGGGATGCTTAGTAGGAGAGGAAGACGATGGGATGAGTTGGCACATTAATCCATATTCTTCTGTAGTTGTAGGTCAGCCCTTTTGTAACGTTTGGTGCCCAATGAGTGGAAGAGAGGAGATGCAGGAGTAGAATCTTTCAAACTTTAATAATAAACAATGGAGTTGTACAGGGGCGTTGCTAGGATCTTGATACATTGGGGGCTTAGCCCAGTCCCCGCCCGCCCGCTTTTGGTAACTACTTCTTCTACTCATAGGCACATAATAATAAGCAATAATAATATAAATGGGGGTCTGGGGACCTCCCCAGGAAATGTTGGCCATTAAACACTTCATTTCCTGCATTCAGGTGCATTTTTTAGCATTTTAAATGATAGGTAAAAAGATAGAATGCTTTATTTGTAGAACTGTAACAGCTATTCACAGAAACACAAATAAATAATACATGAATATTAAATAATTAATAATGTATCCTGAATTTTACTTGTAACATTGGATAATGGGAAATGGTAGAGGTGACTTGTTGAGTCAGTGACATGAATCTAATTATCTATTAATCTAACCAAATTAACCTCAAAAACATGAAGTTTAGTACTGTTTTCCGAGCTCACTCACTTTGGGATTGTAGCCGAGGCCGTTTGCTGGCCTCAGGAGGTGGAGGACTGCCGTCTTGACGGTGCTTAAAAAATTGCCAGATATCCATTTTTACATTAGATGTTTGGGCTAGTGAGTGACGGATGAATCTTGATGCAGTCTGCTGCTTCCTGCTGACTGGTCAACAAGACAGCACGCTGTATATAGCTGGTAGTAGTCAATATCGAGGCACGCGCAAGGAGCGCATTATGAAAGACTTCGTCTTAGGTTTAAACAACCTATGAAACTATTAATGAACAATATGAAACTAAAACGACATAAGCTTAATTTAAAATGGCTTAGGAACTATCTATTTAGAGGTGGATAAACGCAATTTAGAGGTGGATAAACCCACTTTGGAGGTGGGTAAACGCTATTTCCGAATGTTGGGAGGTGCGTAAACGGCGTTTATGTGCGTTTAGCCTCCACTACATCCCTGAATAACGTTAATTTACACATCGTGTTTCAATCGCCAAATCAGATGTATAGGCTACTTCATCTACATTCCTCACGAGAAACGGATTATGGCTCACAAAATGGATTAGCTATAGGCTGAAATAGTAAGGTCCCACGTACTTTATATATACAGTACATGTTCTGCATTAATACCACAGTGAGTAACTTACAGGGCTAGTAAGTTAGACCAGGGTTTGCTTAAGAGCCTTCACCGACCTGAGCTTAATGATGAGGGAACGGCCAGTAGATAACTCTTCTTGCCTCCCTCAGTATCGTTCATGACTCCTTATTTTACTTTTAAAAAGTGTCTAATGTCCATAATAGCTACCACCAGAAGCCACAAACAACAATGATAGTCAAGCCCTAAAGCTGTAAGTTAACCGATGACTCTTTCAGGCTCTCTCCTCTGGTGCGCACTCTAAATACAAGCATTCTGAAACCATAGTAACTTTGATCTGCTTGAACACATTTTAATCGTCTTTAATACATGATTCCGAAGGATAGATTAAAAGACCCGGTACATTTTTTTAAATAAATACAAAATTATTAAAAAATAATAATAATTATCAATAAATTACATTTTTTGAGATCCGGGGCTATAAAAAAAACATCCGGGGCTGAAGCCCCGGATGCCCATGTCTAACGACGCGCCTGGAGTTGTACATTTGCTGGAGTAGAAACAAACACTGGCATTGAGACAAACATTAACATCAACCCTTACTATTCTAACATTTCAATTCAAGGACTGACAAAACATGAACAAAACTAGAGGGTTTATATACACATGGACACTAATTAGGGAATGGCATACAGGTGGGGATAACAATGAAGTGATTGGGGCAGTGGATTCTTGGAAACGTAGTGCTGGGGAAAACTTCAAAATAAGAGTCCTTGAATACAGTGGAGACAAGCTGTGACAGACTGAGTGAATATGATGTCAGTGTAAACATTTGGGGTTTCAGGTCACTCCCACCGATGATGTGGACCAATGGCAATAAGAAGGTGTTTAACAGCCAGTCAAAGATTTTCCTGAAAGTTCGCCTGGCAGGGTGTTTCAAACCACCGAAACTCAAAAACACCTTTTTGGACAGATTTTGTTCATGATGACGTCACACCAGTTCTTTATTCAATTTTACTAGAAGTATATTGGTGCCTTTACTGGTTACAAGAGCCCACCCCTAAAACCATGTGCACACTGCACTCCAGCTCATGTCGCTTAATGTTTTTGGGTCGACAACTGGTCTGTGATGAGAAGTCTCAGATCTCACGACGAACGGTCTTGTTGTGTGCACAATCCTGCGACATGCTTAGAAGAGTCCCAGGCGTTATGACAGTTTTCATTACAGCTTGATATCTAGATGTCTTGTCGTCAGGTGTGCTCACTGTCCCGACAAGCATGAGACTGACAATGAGCCACAACCAGTGAAATATAGAGCACATGTGGATGGCAAGTTATCATGGAGCAGAAGACAAAAGATTATTCGAAAATAAAATAGAATTTCACCCAAATCTCCCTACCTGCTTTCTTTATGATTTTCAGCTAATTGTCTTTTTTCCTTTGCAAAATATTTAGATAAGAAGAAATGCGCATAGACTATGATGGAAACACATTTACCGAATAAATTCCTATGGAATTTAACAGGAATGCAAGATACAATGTGACTGAATAATTCATTCAGAGCTGGACAAACCAGCAGATCAATCATCGCAACTGAATCATTGCCCTGGTCATTCTGAAATACCGGTGTCCTAAAAATCCAAAGCCAGCACAAAGTTTGCAGAACTTAAATAAGTTAAACACAAACTTGCACTTTTTACAGAAGAGCAGGTTTAATGATACTTTTAAAGAATATCATTTATTGATCCAATGTGGAGGCACACAGACTTCCTGGAATTTCGACAACAAGATGGAACTTCCACAGTCGTGCTGTTAACACTATGTATGAGCACAAGGATGACCTCCTATGGTGTTTCCTGACCATCAGAGACCGTGGTAACTTTTATCCTTCAACTGTCAGAGAGGCCAGGGGCTTTGTGAGAATGCTGGACGATGAGGATTTTTGCTTTTTCCTGACATTGTTTCTCAAGATCATGCCACACATGGACATGCTGTTTAACCAGCTGCAGAAGAGGAACATTGACTCTGTCTACATCGCAGGACTCATCCAGAGGTTCACTGACAGCATGCAAAAAATAAGGTTAATAATTATTTATCACTGGCTGAGAAAATGCTTATAATGAGACAGTGAATAGGAAATCAAGAAAGGATAATTATGTAGACACAGCTTATCAAACACAGTACACAATGACAGACTAATTGTGGATGGTTTTGGATCAAGGACTTCATTCCGTCTGGATCTGTGGACACTAGGACCAGGAGAGCAACAGTGGTTGGCTACAGAGGTAAGCTGTAAGGACCTATGGCCCTGTTCACACCTGGCATTAACATGTGTCTTAGTTGATTCGATCACTAGTGGACACCTGGCATTTATATTATGTATAATTTCATAGGTATGTGATACCGTTTTGAGTCATGCCATGGAACGGTTCTCTTTCACCAAGCACCTCATCAGTGTCACTCTGTTGCAAGGAGACTTGTTCCCGCAAAACACCGTAAAGTTCCTGGATTCAGTGCGGCAAACCACAGTGGAGGCCTACCCCATGTTGGACAAGGCCAAGCTCAAAACAGAACTATCCCTGATCTATGAAAACGATGATTTGAAGTCTTGCAGTGGTGCACTGACTATGTTCCAGTTTTTCATGGAGAACAACCTTCAGGACACGTTCACTGAGATTGTCAGTCGTCTCAAGATTCTCATCACCACACCCATGACAACAGCAGAATCAGAGAGGTGCTTCTCTACTTTAAAGAGGATCAAGGCCTTCCTGAGGAACACCATGACACAGGATTGTCTGAATGCTCTGGCTATGCTCTCCCTAGAGAAAAATCTTATCAAAAGCATTCCTGACTTTAATAATAGGGTCAGTGTAAAACGCAATTTACGTCTGGACTTGGGTTTATTGATAAATCCATTTGCCTCCATAACAAAAAAAATGTGCACATGCACAAAAAAATTTCCCACTCATGCATTGGCTCAGAGCCACACCTGCAAATTTGGGCACCAGACGCCAGTGCGCAAAGACATGATGGAGGAACGCACACACATGCTCCCAGAGCTGTGTGGCATGCTGTCATTTCCAGTCATGAAACGTGTTTTGTCTGCACGTCCTAAACCGTGAGTATTTTATTAATAAAAGAGTTACACAGTCGCTACAATTTCCCCAGAAGTGACAATTTTGTTCTTTTGAATGCAAGGGATGGAAATGCGGCTTTATCCGCACATTGTTTTTGCGATATTCAGATTTTTCGCATAAATCAAATTTGCAACTTGGATGGAAACAAAGCTGCTGTCTCCGACATTCACATACGACTGTTGTATTTCTTCCCCTAGTGGCAGTCTTGATGAACTGTCAATTTGCTCCTAATAGATTTTATTCATTAGGGAGAAGCTACCAATGGTTTACCTCAGAATTAAATCAAATTTCTTATTATGGATATTTTTGTTAAGCTGATGAATTAATTCAATTAAATTAATGATTACTATTGACTCGGTACTGATTGTTAATAGTATTATTTATTTTGATAATGTTTTTATAGTTATTATTATAATAATTAACAGCAACAACAATCTTAATTAAGCAAATAGGATGCAGAAATTCATAGATTTTAAATATGTAGGTTTTGCATGTGCAGAAATACACAGAAGTACATATTTAATCACGCTGTGACAGGGCGGTGGGCACACCCGGTCCCTTATCAGTCTAATCAAGCCTTCGAGAAGAATAAAGACTGACTGCGGATGGTGGTGCGAGAGAGAGAGTCTTTTTATTTAATTAAATGTTGTTTATATTATCAATCCGGTTCTCGCCTCCTCCTTTCCATTGAACTGCTTTACACACCCATTTACTGTAATTTCAAAAGCTTTTGCGCTATATTTGCAACGTAAACAATAATTTCTGACTTCCACATTCATAATTGTCCAAAATCCAGAAGTAGCAGGCATTTTAGAATAAAGTTTAGGACAAAATCACAGTCTTCAAGCAAGTCAGTTCACTCTCGGTCAACTTTGGAATGCTCTTGGGAGGCTATTTCAGTCATGCCAGTGCAGCTCATATCTACTTAAATGGGGAAAGACTAACAGCTCAAAAATGGTTGGTATAGATTACGATCAAAGAACATATTTCAAATCAGCAATTAAATTTGATAATATTGGAATCATAACTTGTGCTTCTTAACCTAATTTTATGCTAAAACACGCATTTTTTAAAACAAAACATTTTCCCGGCTTGTATTGCTAATGTGCATGCATGTTCTACTGTTGATTGACAGGTGATGCCTGCATTTAAAAGGTGATTGGCTCTTTTAACTGTAAGGCGGGACTTCCTTTCTACATCAGTTGACTGTTGGGTGCTCAGAGCTCCTTGGTTGAGCCTTCCAATTTCTCCCATACATTTTAATAGAAGTGGCCTGTCTCTGCTAAATATTTTCGGACAAAATCCATTGATATTTCTCACTTCGCACTGTTCGTTTTGTCTGAATAAATCACATCCGGTTGGGCATTCGCATACGGTCGCATTTACCAAACTGGGGTCCGCGGACCCCCGGGGGTCCTTGAGAAATCCCTGAACATTGTGTTGCAATGTTGTAAGCAAATATGCAATAAAAAGCAATACAAAAAACGACGAGTATATAAATATGACATAACAGAAGTTTTGAACAATATATTCAAACAGCCTATATAAAAAAACTTATTAATTCTGGACATCAAATTTAAAATCTGCTTATTCACATGGTAACAGCGTCTTGTCTGATTGGTGAATGAATATCGCTTTACCCTCATTATTTACAGAAGTTTCTGCAGATGATATTGGACAATATCCATCTGACATTGAGACTTGGAGCTGTTGCTCCATACAGTATAAAGAAAGGGTTTAACAACATGTATTTTAAGTTATCAACCACAATAGACCAGAGACCAGCACTGGCTTAGCAACGTCCCCATTTCTGACTGTACATACTTATAATTATTTTAGTTAATCTTGATGGATAAAGTATTCTACTGTCATATTATAAGTTAGTATAATATGACAATTGACGATCCATCTTCAAATCAAACGCAATCATATATTTCCTCACACAGTTATTTTAACCATACCATCTGTTTAATAGTGGTCAATATTAGGTCATTTTATTTTATTTATAAGTATATATAATTTTCCACTTTAGTACAACTGCCATTTATGTGATTATAAATCGCATCCCATTCGTTACTGAATGTAGAAATACTTATGAAAACTTTTTATTCTCCACTTCTTCCTTATTTGCAGAAAAGCAAGAAGTGGCAGTTAACATTGACATAATTTGAAACATTAAATAATTATTCAATTGTGTTATTGTATTATTACTGTTATTTAATTATCAACAATAATGTGTTAGTATAGTACATAGCCTTTTGGGGGCCCTCTGCAAAAACTTGTGTTGGCCCCCGTCAGTATTTACGTAACACTACTTAGAATGTCTTTGACCGTTTGGGGGGCCCCTGGCGGATCAGGGGCCCAAAGCAACTTGATTTGTTTGCCTATAGGGAGGAACAGAACTGGTATAGTTTCAAATAAAACTGTTCTCAACTGTTTATTTATCTTCATAATGTGCTTTACTCGTGTTACTTGACTATAGGGGGAAATTATAACAATTTATGAAAAAATCAGTAGGCTAATATTTGAGCTTTGTGGCGTTCTCTGTGATGTTTCCTCCTGTGAATGGCGCTAAAACCTCAGCTGAGACACAGACTGTCTCCATAACTTCATTTTATGGTGTTTGTTTGTGCTGTCTTTGATTTTATTCATTTGCATTGTTGTATTTCTCACTTGTAAATTGTTGTACAATCGCTGGATGTAAATGTAATTGAAACACTTTGCACACAGAAGCCCGACACAAAAGGACAACAGTGCCCAACGCTTTATATCATATGTATTAAAATGTTATTTTTATACTTCTTGTAAATAATATCATATCTGTTGTGATGGTGGTGGTGGGGAGGGGGTCCTCAAAGTATTTAAGGTTATGAAAGGGGTACATAGTTCAAAGTAGTTTGAGAAACCCTGGTGCAGTGGCACATGTTTGAATCTTTTAACGCAGCCGAAGCTCAAATCGGAACATGTTGAATCCGTAGATGATTGCAACTCCAAGCAGCCCCCACATGAATATCCATTGGAAATGAATGACTTCCGGTCTATCTTGAGTCGCAGGGTAGCCTACCAACTGCAATCGTCATGCAGTGTAGGCTACATTATGCATAAGTCTCTATAATGTGTGGTACAACAATATGCCCTAGATAAAGCTTGGGTCCCTTCTTCAAGTTTAGTCTGGAGATCTTTTCACTTGTTTTATTGTCTGCCAGGTGAAAATTGTATGTCTAATCTCCTAGAAAAGATATAATAATTAACACGATTTGAGAGAACATTCATGTTCATAGCACAATTGTTGCAAGATAACTGACTTTCTTTCTTGTACCGAACACAATAGTGTCTGGTCCTTCTCTAATAGTACTCATGAATACACAACTGACATCAACATTTTCACTGAAAGATTATTTATATTTGGGGTTGTTTCTCAAAAAATCTTCAGAATCCCTTAGAAGACTTGGAATATAATGCATGAGTCGCATGGACTACTTTTATGATACTTAAGTCCCTATCAACTGCCATTGCATTGAAAGACGGACCAGGATATTCATTCAAATTTCTTCTTTGATGTTCTGCAGATGATAGAAAGTCATACAGATTTGGAACGACATGAGAGTACATTTTGACAGAATTTTCATTCTCTGGTTGAAGAAATATGCAAAGATCCTGAAGTTCTTCTGTCGCTTATGTCGCTTTAAAGACAATACTTATGTTCTATATTTATTTTGGGGTTTATATTTGGTATGCTCTCCTGCTGGGGCGAGTCAAAGTGGTTTCAGAGCTGCTAACGCGCTAATGTGTGAGCAATGTGAAGAGATGTTTTACAGGCTAATTTTAACAGACGAAAGGTACAGCTATTGGTCCGCTCCCTGAAGAAAGAAATGTACTCCATTGGAGTACCAGTGCTCTTCAAAACCACACTATAAGGAACATTAAGTGTGACTCTATGGAGAATTACACACCAAATGTCAAAACGGAAATGCTTGAGTTAAATTTTAACTCAATAGAACTGTTACTGGCGTGTGTGTGTGTGTGTGTGTGTGTGTGTGTGTGTGTGTGTGTGTGTGTGTGTGTGTGTGTGTGTGTGTGTGTGTGTGTGAGAGAGAGAGATATCAATGTGATGAAGTGTTTGTGTTGGCTGACGGCAACGTGACTTCTCAATATGACCGTTGACAAGACCATGAAATCACAAAATGCACTAGGACATACCTATGGGTACATTGTACTTCTAGATTTATTGGACTTTTCAGTGGTATTTGTTTTTGCTTAGAAATTACAGGACACAAATTAGTCATCTTTAATTTAGTTCTCCTTATTATGGTTTAATATGTTATTCAAAAGTACATTAAAAAGGTATTTCATACAGTCAGTTTCTACACTACATCTCTTCTAAGATAAACGTCTAGGTGGTGTAACTGTGGAGAGATTATAAAAAATTAATATGACCCTCAATTAAAGTAAAATAAAAAATATATATATATATATATATATATATATATATATATATATATATACCTCATTGTTAGTAGCCAATTTTTCTGATTGTGATATAAGCCTTAATGACCTCAGAAACAAACTTTTTTACCTTTAGTTTAACTAAATGCATTAAAATTTGAATTTTTCAAAGTATAAAATTGTGGGGTCCCAAATTGCATAAAGGTTTTGGCCACATGTATCTTAAACTAGATTTTTAAAGAGTTCCCTTTTCATCATCTTAAATATAATTATTTGTCATTAACCCATAAGATTCTTTCTCGTTAAGTTCCTCGTTAAGTGTCCCAGTTTTGGCCACCCCGGTCTGGTGATAAGGCTTTGACCAGAGTTCTGGTTTCAGTCACACATGGTCCTTCTTTCCGTCTGTTCACCGCACGCTGACATTTTGCCTCTTAAAAATAACACAGATGTTTGAGTGCTGTTGGACAAAGCAGGTCAGGCATAGCTGATCAAACCCCCTCCTCGCTGTCCAGCAGGCGGCTATTTTAACTGCTGGTGTGAGAATGACTAGACACTGAGTAACAGCACTGTATTTGGGCTCTGAGATGCCGTCGGGGCGTGTGGGAAATTAGCAGTCAGTTGCTGTCTGTTGCTTTTGGACGTTAATTGGCGAACACAAACTTATGTTTCTGCATTGAGTAAACGTTCTCAGAGTTGGTAACTTTTTCTGTCTCTCTCCGACTCACACACAATCTAATTTAATCCTAAAAATTGTCCTAAAATGTAGAAGAAATATTTAAGATCTGCACTATTTCAAGGTCACTCATGAAATGTAAGCACATTTGTCACATTGATCATGTTAACTAGATGCTCCTTGGAACATCCTCAAATCATGCTGGATAACATGATCTTTAGGTTTGTGGAGTCCATGCCACCTCATGCCATCCCACTGGATCAAGATAAGATGATATGATATTATGATTTTATCATTTTCGAACTTCTTGTTTTCATGTTTTATTCAGTTCTTAAAGGAGTCATGACATGCCTTTATAATTGTTTTTTTTTTCACTAATAATATAATTAAAGCTTTTAGCACAAAAAATAACAGTCATATATTTGTAAAAAATTATAATTTTCCACCCTCATTCAGAAACAATTTTGTTTTGGTGTTTTGGTGCTGCTTCTCCTTTAAGTCTTGACAGCATACGCCCACTGTTATGATTGGCTGTCTGCTCTTGACTGACCTACTCTCTCTACTTGCCATCTCACTTCTCACCGCAACTGGGAAGGCTACGAAAGTGATTAAAGATAAAGTAGGCGTTGATTTGATGTTGTGGAGGTGGTTAGAAACAAATGTCTACCACAGTGTGACATCACAAAGTAGAGCACAAGTTGTTTTGGCAGCTTGGTTTAAACAAAATGATCTTTTTGCAGTGAGGAGAAGTTTTGAGTTCTGAAACGTACAGTTAGTTTTTATAGTTAAATGATCCCCTGAATGTCATTACCCCTTTAATGGAACATTTCACCCAAAAATTCTTATTTTGTTCATCATTTATTCAAGTTATTTCAACACTGTATTATTTTCTTTCTTCTGTGGAACCAAGATCCAGTTTTAAAACTCTATTTATTCTTTAAGTGCATTTGAAAAACTGTTACAAACATAAATTATGATGGACATGTTCTGTTATTTTAATTACTATTTATGTACACTGAATATGCATGATAAAAAATATACTGTATAACTATAACAGCAGTATTTTGATTATGCGTATAGTAGCTTTTACCTATCTGTGCTATGTTGTTGTGAAATATGTTATTTTGATGGCCATTTCTTAAAAGTACCCCATTTAGTGAGACCGAATGGTCATGTGACTGTGCCCTCTGAAAGTCATATCAAGCCTCCATCATGTCACTGAAATGGTCACATGACTATCAACCTGGGAAAATCGGATTACAATTTGATTCCATTTTAGTTACATTTTCAATTTACCTATTATTTCAATTGTTAGAAAATGTGATATCAACTTTTAATCATCTGGAACAATATGCAAGAGGTGGCTGCAGAAGCAAAAGCTCCATTTTCTGAAATTCTGACTAAATTCTAGTGTGTGTTTTTGTGTGAGGGTGAGGGGCTATATGCCTCATTACAGATCAAGGGGGAGGTGGAACTAGTTCAAATTTATTGCCTGTGTCAGCTGTGTCAAATTTGGCAAGCTCAAATGGTCAGCTTGCAAATGGCTGGGGTAAAACTAGAGGTCAGAGGACTGTGCAATAATTAGCCATTAATTCACCCTGAACACTTCATTAGCAGGGAAAGTATATTCTGTGTGGGCTGACTAAACGTTTTCATTTAACAAACATTTTACAGATTCTGGCTGTATTGCTTCATGATTGTGTACCTGAAAGGAATGCCTTCCGCCGCTCTGGGGGCAGCGTTCTGATTTCATGCTAATGCACACTTATCAAACACTTATCAAGGTGATATGAAAAAATCTACCTGACCCTTATGGACACACAATGTAAATTTTTTGTCATAGTGAGTGGACCACCCACTTTCCAAAATGTTGTCTCTATTTTTGTGGGGTCAGAGAAGAGTAGCCAGTTGTTATTTATGGTCCAGTTTTTTACAATGTGGTTTAGGCTGTTAGAGAGACCACCAATCGACCTTTCACTTGCAGTTCATTACACACAGCTAAAGGCTAATGTTGATGAAACAAAACTGAGAGCAAGTGAAGTAAAGACTTGTCCAGGTGGATTTAGTTTAGAATTTCAACTGGCAAATTTGTAAGGGATACTGTATAGTCAGCCAGTCATTACCTCAAAATAAACCCCTTGAGGTTAATACAAGACTTTGCATCGAGATCCTGATCAGCCTGTCTAGATTTAGTGTGTAATAACGACTGGCTGACTGTACATTATCCTTCATGAATATGTCAATTCAAAACTTGACTTATCACACTTATTTCACCAAATAAAAATAAAAAGAGAAAGCGGAATGCTACGAGAGACACTGACCTAGCACAGTACAGGAGATATATTTTATATTTTAAATAAATTTTCTCATTACTTGTATTTTGTTACTCCCCAACCCTGAGTATAGTGGTCAGAATGCAGCAATTGAGTATCAAGTAGAGAACCTTGTAGTAACACAGACTATCAACTTGTTTCAGTACTGCATGAATATGAATTATACAATGCTATCATACAATGTTTTAGCTCATGCTGGTGGTAGTTTATTTGTTAAGGATCTGGGCTAACTAACTAAAGGTAACAGGTTCAAATCCACAATAAGGTCATCAAAGAATGGCAGAGTTATAGAGATCATCATTGTGCCGTTAGGCAAGGAAATTTAACCCCAGGAAACTTGCTGTATGAAACTGTCCCAGCACTGTCTTCTATGGAATAAACCCGCTAAATCTGCAAGTAAATAGTGATGTTGCTAAAGTTATTACCCAGTCAGCAAACTTCCATTGGCACAGCTTTGGTCCAAATAAACAGCTGAAATATGGCCCAGCTCATATAGTGAATATCCAATATAGGCTCAAATCTGGTATACGTATATATATATTTTTTGCCAGAACTGAACCAAAACAGTGCCATAACTCCACCAGTACAAAGCCAAATTAGTAAAACTTGTGTGGCCCATACATGGGCTTTATATGTAATTCTTGTTTGGCTGAGTTCTGTTAAGGCCTCATGCAGCCCCTTATGTAGCCCTTATGTGGCTGAGAGACTAAATGCCAGAATTTATTTAACCAGAGTGGTTAAGAATTTAAGAAAATGTTAAGCATAACACGTGAAAAGTGTATTAAAGATGGTAGTCATATTAGAAAAATCTCACCCATGGGCAATAACCTTTTAGGAAGAAAATAGAATTAGATAGAATTAGAACTAATCACATATCAGACGATTTTTATAACCTGAAAAACACGGCACACATCATCTACACCTAACATTTTTGGTCCTAAGCTAAAAAATATATTAGTTTATATTAATTACATTTTCTGAATATGTCAGTAATAGGGTTTTAAAATGCCAAATCTTCACTTACGTAACGCTATTTAAGAGTGTGTCAGGATATGGCAGTTGGGAGGAGAGAAAATAATGGGAACACTGTCCAGTATTTAAGTTGCTGCTGCAGTGACAGTTTCACTCCTCCACCAATAGGAATTGAAAGAAGATGCTACAACACTTGACCAACCAATGGCATAGTTGAACGGGCTGAGGTGTGGACTCCCAAACCTGCCTACATGTTTTTTTTACAAGTATTAACCAAATGTTAACCACAAGTTTATGTTTCCCATGGCTTACCATAGCCAACCTGCACATGGCTCTGAGCCATGTGTTGTCATCTGGGCCATATACCTCAATGCCAATTGTGACCCAAGAGAAAATTACCTCCAATTCTAAAGCTTTGGCAAAACATATATGGCGAAAGTTTGTCCCACATGTGTTTAGCCATGCCAGATCTAGGACAGATGTGACAGCTAACTTCCACAAAGGTTCTTATTATATAAGCGTTTGCTTCATCCACCTCCTTTTCAAACCATGCACTTGTATAATTTGTCTGTTAGGTAGCCTGTTATGTTGATTTGTGAGAAAACTAGAATGCAGGTTTGAAATAAACATCAACATTGGTTGATAACCGCGTCCACTTGACCGTTTAACAAAATTGGATTGATAATGAATAATATGTCTTTTCATTTTTGTATATTTTGAGTAAAACTTTTATAAATGAAGTGTGTTCCCAAACTTCCCATTCAGAAATCTCATATATCGCAATATACAGTACATGTAAAATACATGTATGCTGTTAACAACTTTGCTGTGTAGATATCACGATTTCTCTGTGAAAACCCCATATCGGATGATTACTAGTTACATCCATCTTAAATGCTCATTTATGTGATCTAAACTACATGATCATACGATAAATCGACAAGCGACTTCTAAATGTTCATGTTCCCTGAAAACTCCCAAATTATTGACAAACGCCATCCCCCATCAGGCTTCTTTTTTTTTTTTAGGTAGAGTTTTCACTCTAAAATTACATGTTTACTCTCCTGACTATAAGATTTAGGGTTGGGGATTGGGTTAGGGAGTAGGTTAATAAAATATTACTTAATTTTGCCTGTATTTCATCATTTACAACACAAAAATACAACTCACTTTTGCTGCCACCCTGTGGACATTTCAACTCAACAACTCTTCCAGCTTTAGCCACTGGGGCAGTGGTTTAAATTTCAGTTAGCACAGACTGATTTCAGCAACAAACTTTCAAACTTTCTTTTCCCTGTCACCCAATTCACATTGTGTTCAGTCTGTATTAAATGTAGGGACTGTTTTGCATGCTCTAACAATACAAGCATGAACAAACAGCATGTGCTTCTTACACATGCCATATGAGTCGTCAATTTGTAATCACTCAATAAATAGATTAATGCTGTGTTAAGTTTTATAACTGGTTCAATTTAGAGTGTGCTTACATTGGATCTGGGCCATTCGGGACATGACTGTGGTAGAAATTAATGGCTCAACACGTCTGTGTGCTGTCATCACATGTCAACACTTTGACATTGAAGCTCTGAACCCAAACAAGAATCCATGTCCACTTGTCATCTGTGTTTTTTACAGCATCTCCAAGACTTTATTTAAAGGGATACCCATGTGTATATTCTGGGATGGGACTGTGGGGGGCTCCTAGATAGTTTGTTGTTGTTGCTAGGTGCCTGAGCGAGACTCTTCATTGGGTTATTTCCATCACGAAGTTAGCGCCAGCAAAGCTGCTCGAGACGTGAATAAATAAGATCGGGTTTCAAGGTCTCAGATCTCACCGGCACTTTGTAAACTGAAAGGGGGTGTAGCAAGGGGGGAAAGAAAGAGGGAGGGGTGGCAGACATTCATTTGAATACATCACATCGCTCTTACTCTGAACCACCCACTCGCAAAAATCCATGGCCGACGCCCTTGGCATCCTGCTGGGTCCAACGGAATTCCGGTCTGATGAGAAGATCCACTGCTTAAGTCCTCTTATACTTGCCGTTCACTCACACACACACACACACACATATAGAGATTACCTCTGTGGGTCTTTAGCTCTAAGGCATGTGAAAAAGCTGATTTTCCTATTATGTGCCTTCCAGGGTGTGACTGCTTAAATTATACAGTACATCTCAAGGAACTGCTCTGATGTTCGATTACAGTTTAATAAACATCTGTATTAGTTCCCTACCACAGGGATTGTAGATTGTCCCACAATAGGTTATGAATTCACATACAGTAAGTCCTCAGTACTTACCCCCTTTAAGCACAAATCTGCAGTGTCAGTGGCATTTATTTATTTCTTTTATTTTTTCATTTTTAGAGGACATTGCTATTACTCTGAGATCCCATGCACAAGTCCATGGAATCTGCGCCAAGATATCCGCTGAAAGTTTTGCTGATTTCCTAAGAATGGAATGGTCAGGCCATGTCCACACTAATCTTTTTCATTTTTCTAACGTCATTGTTTTCCAAAGTAATAGAGCAGCAGTAGAGAGCATTTCTGAAAAGTCTCAGAAAAGTTTCACATTGTGAAATTCAACCCGATCTCATGACAAGTCGTAATAATGGTAAAGAAAATGAAGATATGTCAACAACGTGTAACTTTTGCTCCCATAGAGGAAAATAAATAAAGCAACAAACAATGTTTTTAGGAATTTTTTCTAAGTTAAACCTCAAACCTAAACCTAAACATAAATTCTAACCCTTCATCAACCCTTAAACCTAACGATTACTATATTAGGAAATCACTGCTGTGTACCACAGAAGAAAGAAAACATCGGGTTTGAAACGAGACAAGGGAAGTGATTACAGCTTATTCAAATATATACATTTTCTTTAATAAAAGTGTTTGATAGGAGGCTATCTAAAATGTTATGCACATACTGCATCGATTTGGAATTATTTTTGTTGAATAGTTGATCTAAAAGTCTAACCTTTTCATATAAGCCACATCAGACAATATTTTACTATTTCGTCATCTAGTATGAATTATTACAAGTTGTCATGGAACTATGTTGGTAAATAATTTGGCTCATTTGATCATGCTTTCAGCTACCAATCAGAGTTAAGTTCTAAGCACAGTTTAATGTATTGTAGCATCATGATTTTCCCTCCAAATCAGTGCATGAAATGCAAAACAAGTCTACATATTTCGTCTGAGCCCACCCATGAGCAACAAAAAACAACCAACAGCAAACAAACTAAAAGGGAAACAATAAACCGGCTTTACCTAAAAATTGTAATCTCACAATGATATCAGTGATATCAGAAGTCTCACTCATCTTTGTTGCCAATAACTATTCACACCCTCCTGACTATCTATCTATCGTTAGCAACATATAAACTGATGTGTGGAGAAAACACTGCAATAAATGCCAATTGTTGCCTCTGTCACTGTGCCCAGGCAGATGGACTGTCAACAAATCACCTTTACATGAATGTAAAATAATTCAACTAATTAGTCAGTATACAGATATAAAGGTCAAATAGACTAAATGTGAATGAAAATGTACAAATAACAAAGATCTAAAAATCATTTTCCAATTCTTTGTAAGAGAACAGGTAAAATTTGAATCTTGCAACCTGTAATCAATACTACAGCTCAAAGCATTACATCAATTTACAGCATTAGTTCTCAACTGGTGGGTTGTGACCCGAGAATGGGTCAGAGGTCTGTTCAAATAGGGTCATTGAAAATGCTAAATGTAAATATTAAAATGCAGCTAACCATACAACTGTGCATTTAAGACAGCAAAATAAAACAGACCTATCAAATGGCTTCTCATATTTTTTGTTGTTGACATTATAGCATGTGCGTCCAGTCAAACTCGGCTAACCAAATTAGGCAGATACCAAAATGGGCAGGTAATGTGTAATGGGCGCATCCTGAAAAACCTACGCAAGACAAAAGAAAATATGACTGTGACAGGGTGGAGGACGGGGCCGGGTCGTGATTCTACACACCCGGCCCCTTATCAGGCTAATCAAGCCTCCGAGAGGGATAAAGGCTGACTGCAGATGGTGGTGCGAGAGAGAGAGAGAGAGAGAGAGAGAGAGAGAGAGAGAGTGTTTATGAGCAGCTGCCCCATGTGTGTTTGTGTGAGTGTTTTTTTATTTAACTAAATGTAGTTTATATTGTCAAGCCGGTTCTCGCCTCCTCCTTTCCATTAATCCCTTTACCCATTCTACAGTAAAGGAATAATTCACCCAAAAATGAAAGTCATAATTGTCACAATGTACTCGCACACATGTTGTTCCAAACCCATATGACTTTCTTCTGCAAAACACAAAAGGAGATATTTGAATGACTATCAGTACAATGGCAGTGGACAGTGCCTTGCTTTAAAGCTTGACAAAGTACCCAAAAGTATCATAAAAATGTTCATGCAACTCTTGGTTATTTTCAAGTTTTCTGAAGGCATACAATAGGTTTTGATAAGAAACGACTCCACCAGTGTCACCAATTGATGTCCAATGTGAAAAATGCATCCTGAAGCAGACCCAATGATTTACAGTTAGGAATCCTTGAACAGTCATTCTTCTTGGGGCAGAAAAGTTCTCATGAATTTTCAAAGTCATTTGAGGGGGCCAAGTGGCAGCCCTGTTACAGTCACACTTCCATGATAGCAGTAATTGCATGCGATGCAACTTAACTATGTGTCGAGAAAGGAGCATCCTGTTGACGTTACATCGTTAGTGCTTGATGTTGATTCTGCAGGAGCTAACAAAAGCCTGCTGGAGTCCTGTGATTAAAAGTCACCATTGTTTTCTCATTAGGGCTCCCAGGTTAGCAAAAGGTGTGAGTCGAGGCCCCTTCATGGAGATAGACCAACAGTGAGATGGGCTCTAATAAACATCAGGTGGCACACCCTTTTCTGAAAGAGCCTCAAAGCTTTAAATACAGAGGATGATCTGAATACATCCAGGTTCTTTCAGGAAGATTAATCATCCATCAAATGGCACTGAAATTAGGATTTGGATGAAACTAGGAGCTCACGATGACATCAGGGGCTTGACATCATAACTTTATCTTTGTGTTATTACTCACAAAAATACTGACTTGGTTTTGACTTCCTTGTTGTTTTCTCTTGACCTAAATGAGACAACTCCTAAACTATGAAGGTATGTGTGTGGAATTACTCTTGTCACATGGCCTCATGGTGAAGTTGAGAAGTTGCAAACGACTTTTAACTCAGCATATTCGTCCAGCTGAGTCCCTTTGAGCCAGAGTCTCTGGAGAGGAAAAGGTGAAAGACTCATGGGAGGGATCTTGACGTCTATCATTTTGGAGCAGTGAGAGATCCAGACGCACAGAGTACACTGCCTCTCTTCAGATGTGACAGCGCCAACACAACATCAAGAGCACCATTAAAACGCATCATCGCTTTTTAACAGACGATATGATTTAGAGAGAAGTGTGTTTGGGTAGAACACATATGATGGAACCCCGTAATCTTCTGGACTATATGTGGATAAGTTTTTCCAAATCGGATTTATCTGCGCATTTGTTTGCGGAGACGCACATCTGAGGGGGGTTTTAAAGATCTTTATTAGCGTATGGATTTGACTCAACTCAATTAATCAGGAGATCACAGCGAGCTGGGTTACCATTCAGGACATCCTTGGAATATTACTTTCTGTTAACACAATGTATGGAATAAATCAGCGCTGCTTGTACATGTGAGTATATTAACATTTTGTTATAGGCGTATATTGTGTGCATACATGATGCATTACATGACGTATATGACGTAATTCCCTATATATAAACATTTATCATCAACTAACTTTTCCTTTTTTTTTTTTGTAGATCTTTTCACTTCTTCGTGGTGTGGTGCCACGCGCAGGTAAATAAGTCTAAATACATTTTTATTTCATGTATTTAAAATGTGATCTTTACATTATTTAGGGTATTTAGGATGTCTTGTATAAAATTGTATTGGACTTTAATTTAGCCTAAGATTTATTTTTTAATTATCTCTCAAATATTTTATGGTGCACTTCCAAATATCGTTAAACAGGGTTCCTGTACGATCACGAAAACATTTTACTATTGTGGCTTCTGGACTGGAACAGTTATGTATTGGGAATTTAAATGAATATAATCGAATATATAATATTTTATATTCATTTATATTCATTTCTACAGCTTTAAAATATGTATTCGGCTGGTAATTACTCTGTGTAAATGTAATCTCATTACTTTAATTAAAAAAAATATTACCATAAATCACACGCGACTGGAAATATGTAAATTAATTGGCCAACAAGTGTGGGAACCCTGTAGCTCTTGCTGGCATTTACAAAACGTGAAGTTTTTTCTATTCCAGCAACAGAGAGAAATGTATGTGATTTTATTTTCCCTTTGCACCGACAAGGGGGAGAAGAATCACCCTTCTCCTAATTTTAAGCAGTATGTGAGGGAACAGGGCTCACTGACGGACCAGCTGAGCCGGCGGCAGGTCCGAGTCTACCAGCTGTACAGCAGAACGAGCGGCCGACACGTGCAGATCCAGGGCAAGAGAGTGACCGCCACCGCAGAGGACGGAAACACTTTCGGTGAGTCGCTAATTCATTTACAGTAATTCACTCACGGTAGGTTTCGGTGCAGATAGGGCTGTTGTCACATTTAAAGCGTCTGATTGGTTTATTGTCTGGAACAGGACGCGCATGTTTGCTGATGGTTCAAAGGACATTTCTTTGCTTAATCGTTCTCTTTTGTGTCGGTTAGGATGTGATCATTTGCTTCAAAATAGAGGGGAAATGGAGCTGATTTGGCTAGCCACGATTATAGTCAAATACACAAATCATCTTTGAAAAGCAATGCATTAACATTTTTTCCATTTAGGCTGTAATATTTCACTGATTGAATTAATTAAACAATCACTATGCAACTGACTATTTCCTTAAAATCCCAGTTACACACACTGAGATACATTTAAAACATTACATGGTGACATTAAAAGTCTTTGCATGTGGTAACATCTAATTTAACCAACATACCTAGTTTTACTATGAGTGAAACTAATCATTTAATATGACAGGATCAACCTGGTTGCTTTAGGTTACACCAACGAAGTGATTCTTAAAGGAATATTCCGGGTTCAAACCAAGTTAAGCTCAATCAACAGCATTTGTGGCATAATAGTAATTAACACACAAATGTATTTTGACTGGTGCCTCCTCTTCTTTATAAAAGCACAAATCTGGGTTCCAGTGAAGCACTTACAATGGAAGTGAATGGGACAAATCTGTAAATTTAAAAATACTCACTGTTTTAAAACTATATTTCCACGAGACAAACAATATGTGTGTTTACATGACTTTAGTGTGATACAATAATTGACTAACCTTTTCTGTGTAGTTATATCCAATTTTACAACTTCGTTGCCATGACGATGTAATGTCAACAAACCTTACAACCCTACAAAGACTGTAAAATGACGATTTAATGACAGTGCTTTTATAAAAAAAATTAAGCTTCCCATTTCTGTCTTTAAACCCTTTAAAAAAAAAAAGGTTGGCCCCATTTACTTCCATTGTAAGTGCCTCACTGTAACAAGTCAGGAAGAAATAGATGATTAAAAAGTGTTTTTTCAGTTAATGTACATGTTGTGTCTTCCTTTCGGTTACATTGGATTTTGTACCTTTTTATGGTATTTATTAATGGCTGTGAACCTGTTTCAGGCTGCATTACTTGATGCTAACATATTTTGTTGCATTACAGCCAGACTTTATGTGGAGACAGACACCTTTGGAAGTCGCGTTCGGATTAAAGGAGCAGAGAGTGGCAGATACTTGTGCATGAACCGCAGGGGAAAGCTAGTGGGCAAGGTATGTAAACTTACAATTTCACAACAATCTCACACAAGACATTTCTCAGAAAAAAAGGAATAGTGTCATTCCTAAACCTGAATGCTTTTGTTTCTGTGGGACACAAATGGAGAATTTTGAGGAATCTTTAAACAGCTCTTTTCCATACAACAACAGTTGATAGTGACCATGTCTGTCAAGCACTAAAAAGGATAAAAACAACATACAAGTATAAACACAATTAATCCATTCAACTTGTGTGCTTTGTGCCAAGTCTTCTAAAGCTGCTGACCAAATTTTAAGTTGTTATTCACTGATAATCTTCCCCTGCATCAAAGCTCTGAAATCTGCGCTCATTTTCAAAAATAGCATGCAGACACATCGCAGACATGTTTTTGACAGCATTATTTCTTTCACACAATATGCCAGTTTGAATATGAGGAATGGAGAATGAGATTTGAGAGCTGAAGCGGAGGGAAATATTTTCAGTATATAACAACTTAAATTTAAGTCTGTACTGGATTTCAGGATTTAGAACCACTGGCCTATACAAAGCTGTGCATTAGTCATATAAACTACATTTTTGGTGTGTTTTCTGTGACAGTGCTCTGTGAACTTGTGGCATGAAAAAGAGCTGCAGAAATGTTCTTCAAAAATGTTTCCTTTTGTGTGACATTGCAAAATAAAAACATGAGGGTGAGTAAATAATGACAGTTTTTTTTTGGGGGGGGGACTATTTTTTTAATGGTACTGGTATAACTAAAAAACTAATTGAAAATCAAAGGATATTGAGAAAAGGCAAGACAAGTTGGGCATGGGAACAATCAATATTTTTCTCGTCATGATTACTTGTGAAGGGGCATGCTATCAGAGAAGTGGATTATTAGCATTCCTTAGACAAACTGTGTCAATCCCTTAAATTTCACAATTATGTATTTTGAAAAGATGTAGTTTCCATATGTTCAAGAGTGCAAATGTTATTAAGAGATAAACAGTAAAAGTAAAACACATTGACTACACATTTTGTCAAAATTGAGTTATGTCTAAAATGGTGTCTGTTAAACTTTGATCTGTCTTGTAACAGAGAAAACATAGTGTGAATATATTATCATTCACAACTGTATTTGTATGTAGTATTGTCAAGCTATAGAGATATAGTTTGAATGATATATTCTCTAAGAGAAGTGAAGATCAGTGTAAACAAAAAAAGCTCTTTGGCTGAACTTGATTCAATCGTACACAGTGGTTCCACATGTTTAAAATGAGTTTTCTTAACTTAAAATGACTATATAATCTCAACACAAACACTTTGTGTAGAATGCAAATAGTTGAATTGGGTAAGCCCAACAAAATTAGACTTGTAAATGTAACTCAGATAAATCTCTAGCTAGTGAAAGTGAATGTTAGCATGCTAGATACATGCTGTTTGGAAGCACTACAGAGTGTAGTTTAGTAATTATACTTGGGTTAGCATAATATTTGCTCAATGAAGCAAGCATTACATTTCTGTGTGGCATCTACCTGTCCTCATCGTAAGCTCAAGCTCCACTTTTCCCCAACAATAGTAACCCCAAAAACTCCCACACCTGTAGAGGAAACTGCTTTCACACCCATTCTGCGATTAGTCAGGCGTCACGCTACTTCTTTCCCAATTCCAAAGTGGAAGATGTCTTCAGCAGCACTTTGGATTTGCCATGAGACAGCGCTGGGGCAACTAGATAGAGACAGTTCAAAAACGTTTTGAATTCCTTTTGTAATTTTGGAAACGCTTGAATTCAGAGGCTGTAATTTAAAGGTCCATTAAGTATAGTTTTTGACATATTTGTTCAAAATGATGTATACTCACATGAAATGAAGATTCCAGTCATTATATTTACCTATAAAAGGATGCTTTATTCTATGGAAGGCAGGTTGGTTACTATGGTGGTCACTGTTTTGAGATCAATAAACCTCCATGCTGATTGGTTTTAAAATAAAATTAATAAGCTCTGCCGAATCAGTTGATTTGGAAGATGAAGAATAGTCACACAAACAAACTACAACCCTACATCATTTCCCTTTAATTCCCTTCTCACTATACAAAAGATCAGATTTTTGGGTGATTTTTAAATTTGGCTAATTCGTATGATATCGTACGACTTTCACTACAGCCAATGGCGTCGCTGGTCATCGACTAATACACGACAATAACTTGCTTCTGTCACACACAACCGCCTCCTATCATGTTTACACACTCTACTGATAGGTTAGGTTTTGATTAGAGGTTTGGGTAAGGGAAAATATTCATAAGCATGTCCTTGACACCTCGCGTGCATAACTCGCGCTTCCGCATTACACATCTGGGCAATTGTACATGATGAAATGGTATGAATTCATATGAAATAGCCAACTTGTAAAATATGCAAAAAATGTTCATGAGATCAGCCTGTATAATAGTCTGGATTTTTTCGTTTGGGGGATGTTTTTGTCTTTAAAACTTCAAACGTTTTCTGCATATTGACTGCAAATCATTTCTCAATGTAATATATACATAGCCTTATTACTCCACATGAAAAAGATGCATTTAAAGACGTTTACGCATCTTTTTCAGGCATTGGGAGGGTTACTTTTAGGTGAAAATGTATTCCACTACAGATTACAGAATACATGCTGTAAAATGTTATTTGTAATGTATTTCGTTAGATTACTCAAATTCAGAAACGTAATCTAAATACTTTTGGATTACTTCAATGCTGGTTTTTCACTTGTCTGCCTGTACAGTAAGACAAAGCACACATGTTAAAAATACACTATCTTGTTTTAAGGATTTTTAGATATTTTTACAGAACAACAATACAAAAATTCTCACCAAGAATAAGATTTTCGCCCTGGAGCTTGACAGAGCACAAATCTGAAGGCAGGGATCTCAAGACAAGTTTTTATTAAGACGTGTTTAAACTACGTTAAACTTGACACAGTGACATAAAAACAGTACGTTTATGAAGCAACACAACCGAGACACTTCAAAAGAGTCCGTGTTTTTCTGAACTGTAGGCCAAAGTTCAATATTGTGGAAATAAGCAATATATTACATTCTAAAGCCACTTTTTGTATTGTCTTGTTTAATGCTTCACTTGTGTGCCAAAATATTGTAATACATTTTTATTGCCTGTATTATAATTATATTAATTATATTACAAATTTGATTCGATTGACAGCTCAATCAAAATAATTTTGAATGTAACTGTATTCTGATTACCAACTATTTAAATTGTAACTGTAGCGGAATACAGTTAGTAATATTTTGTATTTTAAATACATAATCCCGTTACATGTATTCCGTTACTCTCTAACCCTGGAGGCGGAATAAATGTATTTAACCAGAAATCACAATCATGGAAATTAATAAACCCGAACAATTTAAATGTCAAGACAACTGCACAGCGAAAAAATGCTTTTAGGGTCACTGATTTGTCACTTACAACTCAACAACACTTCTTATTGTAATCTAATGGACCTTTTTCACAGACTGTAATGAATCGTTTCCACCTGATTTGGCAGCGAAAATCTAGCAAACTTTAATATTGAGTTTAAGTTTATTACATTATGCTTTGTGTTATACTACCATGGAATAAGTTTTAAAAAATGAATTACTACTTTCTTCATTAGTAATTTTTTACTAAAAGAAACCCCCTTACTGCGAGGGGGTTTGAATTACAGCTGCTGAGACAGTGACCGTAAATTTGGCATCTTCTCCCATCTGTCTTAATCCACCGCTCTCTAATTTTTTTTCCTCTTCTGGAAAGCCATTCAAACGTAATAGTGTTTTTTTTCTTTTGCTCTTGTAGCAAATGGGTAAGTAAAAATGATATTTGCTGTGATCTCCCATTCACTCGTTTACCAAATCCCGGAGTGTGAAAAAGGTCTGTGCTGTTCTAATGTTTTATGGATTTATGTATGTATGTGCGATTCTATAATGGAAAAATCAGCAGTCTTTTGAGACTATTTTGACCATTTCTAATTAATAATTTCTATATTAATGCAATTTTAACATTTACAAGGAGTTTACCCGAAATGCAGATAGTATATTACTTTTCATGGCCAATCAACATATTGATTTCTGAAACAGTTATGATTGTTTGGACTTTTGCTATGAAGGACATTTAGAAACTGGACCTTTTGAAACTTAAATTGAATACCTCTGATTTTAGTTTAATACATGTGAATTTTGCATAAATATTTTCTTAAATAGTTTCTTATCGCTTCAAGCTAATAATTCTTAACATGTGTTGAAGAATTTAATTAATTCATTTGAAAAACGCGATTGATTAATATGTCGTTAAACATGTTCTGTGCAATAATATATGACTGAAACCTTTCTTTATCACAGCCCAATGGCCGAGGAAGGGATTGCATCTTCACAGAGATCGTGCTGGAGAACAACTACACTGCTTTCCAGAACGCTAAATATGAAGGCTGGTATGTGGCCTTCAGCAGGAAAGGTCGGCCCATCAAGGCTTCCAATACCAGGGAGAACCAGCGAGAGGTTCACTTCATCAAGCGCCTCCACAAAGGTCCACTTCCCTTCCCAAACTCAGACCAACCCAAACAATTTGAGTTCATTAGCTTTCCACCGACCCAACGGGCTAAACGCAACAGAAAATCCCATGCTTCTTCCTAACACCATGCCACATGGACTCATCTGACTTTTTTATTTTAATAATAAAAAGAGGCAGCTTTATTTTTGTAAATGTTTGTACTTAATGGACTTGTAACAAGCCAACCATGCTGAATGGATGCTCATTGTAAAGGGGTGACTTGTAAATACGGTATGACAGTAGAAAAGAATCTATGTATTGTAAATAAGGTGGCATTTTTATGCGTTGCGTGAGCATTTTGTACAGACTCTGAAGACAACATGCTCAATATTAAACATGATAAAAGAGATATTTAAGAGGGATATACTGTATATGTAAGATGAAAGAAATCAACATCAGTTTAAAAGATGTTTGACCTTACCTCATGTGTCATGAATAGAAATGAGAAAAAATAATACAAGGAGTTTGCAAAGGATTCTTACTAATTATTAGCCAACTGTGAAGAACTTCAGTGTGAAAAGTGAAATATATATATATATACATATATATATATTTGACTTTTTTGGTGAGCAACACTTTTAACATGAATAGATTTTATAAAATGTAAAAATGGAGGCAAACAAAACAAGGTTTTATTAAATCAACATGCAACAGCATACTATAATTGGCAGAGAGTCTAAGGACAGTGAAGTGAGAGGATTGGTGGCCACCTCCTGTATTACCACTATCTGCTGCCACCTGCTGCCATTCTACTGCCAATGCAGGGATGATCTAGTGTAGGGGCCAAGAGGTCAAGGTTTGGCTGGTTAGCCTGGTCCAGTTAACCCTTCTACTGGTACATGCTGTAACTAAACCATTCTGGGGGCAAAAAGCATCTCTCTCTATTGACAACCATTCAAAAGTAGCCTTCTGTAGTATTCTGACAGAATAAATCTTTTTTCAAGAAGACATTAAACTGTGTGGTTTCCCATCTGTGCTCTGCCCTCAGTTAAGCATTTCTGAGCAGGCAGAGTGGTTTAATCCTTTCAGTCACAATATAATGAATGCACTTTTAAACACTATGTTATTTTACAGTGCTGTGGGAAATTATTTGCCCCATCCTGATTTCTTCTCCTGACACCTCGATGATGCTCAAAGTAAGCTTGTCGCGATTATTAAATAACTGTCTGATCGCGGTTATTTGCTCTAACCGTGGTTATTTGAGACAACCGCAATTATAGGGTACTCAAATTCTAATCACATTTTAATGCCCAAATAAGGGAATTTTAATCAAATATACTGTGTAAATGCCATGAACGCCGCGTTTGTGTGTAATTCAGTTGAACTCAAGAGTCCGAGTGTCACTGAGCCCCACCATAGGGGTCAACCAGCTCCTGTCCTAAAGCGATCTGATGTGTGCTGTCAGAGGAGGTTTGCGCCAAACTCCCCCGAAAATATTAACAAACAAGTATAAACTTTGATAGTGAATTCAAAGTGGTCCGGTTTCATTTTAAACAATGGTGTAATGGCAAATGTTCCTGGTTCATACATGCTGTGTTAATGACATGCAGTGACACAGAGACACACTCTTACTCTTATATATGTCAGATGATAAAATTATGAAACAAAATCTCAAAGATTTTGCTTGATGACAAATAAGGGATCGTGGGTTTAGTCAGAGCATTAAAATAATGTGTCAAAGTGAAGAAATTAGGAAATAAATATTTTGTTCTTGCATATTATAATATAAATATAATGTATGAATATACATGAAATATATGTTAAAAAAATAAGTGCAAATGTAAAATTGACCAAAACTAAAGTACAAAAACGTCTAGGTTACGTATGTAACCTCCGTTCCCCGATGGAGGGAACGAGACGTTGTGTCAGAGAAGCGACACTAGGGGTCTCTCTTGAGCGCCGATATTCACCTCTGAACTATGAAAAAAGGCCAATGAGAGTTGGCAACCAGTATTTGCATGTCCCGCCCCCGGACATACAGGTATTTAAGCGGCGCAAATACGGGAGTTCATTCAGGATTTTTCTGAGGAGCCGGAAATGGTCCGGCCACAACAGGGGCTCGGCTCAGCGACGTGGCAGGGGAGACACAAAGTCTCGTTCCCAACATCGGGGAACGGAGGTTACATACGTAACCTAGACGTTCCCCTTCTGTCGCTCTCTCCACGTTGTGTCAGAGAAGCGACACTAGGGGTCCACTTAAAAAGAGCCATGCACTGAGCCGTGTACGTGATCCGCTGATACAGGAGCGAGCAGGTATTCCTACGTGCAGAGCGACCAACTGTATCAGGCTGCACGTACCCTTCCCCAATGCCCCATTTAAGCCATCAGGATTCCTTATCGTTACCCTGGAGGGGGGAACAAGGTGACGGCCGCCAACATGGGAACGGGCCAGCCTGGCTGGGTCTCTTTTCTCTCTATGTTTCCGCATAGAGCAACTACGGCTGGGGCCCTTACACGCATTGAGGGAAGGGGGTCTTAGCCCTTGCGGAGGCCACACCTACCCGGGAGGGGAGGCAAATTTTGAGTGGCAAATACATCGCATGGCCTATACTTAGGTCTTATGCGGAACAGTAGTGTGGTGGTAGATCCAGCCTCGCAGAGGGGGGAAGCATACAGCACGGCACCCGAGGCAGCTGTAACTGCCTAAGGGAAACACAGAGTCAACTCTCGTGAGGGGACAGAACCGTTATTTTACACACAGGGGGAGTCCGAACAGGAGGCCTTACCTGTGGGGCACATATACCAGTACAGGGTAGCTGGTGGTACCCGCAGTGGTTTGGGTCGGCGAGTTCCTCCGCAGAACTGCGACCCACGAGGGCTAGGGAGGAGTCAACCAGTGTCCCAAACCTGGGATCTCCTGGGAAAGAAGGCGCACTGTTTCCCCTGGTTAGGGGGAAGGGCGCTGGGTGCAAGCGATTCACCCAGTCAGATCGTGGACGTGCCACCGAGTTCTACGGGCTCGGTACCTGAGAGAACACGGGACGATACTGACTCAACTCGGAGATTGTAGAATCTCGCAAAAGTGTTAGGTGTTGCCCAGCCCGCTGCTCTACAAATGTCTGCTAGGGCAGTGCCCTAGCCAGTGCCCACGAGGACGCTAACACTCCTGGTGGAGTGGGCTCGGACCCGCAAAGGGGGAGGCACGGCCTGGGTGTGATAAGCCAGGGAAATGGCGTCGACAACCCAGTGGGCGAATCTCTGCTTGGAGACAGCATTCCCATTCTGCTGTCCCCCAAAGCAGACGAAGAGCTGCTCAGAGCGTCTGGTGCTCTGTGTGCGGTCCAGGTAAATACGTAAGGCACGTACTGGACACAGCAGTGAAAGGGCTGGGTCTGCCTCCTCCTGGGGCAGCGCTTGCAGTTTCACCACCTGATCCCTGAAGGGTGTGGTAGGAACCTTGGGCACATAGCCCGGTCGCGGTCTTAGGATCACGAAAGTGTCCGCCGGACCGAACTCCAGGCAAGCGTCGCTAACAGAGAACGCATGCAGGTCCCCGACCCTCTTGATGGAAGCAAGCGCGATCAGCAGGGCGGTCTTGAGAGAGAGGACCCTGAGTCCAACCGAGTCAAGCGGCTCGAAGGGGGGTCTCCGGAGTCCCATAAGGACGACCGAGAGATCCCAGGAGGGAAACAGGTTAGGCCGGGAGGGAGTCATCCTCCGGGCACCTTTTAGGAACCTGACGATTAAGTCGTGCTTACCAAGAGACTTGCCGTCTACCGTGTCGTGGTGGGCTGCGATAGCGGCAACATACACCTTGAGGGTGGAGGGGGACAGCCTCCTCTCCAGCCTCTCCTGAAGAAACACGAGCACTGACCTAACTGCGCACTTCTGTGGGTCTTCGGCTCGGGAAGAACACCAGTCCGCGAACAGACGCCACTTCAGGGCGTAAAGATGCCTGGTCGAAGGGGCTCTGGCTTAGTTAATAGTGTCTATGACGGCCGAAGGTAGGCCGGCTAGATCCTCCGCGTCCCATCCAGGGACCAGACGTGGAGATTCCAGAGGTCTGGATGCGGATGCCAGAGCGTGCCCCGTCCCTGAGAAAGAAGGTCCTTGCTCAGGGGAATTCGCCAGGGAGGGGCTGTCATGAGGAGCGTGAGATCCGAAAACCACGTCCGGTTGGGCCAGTAGGGGGCCACCAGAGTGACTTGCTCCTTGTCCTCCCTGACCTTGCATAGCACCTGTGCAAGAAGGCTCACTGGGGGAAAAGCGTACTTGCACAGCCCCGCGGGCCAGCTGTGCGCCAGAGCATCTGTCCCAAGGGGAGCCTCTGTGAGGGCATACCAGAGCGGACAGTGGGAGTGTTCCTGGGAGGCAAACAGGTCTACCTGTGCCTTGCCGAACCTGTCCCAAATCAGCTGGACCGATTGGGGGTGGAGCCTCCACTCTCCGCTGGGCAAGTTTTGCCTTGACAGCGCGTCCGCTATCAAATTGAGGTTGCCGGGGATGTGAGTGGCGCGCAGTGACTCCAGTCGCTGCTGACTCCACAGGAGGAGACGACGGGCGAGCTGTGACGTGTGGAGGGAGCGTACTCCGCCTTGGCGGTTTATGTAGGCCACCACCGTGGTGCTGTCTGTCCTGACTAGGACATGCTTGCCACGAATCAACGGAAGAAATTTCTTCAGGGCAAGAGAAACGGCCAGCAGCTCTAGGCAGTTGATGTCCCAGCGCAGCGGGCCTCGGTTCCACCGGCCTGCGGCTGCGCGCCCATTGCACACGGCTCCCCAACCCAATTTGGAGGCGTCGGTTGTAACCAGAACGCGACGGGACACCTGCTGCAAGGGTACTCCTGCCCGTAGAAAGCAGAGGTCTGTCCAGGGTTTGAAGGTTTGGCGGCAGGCAGAGGTAACTTCCACGCCGTGCGTGCCGTGGCGCCATGCTCGTCTCGGGACTCGAGTCTGGAGACAATGCTGAAGTGGTCTCATATGCATCAACCCCAGTGGCGCGGCTGCCACGGAGGATGCCATATGCCCCAGGAGCCGTTGGAAACGTTTCAAAGGTGCCTGGTTCGAAAGAAGCGAGGCATTCCAGCACTGACTGAGCACGCTCGTTGGAGAGACGTGCTGTCATTGAGACCGAGTCTAACTCCAAACCGAGAAAAGAGATGCTCTGGACCGGGGTGAGCTTGCTCTTTTCCCAGTTGACCTGAAACCCTAAACGGCCGAGGTGCTCGAGCACCTGGTCTCTGTGTGCGCATAGTAATTCCTGCGAGGAGGCCAAAATGAGCCAATCGTCGAGGTAATTGAGTATGCGTATGCCCGCTCCTCGTAGCGGGGCAAGAGCCGCCTCTGCGACCTTCGTGAAGACGTGAGGGGACAGAGACAGGCCGAAGGGGAGGACTTTGTACTGTGTCTGGCCATCGAATGCGAACCGCAGAAAGGGTCGATGTCGAGGGCGAATTGAGACGTGGAATTACGTGTCCTTCAGGTCCATCGCTGCGAACCAATCTAGATGCCGGCCGCCAGATAGAATTTGTTTCTGGGTGAGCATTTTGAACGGGAGTTTGGACAAGGTCCAATTGAAAACTCGCAAGTCCAAGATCGGTCGTACGCCGCCGCCTTTCTTGGGTACAACGAAGTAAGGGCTGTAGAAATCCTTCTTCGTTTCGGAGGGACAGGCTCTATCGCGTCCTTGATTAAAAGGGAGGCGATTTCTTCGCGCAGGGACTGAGCATGTCTGTCGTGCACTGCGGAGAAGTGAACGCCCACGAAGGGGGGGCGGAGACCTGGCGTAACCGAGTCGATTGGTCCGGTGCAGCCAGTGTGACGGGCTGGGCAGTGAGAGCCACGCCTCTAAGCTCCGTGCTAGGGGCACCAAGGGGACGAGTATTTTGGACGTACCCGGCGGGGCTTCGCAGCGGTGCGGAACAGGTAACGTGGTGTCGGGAGGCACTGCAGCGTCCCGAGGCTCTGGTGCTGAGAATAAACTCAAAGCACTTACCTTGCTCCACACACCCGGCAGGGGGCGGGTTCGTGACTGAGGAGGAGGTCTGCTGGCGTCCTCTGGACTCGTCTGAACCGGCCGGCCGGGGAACAGTCGTGGGGCTGAGGGCGGGGACACAGCGTCCAGGAAGCCGGGACTGTTGAGGCCTGAAAGCAGAGTGCCGTGAGAACGGCATTTGCGGGCCAGGTGACCCAGAGACAACAAGGAAATAGCTCTATAGTGTGTAAAGAATTTAACAAAAAATTAATTCTCCTTCCGGCCCTCCACCAGGGAACGGAGTGGTCTTACCAGCTCCGGAGCTACTGTCTCGGTCTCTGGGTCAGTCATCTCAGGGGTGCCTGGGAGCCTTCTGGGTCCACAAGGGGGGCCGTGAGACGATGGGCGTCCAACTTCTGCGGGGAGCTCGACGCTGGGGCTGAGAGCTGGGCCCACTCACTTAGTTGAGGCGGAGCACCACTTTCTTTCTTCCTTGAAAGCCGCAGGAGGGCGCCCTTGGTGAGCAGACAGGGCATGGCTCCTGGCGGCAGGTTTGCGTCAGGGCAGGATGTGTGAAAATAGCCTTCGTCTGTTTCTTCACCACTGAGGACTGCCTTTTTGGGCAAAGTCGTCATGCGGCGTCGCCGAATGGACGGAACTGGGAGACGGGGGCATTTGAGAAAGCGTGCTCTGTCTGCCTCCTGTACTGCCTGTCCATTGTTGCGTTTCTGGACCACGGAGTGTCCATCGCCTGTTTGTGTGCAGTTCCTGCAGCATGTCAAAAACAGGACTACCCAAGTGCAGATTTTGGAGTGCCCTGGCCCGGTGGACTTGCAGGAGGGGGCCATGGCGTGCAGGGGAGAGTGGTCTGGGACCGTTCTACCACTGAGTGTAGCGAGAGAGGAGGAGCGAGGAAGCTGGGCTTGCTCAGCTTGTCATGCACGTCCGGGAAGGGGCCCGGGGGGGCACGGCTGTGAGAGGCGCACATGCCCGCGGAACCAATTAAGCCCGGGGAAGCATAGCGGACCTTCATGCGTCAGGCTCAGACTGGGCGGGGACCCAAAGGTGGCGGCCCAGGCGAGTTATCCGCATCCGGCGCCGCTGTTACGCTCTCCGATGCAGTGATGTCATCATCCAATGCCAGGGAGCTCGAGGGACCGGACGGCAGGCCATTAAGCCGGCCGCACGAATCCAGAGCTCGCGGGAAGCCGGCAAGCGTGCCGGGGAGGCGGGAGGTTTCGAGGGGATTTACCCAGCGAAAGCGCCCTGTTATTCTCCCCAGATCGTTCTCCATCGCCCGCGGCGCCTGCCTCAATCCCATAGGAAGGAGGCGAGGCGCGGGGGGTGGCTGAAGTGGCTCTCTCTCACTACAAGAGAAAGCAGGGATCGCAACGCTGCCGCGGTTATGTTCTCGCACTGAAAACATAACCCATTGGAGAGAATGCTCATCCCGAGCTCGGACGAAAACAAGCAAGCGTGCCGGGGAGGCGGGGGGTTTCGAGGGGGTTCACCCGGCGAAAACGGAGCCCGTCATTGTCCCCAGATCGTTTTCATCGCCCGCGGCGCCTGCCTCAATCCCGTAGGAAGGAGGCGAGGCGCGGGGGGCGGCTGAAGCGGTTTTTTCTCACTACAAGAAAAAGCCTACGACTGCAATGCTGTCATGGTTATGTTCTCGCACTGAGAACATAGACCATTCATAAAAACGCTGCCTGCGTGTGATCGCAACCCAGGAATGCAAGGCAGTTTTTATGGCCGTCAGAGGTGGGGAGAATCAACGCATCCAGAAACTACACAGAGGCGGAAAACCGTCTTTAAAAAGACGCGTCCTGAGAAGGACGTTCAACGCCGCTGTGTTTTTGCTCTTTTAGAGGAAATTACTCTTTTAAATAAAATCACTCTTTTATGAATGAAAGAACTCGTGAGAGATCTTTCTTATCTGCAACTGTCTTCCTGCGCTCAGGGGCAGGAAGTGCACAGCCGTGCAAACAGGAGAAAGCCGCTGTTGTGCGCCGTAGAATCCAACAGCATGCAGCAGAGGATAGCAGGAACTCGGTGTGTAAAATGCAGCAGTCTGCAAACACGACCATCAGCTCTGAAGAAATTTTCTGAATGAACTCCCGTATTTGCGCCGCTTAAATACCCGTATGTCCGGGGGCGGGACATGCAAATACTGGTTGCCAACTCTCATTGGCCTTTTTTCATAGTTCAGAGGTGAATATCGGCGCTCAAGAGAGACCCCTAGTGTCGCTTCTCTGACTCAACGTGGAGAGAGCGACAGAAGGGGAACTAAAGTGTTTTAAGTAGAAATATTTGGATATTTAAAACTTATTTTTTTCATATCATTCACAAGTTTTTAAAGCCTTAAAAGGAAATAATAGTTTATTGATTTTATCACACTAAATTAATGTTAAGATACATACTGTTTGAACATGAATGCCATGCGAGGTTTGGACGTGTGAGCGGCGAACTCTGCGCACTTTGCTAGTTTTAATACTATTAATGTCATAAACCGGAGATATTCAATACAATATATCAAAGAATTAAAAATCCTTGGGCTCTGGAGACATTAAAAGAAGCTTATGTGCTCAAGCTGACCCCCCGAGCAGCAGGCTGCGAGCCAGGGAGCTGATTTTGTCTGGGAAGTGCGGGAAATTCTGTGATATACGTTGAACATGTCGACAATGCTGACGAAGATCGTTGCTGACTTGGAGGATCTTGCTGTAATACGTCGATCGATCACTGCCATGGAGACAAAATTCACTGAGATGATTACAAGAGTGGGGGATGTTGAGAAACAGATCGATTTTCTGGAGACATCGGAGAGGGAATTATCTGCTAATCCGCTAGTGACTAAGGTGGATTTGGAGCATGTCTGGGAGAAGTTGGAGGACTTGGAGAACCATAGCAGGCGGAATAACTGTATTGTTGGAATTCCAGAGGCTGAAAAAGGTCAGGATATGGTGAAATTCCTGGACAGGCTCTTTCCGAGTCTGCTCGACATAACAAGCCATAAACTGGAAATCGAGCGAGCTCACAAGGTTCCGGCTCGGCGATCCTCTGAGGGAGACAGGCCCGATCAATTCTGGCCAAATTTCTGAGATCATCCGATAAAGATCTCGTGTTACGTGAGGTGAGGAGTAAAGGAAGGCTTTCTTGGAAGTACCTAAGTATTTTCTCGTTCCCAGACATTGCGAATTCGACAATTCGACATTTCAAGAGAAACGTGATCGATTCAAGGAATGCAAGAATCTCTTACATCAACGGAAGGTCACTTTTGCACTGATGTTCCCAGCCAAATTGAGAATAGATGCTAAGGATGGCCGTGAAATATTCACATGTCTCCAACAAGCGATGTCCAACATAAAGTCAGTGGAGTGAGTAAATTATTATGTGGTACTCACGTTGTAGCCGAACGGATTGACTCACTGAACATTCACTTGACTGTCTGAGGTAACAGTGTCTTTTTCGTTTCTTTTTGTGCTGGTTCCGCCTAGCGGCTGGAGTTGTTTTGTGAAGTAACACTCCTTTGGGACAGTTGTGTGGATGAATCTGCACGTTCTTTGTGCTTATGCCTCCTATTGGCTGGAGTTTATTTAAAATGATCATTTGTTGTGTAATTCTGTCTCACAAAATTTGTACAGAAATACAGACTTGAGCAATTCAATGGCAAAGTTGTCACGGGGGCTCTTGTAGGCATACATGGACTTTAAGTTTAGAAGGATGGATGCCTGTTGGCACTGTTGTGCACAGGGTTAATGTGCACACTTTTCTTTTTCTGTTTGTTTGGTTCGTGGGGAGGTTCAAGGTTTGATTGTTGCACTCATGTTGGCATGTGGTTTTTATAATCTTGTTTTTGACACACAATCTATTTTTTCTATTGTCAAAATGTCAAATGTTAAAATGAGTGCACTGTCTCTCTCCATGTGGAATGTGATTGGGTTGGGGCACCCCATAAAAATAAGGACATTTATTTCTCTTAAGCGTAAGAAATACGATGTAGTGTTTCTTCAAGAAACGCATCTTTCCCCACAGGAAGCTGAACATTTTGGAAGATATGGGGTGGAAATATTTTCTTTAGTGCTGGCTCAAGTAACAGCAGGGGAGTCATTACATTGATAAGTAAACATCATAAGTAAACAATTCAAATGTCTCAAACAGATTAAAGATAAATTTGGAAGAGTCATTATTGTTTTAGCAGAAATTCAGGGGCAAAGTTTGATTTTGTCTAATATTTACTCACCTAACGCTGATGATCTGGGCTTTTTTATAGATCTTAAAAGGATGTGGCAAGCTGCTGGCACACCTCATGATATAATATTGGGAGGAGACTTTAATCTATTGATGCACTCAGTCCTTGATCATAGATCATTGACAAGGCAGGAAAACTTCTGGCTAGATATATAAAACAGAGAGAGTCTTTCTACCATTCCCTCATTGAAATCTGCTGGTGGTGAAATATTTACCTCGGCCATTGATATAAAAAATGCCTTTAAGGAATTCGATCTTGATCTCTATAGTTCCACATCTTCATCTACTGATGAGGATATTAGAAACTTTGTGGAACTATTAGAACTTCCTAAACTGATGGCTGAGCAAAAATAATATTTGGATTCTGAGATATCCTTGGAAAAGCTTGGCGAGGTAATTAGGCCAAACTGCTTTGCCGCTGAATTGTTTAGATCTTATGCTACAGAATTGGCTCCACTTTTGCTAAAAGTTTATCCAGAATAATTAAAGAATGGAAAGCTTCCACCAACCATGATGCAAGCCTGGAAAAGTCTGTTCTTAAAAAGGACAAAGATCCAAGTGAGTGTAAGTGTGACTGTCCAATTTCCCTAATCCAGCTAAATGTTAAGATATTATAAAAGATTTTGGCTAACCGATTAAGTAAAGTTATGACATCTCCTATACATATAGATAAGGTGGGATTTATTCAGGGTCGTAGCTCCTCTGATAACATTAGGCGTTTCATAAATAGCATGATGTCAGTGGCGAATGATCAGACTCCAGAGATAATAATCTCACTTGACTGAAAAGGTGTATGATATGGTAGAATGGGATTATCTTTATAAGATTTTAGAAATGTATGGGTTCGGGAATACTTTTATTGGTTGGATTAAGTAACTTTATAGACACACAAACAAATTGATTAATTTCAGATTATTTTAATCTGGATTGGGGTACTTGGCAGGGTTGCACTTTTTCCTTATTATTGTTCTGTTTTGCCCTGGAACCATTAGCAGCTGCGATAAGAAAATAGGATGATTTTCCATGGGTGGTGGCGGGAGTTGTGGCGCATATTTGATTATATGTCTCCGACCCCACTAGATTTATGCCTTGCCTCCACAGAATTATTAATTCCTTTACTATGTCCTCGGGATACAGAGTTAATTGGTCTATATCTGAAGCTTTGGTTCTGACAGAGTACTGCTCGGTAACATTATATATACAGAACTGTGCAAAAGTCTTAGGCACATAAGATGTTTCACAAAAGCATTTGTCTTAAGATGGTTATTTATATCTTCAACTTTAGTGTCTGAATAGGAAATATAAATGTTAGACTCACAAACATTACTTTTGCAAATAGAAAAGATTAGAATAGCCCCGCACTGAACATCATGTCGGTCTGAGTTTATATAAAGAGACAGAAGCAACTGAGCCTGAATAGATTAGAAGCTCGGAACATCCTATCTGGCAACAACCAAGAAAAACAATGTCCAGGTGTACATAGGAGAATTGGTGCTGTTTTAAAAGCAAAGGTGGTCACACTGAATATTGATTAAGTTTTTTTTATTAAGACATCCTCACTATGGAACATTTTTCAAAAGTGCCTAAAACATTTTGCATAATACTGTATATATATATATATATATATATATATATATATATATATATATATATGTGTGTGTGTGTGTGTGTGTCTATAATCATGGGTGACCACAGGGATGTTGTTGAGGGTAATGGGGGTTAAATTTTGATTCTGTGTATATTTGTTTTGCTTTTCTCTGTTATGTGAATCAATAATAAAAAAATAAAAAAATAAACATACTGTATATGTCTTGTGGCTATACTTTTGAAACAGTGAATATTTTAACGTTTATGGATTGGCCCTATTCACTTCCATTGTAAGTGCCTCACTGTAACCTAAATGTTTGTGGTAGTCAACATTATGCACAAATGCTGTCAGTTGAGTTAAACTTGTAACAAGCCCAGACAATTCCTTTAATTTTCTACATCTAGAATGCACTGTATGTGCTCCCACCAGAGCACATAAATTAGCTCTGATTAATTTCAACAGGCTTGGCATATCAATAATCTGTGAGATTTACAGAATTATCAGCACAGCAGCTGCAGAGAGCAGACATTAGTCAGTAAGCCTGCTGATCCACTTTAAAGACCAAAACTATTGTATGATTAACACAAGTAATGGATTTGGCAACAAAGGCAGACATGAGTATTTAAATAAAATATTTATTTTGCAAGTAATAGTAGTTCATATTCTGAAACTCATCACTCGTAAATTAAACCTACAGTTTTACAATATGTAAAATTTAATTATGTAGTAATAATATAGTTATATAGTAATTACATTTTATTTGTAATATACAAATATAAAAACAAATTACATTTATTTCATGTACTTTCTTTTCATAAAAGATCGCACAAAATAAATGCAGGATTTAAAAAATACATGTTATTTACCATTTACATGTTCTTTGATCAGTGATCTTATGTGGTTTTTCACCTAAATAAGGTTATTTGCCCGGTAACACAATAATACCACTGACAAATTTCATGATGGAGAAAGGTATTACAAATATTTAAAAATATTTCATATTGATATTCATAATCGATTTCCAAAAAGAAAAAAAATTGAATGTACAAACTTACTGTTAGTGTAAGATAAGTTACCGTCCTTTAACAAGCCTAAGGATATGAATTCTACATTTGGTGTTTTTACATTGTGGAAACACATTTGCCAACAAGTGCTGCGATATCACTTTTAAGCACTAGAGGGAGCCACCAGTATATTTGAGGTAAAAGGGCGAGGCTTTTGCACTTCGTTGCTAACATTAGCATTTTAGCAAAACAAATGATTTTGATGCTTTATGAGAAAACCATAGCGCTGAATTAAAGCAACACAAGACGTTTGGTGACGCCAATGGAAGTGCTGTTGTAATTACTGATTAAACAGAACAAGGTTTTAATTTTAATGAAGAACCTTTAAAATGTTGTATATGCCAGTCATGGGTTCGGTAAGAAAAAACATGATATTAATAATTGTAGCATGATTATAAAGCAAACTTTTTTTTTTTTTTTTTTTTACATTTTCTGAAGAAAATGTGTTCCTTGGTAATAAAAAGTAGCATCCACAATGCCAGGGCATTACTAAGGGATTGGTTGCTTACTGGGCCAAGTTAAAAGAGCCCACATCTCTGTAACAAACTGGTGCCTAGATGTGGCTTGCGTTCGTCCTCTAATGTAAATCAATTTGATTTTTTGCCCACTTCATCTTCCGTTACGGGAAAATGCTTTTTTTTAGAGAGAAATCTCACAAAATTTTGTGAACTTTATGCTTAAAATAATGGAATAAAATCTGCCAATGGTGTCATGGTCCTGTCACTCTGTCAGTCTAGGTTTTTGTCTGACAGGACCATGGCATTATCATCCGATGTCTGTCTTGTGTTTCATTGTCTGTCTTTATGTGATTGCACAGTTTCGGTTGTATTCCCTGCCGTGCGCTCTTTGGTCTGTCTTGTTTCATGTCGGGAGCATGGTGTCTGGATCCTGACTTCCTGTCTGGTTCGGTTTCAGTCTGTGTCGGGATCCGGACACTCTTTCTCCATGTCTGTCTGTTATTGACATGGGTGCATCACATTTATGTTATCTTGGCAGCATGCATGCACGTCAATAGTTTGTCTGTCTCTCGCGAACACGGGTGTGCCTCACGCTGCATGCCCGGGGCGCGAGCTGTCTTCATGTTTTGCTGAGGTTCGTTCACCTCGGTCTAAGGTGTCAGGTGTGTGTGTCAACGAACTCGCGCACAAGTGTCCTGTCTTGTTTTGGTTGCCTGTTACATGGATCGCAGGGCGTTTGCCTCAGGTTTACACTCAGGATTCGTTTAGTGTGAAAATGCGCATCATCACTTTGTTTGGCTTTGCTACGGATTCTCTCTTCTTGTTTGTCGGTTGGCATGGGCGTATATTGCCTCATTGTCTTGCCGATGTGCGCTCTTGCCATTCGGGTGTTCCGTTGTCTTGTGAAAGCACGTGGCTTTGTTTTGTTTCTGTATTGCCGCTTGTCTCTCTGTCTTACCCCGCCTCCTTGTTTGCCCATTACTAGTTTATTAGTCATTAGTTTATTCTTTCCCTATTTTAGTCTCCTCATGTTCTCCTCATAGTCTTCTCCAGTGCCAGTTCAGCTTGTTTCCAGTCTGTTTGTTCCTCTCATATCTGTCCTGTCAGTCGTTTTGTTTCCTCCTATACCCTGGTTCCCATAGCCCAGTCTGGTTGGCCCTATTCCCTCTTTCCCCTGCCTGGATTATTTACTATGTGTTTTTCCCCTTTGAGGTAGTTTTTCACACTTGTGGGAGTTTTAGTTTGTTTTTACTCCTTTTGTTGTATTTAATAAATCCCTGTTTTTGAACTCTGCCTCTGTCCTGTCTCTCTGCATTTTGTGACAAATGGAGTAAAAAAAACTTTAATCCAAAAATATATTTTCTTACCCCATTAGGCAAATAGTTTTTTCCTGTTTTAAGCATAACATTCACACCATTTTGTTAGATTTCTCTGAAAACCTCTCCTCAACAAGAATTATTTATCATTAATGTCTGTAGTACACACTCCACAAGATGTGAGTAATCAATATAGGGAGTTAATTTTCCGATGACTGAAGCAATAATTTGTCTTTGCTAAATCGAACTAGAAAACCTTGATTGACCCTTTTCACACTTCAGCATTTGCGAAGCAGAAGTCATCATAGTTGGGTAAACACAACTATGGCCACTGCCGAGGTGTATATATTTTCACAGTCCTTAAAAGTTTTGCCTGCATTTACGTTTGGAGACATTGACCGTATCGTCCATCAACAGTTAAATCTAAACTCAACATGACAAGATGTTTTTCGAGGGTTATCTGCACGAATACAAAGGTAAGTCGGTAAAAATGAATAACTGTTTAGAGGATGTGTCAAATCAACACTATCTCATGTCAAATCAAACACACACTCTCATTTCGGTTTTGATATACCGGTAGAATCATTCCATTGAAACTGTGACAGTACAGCTCAGATTTCAAAGCATTTTACAATTCCACCTGCGAGTGACTGCCGTCAGTCCTCATCTTGAAAATACTGTCCACAGATGAAAGTGTTTCCTCGTTTAATTACAAAGTTATCTTCTTCGAGTTTAATTGACTGAACCCACCTAGCTCGTACAAAATTCAGCATCTTTTGGAAATTCATGGAAACACTAATTTTTCTTTTAGAATTTGTGCAAATAAGAACACAGTAGTGGCACTAGTGATTACTGTTCTTCACGATTGCCACCATAGTTTACCCAACTATGACGACTTCCACTTCGAGAACACGGAAGTGAAAAATTGGTCCATAATTTGATTGTAGCTCAGCTTCATCCAGCATGTATACACTTTAATCGGACCGCAGTTGGCCTTGTTGTTATGCGCATGCTCCGAAAAAACAGAGGCCTCGCACAAAAAAAAGCAAAAAAAAAAACAACAACAACAAAAAGCAGAGAAGAAGGATAGCAACAACAACAACATAGAGATATCATGGTGAATACTAGAAATGTTTATTCAGGTCTGTGACAAATTGATGTGTGTCTAATTAATATTCTTTTTTCTGTATTCTTCCCATTGACTAATTCTCTTATCAGTGTGCCATAGTAACACCCATATCACCCAATACAAATCTTTGCAGTAGCATCAAATGTCTTTATTTTTGCTACTGCAAAAAAAAGACTGATTTATTATAAACAACTATAAAACAATTTTCACAAACTCCATCATAAAATACAATAAGAGCATAACAGGTGCATAGTATGGTCAAGGTTAGGATGCTAGCATTAGCGCCACAAATGTAGATTAAAATTACAAATGACACATCTTCTACTGCATATAGCTTTCCGTTATCATCGAGTGGTTATAGCAGGTTTTTGTCTTTTTATCCATCTTATGTGGATTCCATTAGTAGAATGAGGCAGATTTTAGAATCAGATCATGATTTTATTGAATATGCAGCCTGAAGCAAATGACAATTTCAGTGACAGATGCAGAACTGTTCAAGTATACAGACAACAAAGCTATAAAAATACCAGAGATCACATGGAAAATATAGACAAACCATATATTTTCTTAATGGTCTGTTTATTCACGAAATCTCTCCTCAGATTAAACATTATTATTACACTTTACACAGTGTTTATAAGTATAATAGAAGGCACTAAGTAAAACAAAGCAGAGCTCGTATAGTTATACAATCCAGGACACAACGTACATCTGATCTGCACCAAATTCAAGGTGTGAAGGATGTTAGAAATGCACATGAGTGTAAAGTTTTCCATGTTTTTGTGTGCATCTTGCTGTTGGGAAGCTTGTGAGTTGACTTATTTGATGTGCTTAAATGACACAAAAGCTCAACCGGAAACCTCTGAACTGGAAACATTTCCTCAGTTGACATAATTTCTTCATCTATTTGATTAAGCATGGTGTCATGTACACTTGGACAGAGAGAGATGAAGGCTGTTGTTCAACTGCGCAAAAACTTGCGGTAGCTCGATTATTACTGCCCATGTGTTGCTGGCCTTAGCAAACACCCCTTATAACCTCTGACCACAGAATCATAAAATGTGTAGCAGATGTTGAAATGTCAGCCTATTGCAAATTACTTCCCCTGGCTACAGAGCTCTTAATGGCACACTAATGATGCTTGATCCATACCTAAGTCATCATGCTATTGAATGAGAAGATCCAAACCCCTCCCCAAAAACCAATATCCATCTCTCAGCAATGCTAAACATCTAAGGACCCCAACACAGAAGAAAATACTCTGTATAATAAAACTGAAACGTGCCTTACCTTTGCCATTTCCAAGCAGGTTTTTACATTTAATTACTTAATGTATTTTTTCTGATCAAATAACTGTTTAATCATAAAAAGACCAAGTGTAAATGCCCTCCAAGGTGCATTTCAGTTTTTTTAAGCTGCCTCCAGTTTTAGTTTTTATGAGCCACATTAAATGCAACAAATTTTCATTATGGAAGTGAAATGTATTGTATTTGTATAGCACATACAGTAAATAGTGGATCAGATTTATATCTGTTTTAATGAGACACACTTTTATGGCCAAATGTAAATGGGATGTGCATATGCCATATGATCAAGAAACATGACGTGACTATGTTTAAATGCATCACTGCAACAATAAATGTTCTGCAAATATTGACGTCCATTGCTGGTCTTCTGTCCATGTCTCCAGAGGCTCATCAGCATTGACTGCAGTGGAAAGCAGAGTGGGGGTGGGACAGTCCACTTGCATTACCATCAATGCTCATATCCTGCCAGCGCTTCCCTGGAGAGACCACAAGAACAAGACTCAATCAGATGTGGGAAGCTTTAAAGGAGTCCACCCTCTCTACATAGCTCAATACTACATAATGCACACTGACCACTGCAAAAGGGTGGAGAGCAGCCATTTTAAATGGCATGGCGAGGAATCATTAGAGGTCCTTTTTTGAGCCTAACATTCATTCAAACCAATCAAAAGATTGTTGAATGTGAAAGGGAATACTGTGGATGGATTGACTTACATGTCAATGATTTACTATAATAGAGGTGCACTTCTCATACATATGCAAATTACACTCCTACCATCTTGAATCTTACCTACAGCTGTTCAAAGAAAGCTTCTTAATCTCCATCTGCTCCATCTGTCAGTGGATGTCAATTTTAGCATGTTGTAGAATGCAGTCCCCAAGTAGCTTTGGTCCAAAAACTAGTGCCTCCTTAGACCACATTATAAGAAATCATAAGCAGATCTCTGGACACAAGAGCTCTTCCAAAAGGTAGCCTGCTAATATGTAGGCTGCTGCCTTCAAAGATTCCTAAATTTATCAAACTCCAATGTAGCCTTATTACATTTAATACAATAAATAAATGAATACATAAATATATACTGAAAAGAATTGATTAGAATAGTCCAGTCTAATTAAAAATACACTGTTTTACCCAATTTGACATTATTTAATATTTTAGATTTGTGTGTGCTGTTTATTTTTATACTTATTAGAATATTGAAATATTAGCTTAGCAACATGCTAATGTCAAACTCTACAGAGCGACAGTGCCCGCCCACTTTTTCAGCTCTCTTTGTTCCGGAAGTATTTTTCCCATTCATTTTTCTATAGTAAATTTAGGAAGTAGTGAATAGAAGAGTTCTAGGCTACGATACAAACCAACCAACTCCGAGGTGAATTACAGTTACATAATTTTATTTGAAGCAAAAAGTATCTGAAATCATACAAGACTGTATACTTAACATCATGAGGGGATGAAATACAGTCCTGTGAAGCATTGCGAATGACATAATTGAATTAAAATCAACACACTCTCACGGCGAAATCGTAAAGATTCTTACGACTTTCCTAAATTTGGCTCTGTCGTAACATTCCTACGTCTTTCACTACAGCCAGTGATGTTGCTGGACATTGTTTCCATCTAATATGTGACAAGTACTTGCTTATGTCACACACAACAGCTTCCTATCATGTCTACACACTCTACTGATTGGTTAAGTTTAGATAAGGGGTTTGGGTAAAGGCATAATATTAATAAGTATGTCCTTAATGCCTCGCGCGCAGAACTCATGCTTACTTCCACATTAGACATCGGGGAATTTGCACGTGATGAAGTCGCACGAGTTTAAGTGAATAACATTGTGCGAGATCATACGAAATAGCAAACTCGTAAATTATATACGAATTTTCATGAGACTGGGTTGATTAAAACAGATGGGAAAATATAAAACTATTGATTTAGGCCTAAAGTTGTTGATTTTATGCAAAATATTCAGACGGATGCAAATATATATTTGAGAGCATAGGAAAATCAACTTGATTGCTTTACGGGTGTGGGTGTTTGCTGCAGTGCTCGTTTGGTGCAATTCTGTTCAGGATTTAAAGTAGTGTAGTTCAACACCAGAGATTCTGCTATTAAACAAAAAATTTTAAAGATGAAATATTGCAGACTGATGGCTTCAGCAAAAGCAAAAAAAAAAACAATTTTATTTAAAACTATTTAAAAAACTTAGCATTAAATATCAATTCTGCTATGAAGAAAATTAGATTTTCCACAACCAAATTGTTGTGCTCTATAAATATATTTCATTCAAAGCTGAAAAGAATCAAAACATTAAACATTAAAAAAAATTTAACACTATTTTTATATGTGTGTGCATTTTGTATGCTTTAATGCTTATTAGAGCATTTTAGCTTAGCAACATATATTTTAATATACATTAAACATTATATTTAAGTTGCTGCTTATGACTACACTCCAAATGAGTTGATTGTGAGGTTCAGTTTAGGTCAGTCTATGCAGGCATTAGACACAAAGTTCACTAGGTTTTGATGCAGAACTATTGACACATTTACTGTATTAGTCTTGCCAATATCTTTCATACAAACACTGACTCTTTCCCTTTAAGTCACCATGTGCCATCCACAAACCAAACCTCTCCCCAAATTCAAATAGGAAAGAAAAAAGCAAGATGAGAATGACAGCTTTGTTCACCTGCCAGTCTCCCATGAGCACATTAAAATGAAGATTGAATGAGGCCATTAACAAACACTGTATGAAAAAAGACAACAATATTTCTGTGGTCAATTACACATTTAAGAAGTTCAGTGTAATAAGCCTTCGGCCTGTAAGCTATCAGTGTCTGGGAACAGCTGAGGGAATAAGGCTATGATGACTCATGAAGCTGAATGCAGTGGGGGGATGGGCAGCTTTACTGTACAAGAAACAAAGACCAAAGTGTTAAAGGGACAGTTCCTCAATAATAATACGCTACAGTATGTGCATCTGACACAGTGAAATTTACAGAAATGTACACATGTGCACAAAATGGTAGATTACCATAACTGTATGCTCTGTGAAAAACAGCTGTTCATATGCAGGATATTCCACACTAAGATTTCAGACTTGACTAATAGAGTCAAATATTCTAGCTCCAAAAGGACTGATTAATTCAGTTCACATACAGTACACACACACAGGCTTAAGAGTACATAATGGCAGGCACATGAACACTCTAATCTACTTACAATTTAGGACATTTTTGTAAGATTATTTCTGATTTACGGAACAACATAATGTTTAAACATATAATTAGCGTTGCTTATTGGCCCAGGTCAAAAGAGCTTATTTCCAAGTCTCTGTTATATACTGGTTTATTATTATTATTATTATTACTGCCTGTCCAGCAACAATTGTAAGTGTGATCATTTAAAAAAGTAATAGCACACCTTTCCTCAATAAGCCAAACTAAGCTAAGCTAAGCTAAGATCATGCCAAAAAAAACTATTTTTCACACTGGTTCAGCTAACGCATCCATGTTAGCTAGAGTTAATTGACAGATGTTGTCTGTATCTAAAATGTGTTTGTCTCTTTTACCTTTAAGGCGGGACTTCCTTTTGTACATCCGCCATATTGGGCATTCCTATTTTACCCATTCATTTTATTAAAAGGGCTCAGTTTTGGACTAAATAGTCTTTGGCATCATTCATGTCCATAGCACAATTATGAGGCATGAGTAATTTACCAAAGTTTGGATTTAGGATTAGAGGTTTTGAAAAATCCCTAACCCTGAATATAAGCAATAGTAATAGAGATGGTTGCCTTAGTAAACATTACTAATAATGTTCAATAATTAATAATTAATGTTCAATAAATAAAGTATTATAGGGTAGACTGGCAGCACATATGCTGAGTCAGGGACAAGAGAAAATCACTCTGTCACCTCAGGGGATCTCTATTCAATCAGATGTTCAGCCAACAGAAGGCAAGGACATTAAGGATAATTTGATTAAACCACACCTATTTAATGTAAAAAAATAAATAAAAATGTCCTCATAAGGCTCAGTACTGTAGTTATATAGGAGCAATTCACATTAATAGAGATAAAATCACTGTCACACCTTACATATTCTAGGTTCTGCTCACATTCTGCTCATAATTGCTGTTGCAATGTGAAGCCCAAGCTCTTTAAATATGACTTCCTGTTATTACACATAAGCATTAAGCATGAAAACAAAAGGAAAGGGTTGATTAAATGAGAGCGGTTGAATGTTTTTGGAATTTGAAAATCTTTGTATGTTATGTTTGTTTGCAAGGCTATAAAGGGCTAGACAGGGCATGTTCGATTAAAGGAATAGTTCAACCAAAAATGGAATTTTGTCATTATTCACATACCCTCATGCTATCCCAGATGTGTATGACTTTCTTTCTTCAGCAGAACACAAATTAAGATTTTTAGAAGAAGATAGAGCTCTGTCAGCTCCTTATAATAGACGTACATGGATACCAGCACTTTGATGGTCCAAAAGTCACATTTAGGCAGCTTAAAAGTAATCAATGTGCGATCAGTCACTTCATGAATGTCTTCTGAAGTGAATCAATAGGTTTATGTAAGAAACAAGTTGATAATTAAAACATGCTTTTATTATAATTTTATTTTATTATCATTAAAGTTATAGACTAAACTAAAGCCTGAACTCATCTCAAGCTTGAAACATATATTGACATAATGAAGCTGTCCAGACTTACTTAAATGAGTAATAAAATTAAGTTATGCAACTTATACAATGTAATTAATGTATTTTAATGGACACAATTACATGTATTACTCATTGACCTTTGGATTGCTGTGATACAGTATGAGCAACTATTGTAAGTACAGCTCGCCTCACTTCAAATAATCCAAATCACAAAAGCACTGGGGTGCCATCTGCTTCTGCAACAGTATCTGCCATCTTGTCTGGTCATCACAGTAAAACTCCTAAGGCCTTTGCCCATGACACAACAGGAGAACTGGGGCAAACCCTCATTCTCTCAGTCTAAGTCACTCACGCAACTGTGTCAGGGCAGATATTATATTACCATGCATTCCCTTTCCTACATTAAGATTAGTTTTGAATAATCCAACTGCACCCATACCAGGGTTTGTTTGCCAGTGAAACATGAAACCACTCATAAATCACAAATACATACAGACAGACACAAAAAACATATTCAAGGAGCTTTATTGATATCATAAAAGGTGTATATAGAGTCATTTTTCAATTAGGCTGTGTACACCTTATAAACATCTATGTCCAATGCAGGTCAATTTCTGGCTGGTGTTTGGTATTCTTCACATGATTCGCAGTCTGGCCCGACCAAAGGAAAAGTGTGCTTCTCAGAATGGAATCTTCCATTTTCTCTGCATTGTTTGTGATGTGGTCGCATTTATGATTACATGCCATAGCCTGAAAATGGAGAAAAGATCTGTGAAATACGCAATGGATATAAGGACTACCCAAGGTAGCCACAGCAATGTAAAACCACATTGACGTAAAATCTTTTCCCATAATAATGTTAATACATTTGGATTTGGGAATATGCATTTAGCTGCTTTTGTGCAAAAGTGTTAGCATCTTCAATGTCCATCTATGAATACAAATGACTGTTTTTTGCTTATTGTTTATTATGTCCCAAGGCTGCAGTTTTGGTATTGTGTTCTTTTTTCTTGGCCTGTAAAAAGAATAATAATAAAACTCGACTCCACTTCCTGTTATTTTATTGAGCTGTAGAATGAGCCTTGAGCAGAAAAGCCTGCAGTGGCACATATAGTATTTTACTGCCATAAAGAACAAGTGTTTCCGCCACTTGTGTGCGATATACAGTTTTTCATATGTGAGCTTCATTACAGGACTTTGCTTCTGTTGTATGCCAACTATGTTCTTTCTTTCCTCCACAGACAGAACAAGCTGTTACCGTAGACGAAAATCATACGTTGCCATAAAATTTGAGCGATAGTCGATTAGAGCCTATCAGCGTTTTCTTTCTCTGTTGTGATTGGACACATGGATTCTTTAGGGTGGGCTTTTTGAAAATCCAGCCAATGGCATGCTGATACATACCAACGTATAGAGTCAGGGGCGGGGGATGTGGAGTCTATTAATAGGGGGGTTGTGCCAGTCTTCAGCACAAAAAGAAAAAGGGTTCTTGCATTATAAGTCTTTGTGCTGTCGAGTAAAAAAAAAAATGAGGGAAATCGTGCATCTTCAGGCCGGACAATGCGGTAATCAAATTGGAGCAAAGGTCTGTGTGTGTTTTTTTTAAATTATTATTATTATTGCTTCATTTGATTTTAAATTAAAAGTCTTTATTGAAAATGTCAGCATTTCGAGTTAATATTTAGGGTGATTATGAAATGACAAACGTCCTGTTCTAATTATTTTTGCTCACAATTAAGGAGAAAGTAAATGACGTTTCAGCATTTGTGTAGCCCAAAAGCGAATATTCTGATCCGATCTCGTTTGAATGGAAACTGGGTCAGCCATGTGCTTCCTCGTTTTAATTTAAAATAGAAACACGTAAACCGTGTGAAAGGTTTTTACTTATGTAAGTCACTGTTTATTTTCCAAACCGAGGGTTTTCGTGCCTACTGTCAATGCGGCATCTGTCTGGAACTTCCCATTGTGAGTCGTACTGCAATGCGTCAAAAGGATAAACGATTTAGCGCACTCTAAATACTGTCATAACCCCGTGTTTTCAACATTTCTGTACTTAAAAGGTATTTTGGCATAATATAAATGCGATAATTTAGATTTGTATATTGGAAGATTTGCTTTTTTTCCAAGGCACCACCGCTTCTCTCTCTCCCCCCACCCCACAGAAAAAATCAATGAGGCGTTAGCGCGCAGCAAATTTCGCCGGAAGTGATGCGTATGTTTATGACGTAGGCAGAATTAAAAAAAAAAATTCGCGGCAGATGGATTTCAACCAACCGGTGTGCCTGCCGCGCGCGCGTTTTTTCAGAAGGAATGATTTTAAAAAGAATAACAAGTAATGGGAAACATTTCACAAATATAACCTACAATATTCAGTAGGCCTATATAAGGCATGCAGATTGTTCTAAACGTGTAGAAGTTTGTAAGAACAGTTGGCGACCGTATGAAACTCTGGGTTATAAAAGCATGGTACACATTTGGATAGGTTCTGAAATAATTCGTTGTCTTGCAATTTACAAAATGTACGAGTTAAACATTCAGCAACCTCTTTCATTATTTGTTACCACAGATACAAATTAGTTGTATATCATTTACCATCAAATTAATTCATGAATTTATTATATCATTCTGTAGTTCTGGGAGGTTATCAGTGATGAGCATGGAATTGATCCCACTGGCACATACCATGGAGACAGCGATCTTCAACTCGACAGGATCAATGTTTACTACAACGAAGCATCGGGTAAATACACAGATGGTTACTTTGAGTTCATCGCATTAAATGCAAAATCTTTCTTAACCTGTTTGTGGAACTTCATTTTAGGTGGCAAATATGTTCCCCGTGCTGTGTTGGTGGACTTGGAACCAGGTACCATGGACTCTGTGAGGTCTGGGCCCTTTGGTCAAATCTTTAGACCAGACAACTTTGTTTTTGGTTGGTATTATTATTTAATTGTATTATAAAATCATTTAATTTCTTTGTATTTGCTGAAAATGAAGTTTAAATGTTCTGGCTAATCCAACAGGTCAGAGTGGTGCTGGAAACAACTGGGCCAAAGGCCATTACACAGAAGGAGCAGAGTTGGTGGACTCTGTCCTAGATGTTGTTCGCAAAGAGGCAGAAAGTTGTGACTGCCTGCAGGGCTTCCAGCTCACCCACTCTCTGGGTGGAGGCACTGGGTCTGGTATGGGTACCCTCCTCATTAGCAAGATCCGTGAAGAGTACCCAGACCGTATCATGAACACCTTCAGCGTGGTGCCCTCTCCTAAGGTGTCCGACACCGTGGTAGAGCCTTACAATGCCACATTGTCTGTCCACCAACTGGTTGAGAATACAGACGAGACCTTCTGTATTGACAATGAAGCTTTGTACGATATCTGCTTCCGCACCCTTAAACTTACCACACCATCATACGGTGACCTCAATCATCTCGTCTCTGCCACCATGAGTGGTGTAACAACCTGCCTCCGGTTCCCTGGCCAGCTCAACGCTGACCTCCGTAAGCTGGCTGTGAACATGGTGCCCTTCCCCCGTCTCCATTTCTTCATGCCTGGCTTCGCTCCTCTGACCAGCAGAGGGAGCCAGCAGTACCGCTCCCTAACCGTACCAGAGCTCACACAGCAGATGTTTGATGCCAAGAACATGATGGCTGCCTGTGACCCACGCCACGGGCGCTATCTCACAGTTGCCGCCATTTTCCGTGGCCGCATGTCAATGAAGGAGGTGGATGAGCAGATGCTGAACGTTCAGAACAAGAACAGCAGCTACTTCGTTGAATGGATCCCCAACAACGTCAAGACTGCAGTATGCGACATCCCACCCAGGGGACTCAAGATGGCTGCTACCTTCATCGGCAACAGCACGGCCATCCAGGAGCTCTTTAAGCGCATCTCTGAGCAGTTCACTGCCATGTTCAGGCGCAAGGCTTTTCTCCATTGGTACACAGGAGAAGGTATGGATGAGATGGAGTTCACCGAGGCAGAGAGCAACATGAATGACCTGGTGTCGGAGTACCAGCAGTACCAGGATGCAACTGCTGAGGAGGAGGGCGAGTTTGAGGAAGAGGGAGAGGAAGAGCTGGCTTAAATCTCTTTAAGATGCGTGTGTGTACGTTTTTCTGAGCTATATAATTTTGCTGGCCTAAAAGAACCTTTCCAAAGCTCAATGTTTTCTTTTAAGTGTTTTCACTTCTGCTGTGTTTGCCTCTTGTTTGTACAGATGTCATTAAAAGGCTTTTTCTTTTGTTTTAAATGTCTCCTAGTAATTGAAATTGATTTGCGCATACAAAGAATTTAACCAATCATTTTAAAGATTGTCATTACTGTTCTCAAACACTGTTGAAAGATCCTTGCCAAACCTGTTTTTAGGGTTTGTCTGTAGACATCAACATAATTAACACATGGTCTCACACCAGAAGAAAACATGTAGTACCAGTAAAAATATTTAGACACCCCTAGGCTTGCTTATTTTCCATATCTAAATCGCATCAAATGATGGTAATTTTATAGTAAATTAAATGTTAAACCCATTTTAGTATGGAAGTAGCCAGTATTACAGTAAAGCATGCTGTAAATCTACTATTGAGATATTCACATAGTATTTTTTTTATTTGCTACAGAGTTATACATAAATCATAATTAATGCTGCCCACTTTGATGCTTTTCATTCAGTATCTAGGTCATCTAATTTAAAAATGTCAGAAATCAAGTTTTGTAAAGTAATGCATATATGCAAGAATAAGTTTACAAATAATTCTGAGCATTTAAGCATATACCTTTTAGATCAAAGGTAATTTAAGAATGAGAAACATACCATCAGTCATGTGTCCACATGTTAGATTGAAAATAGATTATAAATCATAACTGGATTTTAGGCTCTATATACAAGGCTGTTAAAACGAATATGGTTTACAAAGTGACTAAAGGGGAAATTTCCTGTAATGTTTCAGGATTATGCAACATTGTATAAATTCAGTTTATAGTTTAAATAACAGTCCTATTTGTTGGCCTAAATATCTCTACTAGCTCAACCCAACCAATCATGGATGTCCCTGGCATTCAAAAGGGTTTACTTGGCACATATTCCCAGCAGATGGCGCTGTAGTCTAAGTTTTCCTTCTTGCCCAAACAAAGTAGGTTAGGATCCCAACACACAGCAAGAGGAGTGACCAGCAGCACGCCATCTTCGCCTGGTCTTCAAGGCTCTGCTTCTCTCCAAAACGACTGATGAAACCAGACTGAGAGCAATGCACAGACAGAAATAATAATAAAAAAGTAACATTTAAGAAACTGATCTTTTTCTCAAGTATAGTTTACAGTTATTAAAACCACTCTGCACTCTTTGAATTAGAATAACATTCTTTTAAGGCAGTGTTGGGTAGTACATGTAACGGAATACATGTTCAGATGGAAAACGTTTATACATCTAAATAATGTTATCAAAAGTGCATTTGAACCGGTGAAACACCTTCTTATGATGTGTTACATTCATATGAGCAGACAGAGAAGTAAGTTTGGAGCTGAAGAAACAGAAATAAACCTTGTGTAAATTGTCAGATTCACGCTTCGCTAAAATGCTATTTCTAGCCATTTTACATGCACATGTTACCAGGCATGATCATATTTGTTTTATTAAGAAAATTCATGTTGGATAATAATTTCTTTTTTCTTTTAAGACCTTTGATATTAGGGCAAAAATTGTATTCTTGATAATAATTTTTGTATTGTTTTCCTCTAAACATCTCAAAACATCCTTACTCATAGAAGGTTAGCTCAGAGATTAAAGACATTGACTAGCACCCCTGGAGTTGTGAGTTCAAATCCAGGGCGTGCTGAGTGACTCCAGTCAGGCCTACTAAGCAACCAAATTGGCCCGGTTGCTAGGGAGGGTAGAGTTACATGGGGTAATCTCCTTGTGGTCACTATAATGTGGTTCACTTTCAGTGGGGCGCATGGTGAGTTGTGCGGATGCTACTGAGAATAGAGTGAAGCCTCCACACGCAGAAATTGGGCATTCCAATTTGGGAGAAAAAAAAAGAAACAACTTTGCACAAGATATTTAGGTTTTTCAGAGATTGTATTTTTAACATGTGTATTTTGTCTTACTGTACTGGCAGAGTTTTTATAGTCAAAACAAGTGAAAAAAATCTACCAGTACTGAAGAAGTAATCCAAAGTATTTAGAATACATTACTGACCTTGAGTAATCTAACAGAATATGCTACAAATTACATTTTACAGCATGTATTCTGTAATCTGTCGTGGAATACATTTCAAAAGTAACCCTCCCAACCCTGTTGGTAGGGTACAAAGGGGCTCAATAACTTCTAAATTGTTGCAAATATATGTAGCCTAGTTAATGAGAATCCCTGAAATTATTACATTTACATAGAGGCAAAAAATAAAAACATGATTAAAGGTGACTAAATAAAACATTTTTCAATTAATGTCCAATAAGTAAAAGGATAGTATTTGGGATAGTTTAAAAGCCTCCTTGTTGCAGAGCAGGGGCAGATCTAGAAATGTTTTATGTAGGGTGTCAAGGGGATGATATGCAGACTATGAGGGGTGGCAACACCAAAGTGTCAGTGATGGCCACGTGTAGTTCTTATGGATTAAGGTACCAAGCTTCATTGCAACACGTACTAGTTCATTAATTGGAGTCACTATCAAATTACAAATGTCCATTGATTTTCAACTGAATACAACTGAATTTCCATAGTAGCCATTTTGCTACTGATTTGCCAAAATGTAAAAAAAAATCAAGTAAATAATTGTACAGTATATCTCCAGTGGACCAAGACATTGTCTATTAAACACATCAACAAATTCTAAATGTTCCTTAGCTTGACATATAGAACCAGCAATCTGGACTAAACGTCACCACCTCATGCAGGCCAGAAATTTTTATTTTGTTAAGTGTACCTATGGATGCATATCCCATGTTATTATGCAAATGAAGTCCTGTATGCCTATCACCTTTATAACAGCTGGAATAAGCCATTTGAAAGCAAAGATTTACACCATTAGGTCTAAATAAAAATAAACTGTACAGAACATTGTACTGTGGGGGACAGTGCTGCAAAACTCACTGAATATTAATGATGCTATGCACAGTAAACAATTCTTTTAAATGAACTGTTTCAATCAACAGTCATTCTTAATGACCGATTCAAGCACCTAAATATTTCACATAAGATGGTAATTTCATCTCTACATCTGCCACTATCAGTCTTGAGATTTTGTTAGTCAGTAGATGATTAAGAACATGACTGATTGATCAAGTGGTAACTTTTTTTCTCTAGTTTTTAGAGGTTATAATTCACCCAAATATAACTTTATTTTAATAAAGCAAGATTGCATCTGTATGACATTGGATCGGTCTTACACTTTAAAACTGCAACAACAGATGCAGGGAGAGAGAGTAGCGGAAACACAGACACATTTATTGACAGTTCTGTGTATGAAAAACAGCAAACCCCGAAATTCAGACAGCTACAAACACAAATTCAGCTCCACTCCAGCAGCAGAGCAGAGCAGAGCAGTCCAGTCCAGTCCAGTCCAGTCCAGTCCAGTCCAGTCCAGTCCAGTCCAGTCCAGTCCATCAGCAGGAACCGGAAAAATTTCAATATGCACCTGTAAACAAGATGACACCTGTATCCCATCACACAACCCAGCCATTAAACACTCAGTTTATATAGGGAGGAAACACACATGTCATCAACAATCAGCTCACCTGGTTAAGCACACCTGAGAGCGATTAAGAGAGAGGGAGAAAAGAGAAAAAGACAACACACACTCTGCATACACACAAACAATACGGCCGAGAAGACCATCACAACGGGGGACACAGAAAAGAGCGCAAGCTGCGGAAAAACTGCTGAAGCTAAACGACACTGATAACAGCCGCAACAAACACTTATCATAACATTCAAAATAACACATTCCAGCACCAGAACACCAGTCGAAACACATACAGATGAAATAGAAACTCCTACTCAAGAACTGGAGATGTTTCATCTAGATTATACACATACCTGTCAAAAGCTATTTCAAAAAGTGGTGAGGACACGTCTCAACCACCTCAACCCAAAACTGACATCGATGTATCTAATAATCATTCAGTAAATACTTGAAAAATACTGAGAATTTCATCTTTTAACTCTTTTTTTCCACGGATTTGTCCATGTGGTCATTATTGTTGAGGAACTAAGCTCATCAACCTGCGAGAGCCCAAACACTGTACACATGCTGCAGTAGTAGGCAGGCAACTGGCAAGGCCATAACCATGTCTTGGGGAGGACAAAACTGTTTTGGGGGTGGGGGATCGCAGGTGTTGAGGTCACAACTATAATTGTCCTTTAAAATAGTAAAGGTTCTGAATGCAATCATTTTCTGAATAAAGGCTTTAAATGTGTTTTTTATTTAATTTTTGGTTTTAAATGATACATTTTTGTCCACACAGAAGTTCACACAGTACAACACCACTGTGTCTACACTACTAGCAATTTGCCTGTTTTAGTCATCTTTTCTTTCTTTTTTGTGCTGTATCAAAAAATACAACTCCAGTCAGCTTGGAATATAACTCCAGTCATATTGACTACTGTTATTATGTCTTTATACTGCACCTTCAATAGTGCTTTATAGCATTTTCCTCTTTGAATCTTGACAGCTCCTGCTCCTGCTCACTATAAACTATTATTCTATGGAATATAGCTGCTTAAGATATCTATTTTATGTTCCAAGAAAACATAACATAAGGTTGAGTAAATGAGTGAGTAAAAGTACATTTTCCATTTATAGGTGAACTACTCCTTGAACTGTTGGCTCATCATCTGGCTATATCTGATCACTTATCCCCCTCAATGCATACTGTGGTTACTGTGGCCGATTGGTCGATGTTATGATTGTCCGCTGCAGCTGCTGTATACAATCATGGGATTGGCTGTTGTAATCATCACGTGATTGGCCACTGCTGCAATTTGAGTCTGGTATGGGCCTGTGTAGACATCAGTGTGTTCGGTGAGAATTTAGGCAGTTTGACTGCATGGATACTTATGTTGGGATGACAACCCCACTAAGCAGTGTTGAGCCTGGTTAGTACCTGAATGGTAGACCTCCTGGGAAAAACAGAGGTTGCTTCCTGGAAGAGGTATTAGGGAGGCCAGCAGAGTGACGGGGACACTATAATGTAAAAAGGCACCTGCCTTCGGATGAGACATTAAACCAGGGTCATGACTCACTGTGGTTATTAAAAGTCCCAGAACATTATTTGAAAAGAGTAGGGGTGTAAACCCGGTGTTCTGGCCAAATTCCCCCATTGGCCCTTCTCAATCATGACCTCCTAATAATCCCCTTCCATAAATTGGCTCTATAACTCCATTCTTTCCTCTCCACCAATAGCTGTTGTGCAGTGAGTGTACTGGTGCACTTTGGTTGCTGTTGCATCATCCAGGTGGATGCTGCACACTGGTGGTGGTTGAGGAGAGTCCCTGTTCACTGTGTAAAGCGCTTTGAGTGTAGTGTCAGAAAAGCGCTATATAAATGTAATTTTCATTAATTAATTCATTCATCTTGCTGTCTCAAAAGTATTTGCATAAGTTGACCAATTTTGCCCTATAACAATTGCCCCTATATCTACTGTATATGTATAAATGTGGTGTAAAATTCCCCCTCACCACTTTTTAAAAAAAATACATTTTAATCAAAACGACTTCTGCTATTATTTACAATGTCAAGAAAAATATGTGAACCCTTTGGAATTACCTGCATTATGTATAAATGTGTCTTAAAATCTGGTTTGATCATCATCTATGTTGCAATAATGTACAAACACAATCTATTTTAACTAATAACACACAAATTATTGTATTGTTCTTGTCCATATTGAATATATCATTCAAACATTCTAATGACATCAACAAAAGCTAATAAGAGTCAGGAGTTGGCAAACATGGCTACAAAGGATTACAAAGAGCTTTAGATATTCATCTGTCCACAGCTAGACAAACTGTCTATTAATGGAGACGATATAGTACTGTGGCTACTCTCTCTAGAAGTGGCTGTCCAGCTTAGATGACTCAAGCACTACATATGGTGTAAAATGGGCACTGCATACCAGCATAAAAACATAATCTCAAAGGTGAAGTACAGTATCAAGTAATATCATGATAAGGGGCTGCTTTGCTGCTTTAGGGCCTGAAAAAGTAATTCCCTAGTTATCAAGATATCCCACAGTACAGGATGATGCCAGGGTTGCGGTGTGCCAGCTAAAACTCTAGTTGAAACTAAAATTTAGTTAATGCATCAGAACAATGACCCCAAACATCGAAGTAAATCCACTACTGGCTTCAAAAAAAGAAAATCAACTATAACTACCAGACCTTAACCCAATAGAGATGCTGTGGAATCATCTCAAGAGAGCCGTTCACACCAGACATCTTAAGAATATGACTGAGCTTAAACAGTTCTGAAATCAAGAATGCTCCAAAATTCCTTCAGAATTTTGTGCAGGTCTAATCCGCAGCAACCGGAAATGCTTGGTCGAGGTTATTGCTGCCAAAGGAAGATCGATCAATTATTAAATCCAAGGGTTCACTTATTTTTTCCACAGCACTGTAAATGTTTAATTGGATGTGTTCAGTCATGAAAGACATGAAAGATTATAATTGTGTTGTTAGCTTACGCACTCTGTACTTGTGACTTTGATGAAGATGAGATCACATTTTATTACCAATTAATGCAGAAAAACAGCTAATTCTAATGGGTTTACCTACTGCAGTATATTTGAAACACACCTGCTTCAGCTAGAAAAATAGTGAGGAGCATCTGGTGTAAGGACTCAGAATGGAGCCAAATGACTCCTGAGGCTTAAGAAGAGCAAACCTGCTTGCCATTGGGTTTTAAAGGGACTGACTTTGACACTTGATACTCACCCATCCTCCTTTATCCCTAATCTCCGGGCAGATGACCATCTCTACGTAGCTGCCCAAACACTCCTGAATCTGTGGCAGGACAGTTGTCATGCCCCTCTCCTGACAGTGCAAAGCCAGTTGGCCAGCTAGAACGAACACAGAGAGCACAGCACTCCATGCAAGGTCTCTATGCCGGGTAGGGGCAAAGTGCTCATCCAGGATGGAAACAAGGGTTGGGCAGGCCGTTTGTTCTGTCACGTCCTGGAAAACCCGTGGCCAGCGCCGAATGAAGATGGGGAAGCGAACAAGCAACTCATCTCCCGAGTGGCGCAGGGCAGCTGTCGCATGGGTCGGTGCTGGACCTAATGGGACACCTGGTTTGGCCGTAACATAGTTGATATAGTCATAGGCCAGCATATAGGCCTCACGCACCAGTGGATCAGGGCTGTTCAGACCCCTACCAATCACAGCATCATCTGACATTCCCATGACCTCAAAGAACAACAATCTGCCTTCAACATGCAGTTCAAACTACAATGTCAATGTCTATACGTGATCTCTTTTTAGCATCCACTCATTTTAGACATTCAGGTCACCTTTCATGCCATGGATTGTTTACATATAATGCCAGTCACTGATATTGAGATCCCAGGACTGTTGGTTCGGATCCCTGTAAATGAAACGAAAATTCACAGATCAGAAGTTTTATGCAGTACATACATTCTCACAAGGATGGAATATGGCACTATGAGGTCCCGGAGTACCAGACTTTTTGGAGTCCTGCAGGGTTACCGCTGGTCCTAAAAAATACTTAATATATCTTAAATTCAGTTTTCAAAATTTACATCCAGAAAAAAGTTAAGCAAAGCAAAAGGCCATTTATATATATCCACACTGATTTGTTACTGGAACAGCATATGATCAGCAGACACTGGAAATATCAAATCGCACACAGAGGTACCCTACACTCTACACACTACAGCGAAGGCTCTAGTCACTCACCCTTCTTGTGCGCAGACGTGAATCATGCCAAAACCAAACAATCAGGGCAAGTTAACAGCTGACAGGGAACAATGTTCAACTCGAGATTCTCTAGAGCGAGCCGAAGTGTGTGAGGTCACATGTGCATGCTGTCATTTGGCTTGGGATATATTTAGTTCCCTTGTCTGTAACCGATACAGAGGCTCAATCTTATTGCATGCACGGTCATCTGGGAAATTACACCAGGCTCTTTGCTGCATTGCTACTATAAATACTCAACATGCAGGAGTGTACATAGACGAGAGGTGCGTTCTTCCAAAGCTTTTAGTTTGAATTGCAACAGAGCAGTATTTTTTGGAGGCCTGAAAAATAGTTTTTATGGCTTTAATTTGGAGGTTTTCTTTTGAAAGCTGTTTTCATTACAAACAAGTTTTTTTGGAATAAATCTAAATCACATTTACAAATATAAGTATATGATTTTGAAAGGGCAATATTAAGGACAGTCAGAGACTTCAAAATTTGCATACTCCACTTTTTAAGGAATTTACTGTTCCTGTAATTATACCCATTACATTAGAGTAAAAGTGCCTGTTATATCACTTTGTGTACATATTTGTGTAGTCTTAAACACAGAAATATTCTGTCCTAAGTAGGGGTTGGAGTTTAAACTGTTGTTATTCGAATACTATTTTAATTTATAAATTTTTCTGCAAAAACCCTCATTTGAATGCTTAAAGGTTTTTTCATGTAATAGCCGCTTTAAATGTATTGATGAAATAAGTGCCGTGAGTAGGGACGCACTAATATTAAAATGTTTGGCTGATACCGATACCAATGTTTTAAAAAGAGGTACAAAACGTTTTATTGTTCTAACAATTTCACAACATGGATTGGATCTGTCAAACACATGACAGGCCCAAAAGACAGCCACAATGAAAGATATGTAGAAATTAAAAAGATAAAAAAAATTAAAAAAATAACTAAATGTCAAAGCATGATGATTGATGTGAAAAAAAGATTATTTTGTATTTCTAAAACATTTTTGCTCTTCTGTTTTCACAGTTCAAAACAACAGAAATCACATTTAAAATTTTTGTACTGTATATAATAAAACATAACACAATTATATTACGTATATGTGTTGGGCATATCCATGAAAAAAAAAAGTTTCCAAAGGAAAAAGATGCCCTTTTAAGTTTAGTTGTGGTATAATAGATAATAGATAGTACAATACACACCGCTAGAGGGTGCCTCTTGCTTACACAATGCCGACTGAATCGCTGAATGCAGTCTATTTTTAAGCTTTCAAGGTTCAGTAATCATGCAAGGCCATATTGTGATTTCAATCTTAACTCAATCAAACATGGAGCCTTAATGGATAGCATACGAATGTCTGAGAATTCACATTTGACTGGTTTCAAACATTTTGGATGGTTTTACCTTAATCATGTATAGGTAAGTGCTGCTTTCACAGCTGTCACATCTGTAACGGTTTTTCCTCATTAATGTGAGAACGAGAATGATTATAAATGAAATATAACATGTTTTTAGTAATGCCAACCCATTTACATTTATGCATTTGGCAGATGCTTTTATCCAAAGTGACTTACAGTGCACTTATTACAGGGACAATCCCCCCAGAGCAACCTGGAGTTAAGTGCCTTGCTCAAGGACACAATGGTGGTGGCTGTGGGGATTGAACCAGCAACCTTCTGATTACCAGTTATGTGCTTTAGCCCACTTCGCCACCAGCCCTTTTACATCATTATTTCTGAATTGTGCATTTGACTTCACTGAGTTTTTACAGTGTGATAATTATTTTAAATAAACCATTGGTTTTTCATATCAGCGCTTTCACGCTTAAGAACTATTTGCCAATGGTGCAGCTCCGCACCCTGTGGTCCACCTAAAGCTGCTCCGCCCCCCTGACCCTCTGCCAGTTCCATCCTGGTCTCCTGATCCTACTCCTGTTGCCTTCCTGGAGCCACCTTCCAAACCACTGGACCCTTCGTTTTTAGGCTTTGGGCTTCGGTAGCCGCCCTTTGAGGAGGGGGGTTCTGTCACTCCCCATTCTCTGTCTGTCACTCTCTCCACAAACTCCATTTCCCAGAAGCACATCCAAGAACTTCTAACCACACACACCTGTTCCCAATTCCTTTTCATCGTCATGTGTGTATATATACCCTCTGTTTCAATTGTTCCGGGTCAGTTCTTGTCCTTGATAATAAGGCTGTATAGTTTTGTTGCTTTATCTTCTGTTAATAACCTTCCTTGTGTAACATCTTAATTTTTCTTATTATTAAAATAATTTGCATCTAGATCCACCCTCTCTCATCTCATCCCTCCAAAAAGCATTACACATATTGGTAGTTGACATGACAGTTCAAGCATAGATCTGCTGTATTTAAAAAAAAATGTAAATAATAATCTTATTCTTGTAGAATTATTATATGGATCATATTAATTGACTGATTACATTAGATATTTTTACTTTTAAAAATATCACCACACGGGACCGCTAAAAGCTATAATTATAAGAAAATGTTTAATTAAAAATGTTTGCTTTTCTTATACATTCAGATACAAATAAATATAAAAGCTTTATGATAAAAATATATATATTGTACTTTCTTTATTCATTTACTGAGCACTAGAGGGCAGTATTGTACTTGTAAATCAACTGCAAATATGAATTTATAATAATGACCTCCAAACCCTATCTTATATCTGTAGTTTATTTTGGTTTTTTAGGGCATAAAATCATTGGGGAAGAAGTATTACAACATCAGATGGTTTTCTGTCATTTCTGAAAATGAAAGTATTATAAACTGTGATATTAAATATTCTGATTACGTACATCACCCACAGAGCCCATATTTGCCAGTTTCACACATCAACTAGATAAGTGTACATACTAGTCTTATTTATATAACCTACCATTATTTTGCACAAGTTCAAAACACAATGTGAGTAGTAGGCTTGTACTTCATTAATGTGCTTAAATCAAAAGATTAAAGATCTATTAGCTTTATACAAGAGTTAGAAAATATTTATTTCCTTATACAAGGTTACAAATTATGTTGATGTCCTGTGAAGAATTCAAATGCAGTGCATTGCACAATATTACGTCTTTTCTGTACTACATGGTCTCTCTTAATTATCTCTGATAATTAAAATGATTACCCTCTGTATTTGAATGGCTGACCTTGATTTGCAAAGGGGCTGACATTTATTTGAATACAGTTTTGGAAAGGGCTGTGGATAGCTTGAAAGTGTGGCTGCATAGGAAAACAGAGTAATGGAGAGCCGTCATCAAATTCTTCAGCGCTGCACTTTAAAACCCTGCGAATAATCACTGATTATTTCCTAATTTCGGAGCCTCTATGGTTTATTGCTAATTTTAAAAGGGTTTAATTTCCTGTAGAGTGCTCAGATGTGTCTGTGTCTGTCTGTGAGAGAGAGAGGGAAAGAGGGATTTGTGTTTTTGTTTTTACAGCGTGCTGTGCTCAGCTCTGGGGTCGTGTGTCATGTAGGATTTTAATATGGAGCTCATTTCCTGGAGCAGCTAAGATAGAGATCAAAGCCTTGTGTTTGCCCTCATTGCTAAGTGTGGACACACACACACACACACACACACACCCTCTGTAAGGTGTGGGTCCTGCACTCCTAAACTTTGCTCCCCATTGCTTGTGACATCAGCCCTTTCTCATATTGGTCTCATATATCTCATTGTTTTACCTTATGTCTGTGCTCCTATTTCATCTGTATGTGTTTCGACTGGTGTTCTGGTGCTGGAATGTGTTATTTTGAATGTTATGATAAGTGTTTGTTGCGGCTGTTATCAGTGTCGTTTAGCTTCAGCAGTTTTTCCGCAGCTTGCGCTCTTTTTCGTGTCCCCCGTTGTGATGGTCTTCTCAGCCGTATTGTTTGTGTGTATGCAGAGTGTGTTGTCTTTTTCTCTTTTCTCCCTCTCTCTTAATCGCTCTCAGGTGTGCTTAACCAGGTGAGCTGATTGTTGATGACGTGTGTGTTTCCTCTCTATATAAACTGAGTGTTTCATGGCTGGGTTGTGTGATGGGATACAGGTGTCATGTTTACAGGCGCATATTGAAATTTTTCCGGGTTCCTGCTGATGGACTGGACTGGACTGGACTGGACTGGACTGGACTGGACTGGACTGCTCTGCTCTGCTGCTGGAGTGGAACTGAGTTTGTGATTGTAGCTGTCTGAATTTCGGGGTTTGCTGTTTTTCATACACAGAACTGTCAATAAATGTGTCTGTGTTTCCGCTACTCTCTCTCCCTGCATCTGTTGTTGCAATTTTAAAGTGTAAGACCGATCCAATGTCATACAGATGCAATCTTGCTTTATTAAAATAAAAAGTTATATTTGGGTGAATTATAACCTCTAAAAACTAGAGACAAAAATGTACCACTTGATCAATCAGTCATGTTCTTAATCATCTACTGACTAACAAAATCTCAAGACTGATAGTGGCAGATGTAGAGATGAAATTACCATCTTATGTGAAATATTTAGGTGCTTGAATCGGTCATTAAGAATGACTGTTGATTGAAACAGATCATTTAAAAGAATTGTTTACTGTGCATAGCATCATTAATATTCAGTGAGTTTTGCAGCACTGTCCCCCACAGTACAATGTTCTGTACAGTTTATTTTTATTTAGACCTAATGGTGTAAATCTTTGCTTTCAAATGGCTTATTCCAGCTGTTATAAAGGTGATAGGCCTACATATGCATTCATAGGTACACTTAACAAAATAAAAATTTCTGGCCTGCATGAGGTGGTGACGTTTAGTCCAGATTTCTGGTTCTATATGTCAAGCTAAGGAACATTTTGAATTTGTTGATGTGTTTAATAGACAATGTCTTGGTCCACTGGAGATATACTGTACAATTATTTAATTGATTTTTTTTAAATTTTGGCAAATCAGTAGCAAAATGGTTACTATGGAAATTGATTTGTATTCAGTTGCAAATCAATGGATATTTGTAATTTGATAGTGACTCCAATTAATGAACTAGTACGTGTTGCAATGATGATTGGTACCTTAATCCATAAGAACTACACATGGATACTTCTTTGGAGTTGCCACCCCTCGTAGTCTGCATATCATATCCCTTTGCCACCCTACATAAAACATTTCTAGATCCGCCCCTGTTTATAAAACACTTCACAATATTAATAGCGGAGCATGTTGTCACACTATATAAGTTGTCATAATCGGAACCTGCCTCCTAAAGACTATTTATTGACTTTTCACCCATATGGAAACAGTAAAACAAAAAATTATATAAAAAATATTAAAGAATTGTTGAAATTGATAGATGAAGCACAAAGCAATTCATAAAACTGCAGAAAACCAATTGTTTTGAAAATGTAATTAATAAATGATGCCATACAGAAATGTTATATATGGCAATACATGTAAAACATACAGTATAAGTAGTATGTTCGTGTATGGATTTCACTGATATAAAATATGTCACATACGTATGCATATATGCCACATATATTTTAAAATAATACTAAATAGTCATTTCTAAAGAAAACATAATTTGGTTTTTCAAATATGCACATTTATGATTATAGGTAAATATATTTAGAAATATTAATTTCTATGAATTCCTACATATTATATGTATGGATACATAGTAGATTATATAGGTGAAAAACCATGTTCTCCGCTTCTCTTTTGCACATGCACTTTAAACTGTGGCAAAAATAGTGGATTTGGGAATACTGTATGCATATATACTTACCGACCACTTTATTAGGTACATCCGTACACCTTCTTATTCATGTGATTATCTAATCTGCCAATCATGTGGCAGCATGAGGCGGATGGGCTACAACAGCAGAAGACAACGCCGGGTTCCACTTCTGTCAGCAAAGAACTGAAAGCTCAGGCTGCATGGGCACAAGCTCACAAAAACTGGACAGTTGAAGACTGGATAAACATCGCTTGGTCTGATGAATCTTGATTTCTTCTGAGGTACACGGATGGTAAGCCCACAAAATAAACTTTTGAACATGATGTTTGAAAAAATAAAATAAAAAGGACATTTGCACCATTTGAGTTTAACCTAAAAAAAAAACTTTAATTACTGAGAGATAGGCCTAGCTTGTGTAACAACTACCCCCAGGCTCCTGCTATTTTATCTCTTTGTAAACACAAATCCCTTGACTTTACCATTTCATATTGTCTGTAAAAGTGTGAACACCAAAATAACATGTTTCTTTAGATTACTTTGACAAGCTGTTTTGTTTAATTCCTCACACATCTATTTCATTGTATATAAACTTTCCCATTTGCTGTGATTTTTTAAATGGGTTAGTAGACATCAATAATCTTTTGTTACACAGAGGGAGGGAGGGAGGGACAAGGAAGGAATTAAAAAAGGAAAGAGCTTCACTGGCTGAGCATGTCTGATTTTATAGAGAGAAGAGTAGGGAGCACAGCAAATTACAGGATGTTTTTATTGTATTGTGCCAAGGGCGCTTTCCAATTTCCCTTCCCCCATACACCTATCACTTATTTTAAACCCTTGATTCTCACAGTTCATCCATCTCTCCTCTGAATCACTCCGTTCACAAAGTGGAGCATCGAACGAAAGAAAAGGGGACATTTTCCCTGTGTTATTACTTTAAGAGCAGGGGAGTGAAAGAGAAAGAGGGTAATTTAGTTGTTTGCGACTTGCTGCTAGACTAATGGCCTCACTAGGTCTCCAATGCTAAGCTCAAACAATAGCAAAGTCTTACTATTGACACATTAAGTGTACGATAAAGAGAATGAAAGAGTGATTTAGTATTTGAGAGATGAGAAGCTACGTACATGGGGCGGTGGAGAAAGGGGCAGGCAAATGTTTAAATGTGTATTTTCAGCCGATATCTGCAAATGAAACGCACATTTTACCTGGCAGATAAAGAGCGGGAAAGTTGGGGGACTTTGGCTTTGTCTGAAACCTGAAAAATGCTGCCTTTGCAAGGCATCAAGGCTAAATTAAATGTTTTCATAACATCTGCTCTGTTACAAAACCTAGTGAGCTGCCAGCAGAGGCAGCATTTTAAGGCAGAGGTGTGCTTCTGATGCAATGGCTTGTACAACAGACAATGTAAATTATGCTAATTTCCAAGATACCTTGTTCTGACCAAATTTTAAGGCAGCGTCACATTTATTCTTTGAAAATAAATCATAGGATGGGGTTAGAGCGAAACGTTGATTGTGTATTTCATTCAATAATATTTTCAATAATAATATCATTTTCATTTAGAATTTTCATTCAATGATATTGAAGAATATCGTGTTGTGGATTTAAAAATTGGTTATTTTACCCAATATTTAAATGTACTATGTATTTGTATGCTTATTAAAGTGCTGCGCAATTTGCTAACATCAAACTTTAGCAATAAATGGAAATCAATTGCGAGTCAAGTCTCTTCTAATAGTATGTTGCCTTAAGGCGGCAATATATTTCTAGAGAAATCGAAGAATGAATGGGTGTGACGTAATTTCAAACAAAATCTGTCCAAAAAGGTGTTTTCGAGTTTGATGAGGTGGTTCAAAAAGGTTTACTAGTGGAAACTTACAGGAAAATTAACACCATAAATGTAAACACCTGCCAAGCACCCTCAAATGAACATTAGAGCACCCTTAATAGAATATGTAAGAGTGATCCTTAAGAATCCCCAGAGCTGTTCTTGAATGTATTATGTTCTTGTTCTGGCCATCCCTTCTCAAAATATACAAAGTATCCAACTATCTTTCTAATCACATATGTACATGGGTTGTTTGTGTGAAGGGAGTCTCATAGAATGTTCTGAGGTTTAGATTGTTACAAAATCAAACTTTTGTTTTTGTTGTTTCTCCTCTCCAGTTGTCTCGCATTTATAAAGCCTGTGTCCACAGTTACTGGGTTGACTCTTTTCTATGCAAGAGCTATCAGTCAAGACGGAGATATCTCCGTCTTGAAGGAGATATCTCCACCAGGTTCCTCTACAGAGTGGAACCCAGACTCTGTATAACTTACCAACCCACAACTCCTGGTCGAGGATAAGGGACATACCTCCTGACCAGCCCCCACAAGAGGAATCAGGCCCATTCATGACGGGCCTAGATCATCTGGTACGAGCACCTGAGATGGCTACCGGCGTTAAAACTCCCAGGGAGTATCTCGAGAGGGAAGCAGCAACAGGGACCATCACAGGGGGCAAGTCAAAAGGGGAAGATGCAGAATGGGGACATAAGCCCGATAAAAGCCCATTTCACAGACTTCACAGACTAACACAAAGACCCGGTTTCCACCTGGCATTAAAATACATTTAGGGGTGATCCGATCAAATGTAAATATCTAAATACAGGTCTAAACGGGGTCTAAAATGTTTTGTGATCAGATCACAAAAACCACATACAAATGTGGTCAAAAATGTATGTGACCATATCACGTTTGAGGTGTAAATGCTAATCTGTCCTGAATGCATCCAAGCAGCAGTAAAGTGCCACTCCTCACCTGTCAATCAACCACTGCACTTAAACAAGAGTTAAAATTTAGCAGATTACGAGTGGCTTTAAAAGGAAATAACCGTCCGATAGGAACATTTTAAAAAGTAGATACATACACAATCATAAGTGCTTCACAGGCCTTCTTTAGAGTGTCTGATATCAACACAGATGACAAGCAAAAACATCTAAAGATCCTTTATAGGTAATACACTAACATAATGGATAATTCTGCTTGACATATTGTGTTTGTGGAGTGCGTACTCCAGGTAGGGAAGGAGGTATTGCCCCAAGTGAAGGAGTTCAAGTACCTCGGGGTCTTGTTCACGAGTGAGGGGACAATGGAGCGGGAGGTTGGCCGGAGAATCGGGGCAGTGGGGGCGGTATTGCACTCGCTCTATCGCACCGTTGTCACGAAAAGAGAGCTGAGCCGAAAGGCAAAGCTCTCGATCTACCGGTCAATTTTTGTTCCTCACCTATGGTCATGAAGGCAGGGTCATGACCGAAAGAACTAGGTCAAGAACTAGGTCCCTTAGAGGAGCTCAGTAATCCGTGAGGAGCCCGGAGTAGAGCCACTGCTCCTTTGCGTCAGTTGAGGTGTTTGGGCATCTAGTAAGGATGCCCCCTGGCCGCCTCCCTAGGGAGGTGTTTCAGGCATGTCCAGCTGGGAGGAGGCCTCGGGGAAGACCCAGGATTAGGTGGAGAGATTACATCTCCACACTGGCCTGGGAACGCCTCGGGGTCCCCCAGTCAGAGCTGGTTAATTTGGCTCGGGATAGGGAAGTTTGGGGCCCCCTGCTGGAGCAGCTGTCCCCGCGACCCGACTTCGGATAAGCGGTTGAAGATGGATGGATGGGTGGATGGATGTTGTGTTTGTGCTTAGATTAAATTTCAACCACATATGGGAGAAACACTGCATGTTTTTTTCAAGATTTCTTTGTATTTTCGGACATTGTTGCACTTTAATATCATGCAGTAACACACTGACATAGTGACTGATGTATGTCATCATGAAAAAGAGACCCTCCCCTCCAAATCTGAACACATGTGTTCACAGGAGACGCATTTAAGCAACCAGTGTAAACAGCCAGTCTTACCTGACCACATGTGATCAGATCATCTGAGAAGCATGGTATATCACGTGTAAATAGGCTCAAAGAGGAGGGAATCTGGATAAGTTCCAACTAGAGAAGGCCGCGTGGTTTCTCCAAGATCAGACATGGATGGCTACTTATTGGTATTGCTTGAGCCGCGTGGTGGTGGTGGCGGCACCCCCGACACCATTCTCTTATCCCCAACCTTTGAGGATACAATTTCCCTATACACCTCGCCCCTATCCTATGCCTCCTGGGCAGGGGTCGTGAAAACCCATCAGATGGCCGATAACTGCCTGACCTGTATCTTCTTAGTCCAAGCTGATGTACAGGCCATGGTCCAGCACCTAGATTGAAGAATCACTTTCTTAACCATCATCTTGGATCAGCTGGAATCTTCCTTGCCTAGTAACTCGGTGGGAAGATTTGTGTAGAGACTTTGATGGGATAGGAGACTAGCCTCATAGCTGTCCTTGAATGTATTATGTTCTTTCCATCTCTTTCTCACAATATACAAAGTATCCAACTGTCATTCTAATCTCATATGTACATGGGTTGTCTGTGTGAAGGGAGTCTAATAGAATGTTCTGGTTTTATTTGTTACAAAATGAAACTGCCTTCTCTGTAAGATTAGTTTCTCCTCTCCGGGTATCTTGCATGTATTAGTCCTGCGTCCACAGTCACTGGGTTTTCTTCTGTCTAGGCCCCATCATTCGAATACCTGCAATAAAGACTTCATAAGAGTTCACACATGTGATTTCTGTCTCTAGTAACAGTAAGCCTAATAATTTTGTATATTGGCAAAACAGATTTTCTAGAAGGCTGGTGAACACACACAGATCCCAGTATTAAAACTAATAAACATGTATGATCTTGCAAATCAGTCCTAATTTGCAGGCGTAGCAATCTGCTTCAATGCTTCCAATGTAAACATGAGCATTTGATTGTGTTTTCTCACTCAATCCACCGCCTGATGCTACCTATGTCTGCTCTTGGAAAAAAATGGTCAGTAAATGCTGTTCTAGTATCAGTTTGCCAAAGCCATCCAAACCTTACCTATCAGTGAAATACTAAAGCTGACTCTAGATCAGGGGCTGCGGATAACTTAAAATCGCTTGCTTCATTGCGCAGAGAAAACAAGAAGCTGTAAATGATTGTTTAAAAAAAATCTTAAATAACAAATTGTGATTTTTAATACAGAATATAATAAGTTTTTTAGGTAGCATTAAACAAGATTTAATCAGATTTAATTTGTAATTACATTACACCTTCACATCATTCAGAGCACCCCCATTATTTTCAACATGTTCCATGTCATCGGTGGGCGAGCCAACATCTTTTGCCGGTTGATTCCTTCACTCAGTCAAGATCAGTCTACACAAAGACACTAGAACTATATGTGTATGTTCGCATAGAGACATTTTACAAAACCATATTATGTGATTTTATTTAGATCAAGTCTGCAAAATCTATAAAATGCAATAACAGATGTTAACCGGTGCATATGGCATCTGAAATGTTTTAAATTATGATTCCACTTCTACAAAAAAACAAGCATTTTAGTCATTAAATATTTGCTTGGTTATCTCTAAAGCACACTTGAATTTTTTAAGTTCCAAGACAGACATTATACATTGTGTTTTGGAGGCTAATCCCTAGCATTGGATGTTGCTGGTGTCCCAAACCAACATGAGAATTTATGCTGGTCTAAGCTTGTCTTTTCAGCAGAGTTATAACATCTGGCTTCATTCGGTCTGCTTAATGTTTGTCCCAAACCCTTCACAAAAACAATTGCATCTTGATATACTTTACAACTAAAGTAAACTTTGGTAAAACTGAATGATACACTTTTTATTCTGGTGTTGACAGTGAGCTGAAGGTGACCGCGGGAGAGCTAACTGGAGATTAGTGTGTGAGATTGCGCAGCATACTCTCTTTTCTATTCATTCCACCCTGCAGCAGCAGCTGGACGGTAGCGGTCATCCACGCTCTCTCTCAGGCCTCCATTACTCTCGCAGTTTGAAGCCAGGCCACTGAATGCAAGAAATTACACTGAATCTTCCAGTCATTTAAAACGCCAATCACACCTTATGGTCCGATCTCCTCCAAACATGAAAAGACATCACTCTTTCTTGGTCGACATCTATCTCTCTGTGCCTTTCACTCACATACAACATCCCAAACAAAAGACAAGCTTTTCTCTTTGATTATTCCAAAGCACATTAAATGGTCCCCTACTGCACAGAATTGATGCAAACTGGTGGCATCCCAATTATTGTCAGCTTGCACACTCGCAGTTCAATGCCACACACATACATAAAGACTCCAACATGGTAGATTGCCGGTATTGACGCTGTACCTTTGTGTTTGTGGGCCCAGCAGGATCAGCAGTTTGGGTAGTTAAGGGGAAATTGGGGATCCTTACATGGAAAAAATGCTTTTACTGATCTTCAAACACTTTATTTTTATTACAGCACCAGGTTGTACATAACCTAGAGAAATGTTCAGAACAATTGTTTGGATTATACAGTCTGCTTGATACCGCCTTTATTTTAAAGAATAGCTAAGGATTACAAAACACAATAGCGAGACCTCAGTTTAAAGAAAACAGCATGCTAAACGAAAAGTCTAGATTAGAAAACATATAGTGCTACATGTTCCAAAGTTACTCATTCCTCTCCAAAATAATACAACAAAATTGGGATTGTAAACATCCAACTAGATTTTTTTTAATTTCTGAAGAACTTGGAACCTTGATGCATTCTTGGTGGTTGCTAAGGCACTTCTATATGTTTTTTCTTACTGGTCAGAATCAAAAGAGTCTACCCCCAAGTCTTGATTATATTCTGGTCTCTAGATATGGCTCAGGTATCTCCTGTAATGTAAATCTATGGGATTTTCTTGCCAATTTTAATGTCCACCAGATTAAAATCTTGAGTCTGATCACTTGAAAGAGTGATAGCAACACTCTCCTGTCTCCTCAACAAGCCACATGAGGTATAATGCTGTAGGAGGAGTTGCTCACAAGTATGAGCAAAAGTAACAGTGATGGGATTATGTTCAAATGGTGATGTGGGGTAATACAACAATTAACAGCGCTTCATCATGATTTTTAATCCCATGCGAATTAGTGATACGTGTCATTTTTCTGGACTGTTTCCAGACCGCACGTTCCCACAACAGTAAAAATAACCCCAGGTTATACTAATTCCATGCAAATTGATTAAATTGTTCATTGTGAAATGCAATATGTAGCGCAAACCACTTATCAGGAGATTAAGACTTATTAAGTCTTATTAAGACTTAAATTACAACATTTACTGCAAAAGTAATAAAAAAGTAAATAATATCTGTGATCTCTTTAGATGTAAGGGTAAAGTTTAACCATCAATTGGCCCTTCCCTCTTCAACCCCACAAAAATACTGTAGATATTACAGTTATTGACATTGTCACTACTGTAAAAGTGTAATATATTAATATAGGACCTCTTGCCATAAAGGACGGTATCATAACTAGATTACTTACAATGCAAAGGGATGTTTTGTCATTACAATAATGTGTAAATGATGAAAATAAGGCCATTTTGGCAACTTATACAGACATTGCTTATCCTCCATGAATTGACAGTAAACACTTCAAATATCCACAGTAACGATTACAAAAGTGAATCCTGTCCAAATAGGTATTTTGCTGACACAATAGTAAATACAGTAAGTGCATTTACAAAAATGTATATAGCTTCAAGGGTCCATGGGTCCATTTCCACCCGGTGGCTTTCAGAAAACAGTTCACAATGGACACAGGCATTTTGTCGAGGAAAGCAAGACTAGTGCCTCAAAAACACATGAATATACAAATAAAAGAATAACAAAATGCAATGTGTTGCCATGGCAACATGATTTAAGATATCAAATGACCCTTCACAATTTTACAACAGCTGTGTCTTGACATTATTCTAAACAATTTTGAAGAGATTTGGGTAAATGCAAGAGGACTATTTCAAAGTCTGTTGTAAGTGCCACCCTTCCTGCTACCAGTTGGTGGCATTATCTATTTTGATCTAAATCAGACAATGCACACAGAAGACACTTCCTGTTTCCAAGTTTTTGCCATAATTTGGTGACACATGAAGTATTTCAAAAAATCCAAAATGGCCAACTTCTTGTTGGGCAGAGCTAATGACTGCATTTATGAACCAGTGTAAATGAGAACAAAATATGTACCAAGTTTAATGACTGTAGGTGAAAAAAGGGGTGCTACAGAGGCCCCACTTACATGCCCATGTTCAAGGGGGCACAACAGAGCCCCCCAAAATGCCCCCCTACAATTGGCCTAATGGCCGACAACTCTGATGTGTGTGCAAAAAAATGTGGGTTTAAAGCACCCAAAACTTTGAATAATAATAATAAATATAGCAGCAAGCAGTGATGACAGGCCCAAACACCAATGCGGCCGCCACCACGGCTCCTCGTCTCCCCAGGCGGCCCACCGTGGGTTCAAAGACCCCGAGCCCGACCTCCCCACAGGGAGGGGAGGCCGGGGCGCCCGCCCGGGGTCTTCCTTTCCAACCCCCTCTGTCTCGGATGCGATGGCGAACCAATCTATCGGCCCGTGCCGCCCCCCCTCACGGCCTTTCCACTCGCCCCTCGGTATGTTTTGTCTGGACAGAAAATCTGCTCCCACATTTAGGCGTCCAGGGATATAAATTGCCCTGAGTGACAGGAGCTTGCCCTGGGCCCAAAGGAGAATCCAACGTGCCAGCAAATTCAGGTGGCGAGAACGTAGACCTCCTTGATGGTTTATGTAGGAGACTGCTGCTGTGTTGTCCACCCGCACAAGGACATGGCAGCCTCTCAGATGTCGGAGGAAGTATTTCAGGGCCAGAAATACCACCATCAGCTCGAGGCAGTTGATGTGCCAATCGAGCTGATGACCCTCCCATTCCCCTTGGGCTGGACGACCACTTAAGATCGCACCCCAACCCATAAGAGAGGCGTCTGTCATTAGCATCCTGCGATGACATGACGCACCGAGAGTGGGACCCAAGGTAAGGAACCGGGGTCTGAACCACATAGAAAGGGAACGAAGCACTCGGCACGTAACCCTTATTAGCCTTAGGGGACTGGCCCTTGGATGAAATCCCCTGGCTTTTAGCCACAGCTGAAACGGTCTCATATGGAGAAGGAATCACCGTGGACGCAGACGCCATGAGACCTAGTATTCGTTGATACTGACGAACAGTGCAACTTTAACCTAGCCTGAGATTGCTCAGGGAGTTCTGGATGGACCTGACACGAGCGGGAGACAACTGTGCCCGCATCGTGATCGAGTTCCATATAATCCCTAGATAGGTAATTTCCTGGGTTGGAGAAAGAACGCTCTTTTGGATGTTGAGTCTCAGACCCAGAGAACCTAGATGAGCCAAGACGATATCTCTGTGCTGAACTGCCAGATCTTGAGATTGTGCCAGTATCAGCCAGTCGTCTAAATAATTCAGAATTCGGATGCCCTAGAGTTGCAAAGGAGCCAGTGCTGCATCCATGCATTTCGTGAATGTGCGGGGTGATGGGGCTATGCCGAATGGAAGAACCCGATACTGGAAGGCTTTGTCCCCGAAAGCGAACCTCAGGAACTTCCTGTGCTGTGGCAGAATTCCAATATGGAAATATGCGTCCATGAGATCGACCAGCCAATCGTGATGTTGAATCTGAGACACGACCGACTTGACAGTTAGCATCTTGAACTTGAACACCCTGACCGAGCGGTTCAAGCCTCAAAGATCTAGAATCGGACGCAACCCCCCACCCTTCTTGGGAACCAGGAAGTATCTGCTGTAATAGCCTGACTCTTTCTCTGGAAGGGGAACATGTTCTATGGCCCCTTTTGCCAAGAGATTTTGCAGTTCTTTGCACAGCAGACATGCCTGCTCCGGTCTTACGGTAGTGGGAACCACGCCGTTGAAACGCAGAGGGCGGCAAACGAATTGAATTCTGTAGCCTCTTTCTACTGTCTTTAGAACCCACATAGAAATACTCTGAGATGGGTACTAATTTCAACACTTCCTGTTGAGGGGGTGTTGAGTGTTCCATGTCCTGGATTAAGGCAGGAAGCCTCTATCACCCGAAACACCAAAGGCGGCAGGAGTGAAGAGGTTTCGTGAGGGTATCGGGAGGGCTGAAGTGGATGATACATGCGCCCCGTCCCGAAGGAAACTACCCTCACAAGGTTGGTTACAAGACCATCAGGGCTTCTTTCTTTTAGAAATCACAGCCCTGAGGTCTTTCTTGGATGGCTGCTGAGGGCGACGAGCCTGTCCCCAGTCCCTACGAGGGGGAGCACGACTCGCCACGCTCTGTTTTTGAGCCTCTCTCCTAGCAGAATCGGGGCGAGACTGGGTGGCCGACGGCCCCGCCCCCTGAGTGCGGCGAGGAAGAAACTGCCCAAAGGCTTCCTCGTGGCTTTTCACCTCCTGGAATCTGGAGATAACCCTATTCATGGCATCTCGAAGAGACCAGAAGGCGAAACCGGAGCATCGAGAAAGAAAACTCTGTCTTTATCTCGAATGCCTGAAAGGTTAAGCCATAAATGCCTCTCCATACTGACCAAAACGAGGATTTTAATGTCTAATTTGCAGTATGCAGGGTGAAGAATAAATGCTAACTGTGCTGTATGTGTGCTGTCTGTGGTCCCGTGAAAGTTTAGAAGGCTTTTAGTAATGAACGCACAACGTGGAGACATGTACACTCTTACTATGGTGATGATACAACAGCTGCTGTGCATTTGGATATGTTGTGACTTCTTCAGGCTTTTCAAGCATTTGTTTGGCCACTGTCAAACATGAGGGAAAGTGATGGGATTCCCTCAAATTGTTTTCTTTTTTCTATGCGGAAAATTTGCAGGAATTATAAAAAATTTGGAGATTTGTTGAATTTGTAAGATCGCAAAACAGGTCATGTCTAGAAAGGATCTCTCTTACGTCAACTTCTCGAAGATGTGCAGTCTGCTATGTCTAAGTATGTGGATTACATTGTGCATTACATTTCACTACACTAAACTTTTTTATTTCACTTTAAAAAATTATTTAACTTCCATAATATACTGCCATGGCAACAGTATTTAAGATTTAACAATTTTACATCAGCAGAGTCTTGGCATTATTTTAAAGATTTTTGAAGTAATTCATATAAACACAAGAGAGCTATTTCAAAGTCATAATTGTTATAACAAAGTTATAATTGCCTTACTTCCTGCTACCAGGTGGTGGTGCTATGACTCTGACCCATAATAGCCACATAAATGTGATCATCCCCCACTACCAAACATACAAACATAAATCACACAATGCACAAAGAAGATATAAGGCACTTCTTGTTTCCCATTTATTGCTTTTAATTTAATGCCTCACCATGGCAACACCATTCGATATATCAAAAATCTATTCACAATTTAGCATCTTCAATGTCTTGGCAAAATGTTGCCTAAATTTGGTGACATCCACAAGAATCCCCTAGGAGAAGTACTTAAAAGTTCAGGGCCTGTAACTTCCAAACATAAATAAATCAGAATTTAATCCAAAATGATGACTTCCTGTTGTGCAGAGCTAATGACTGTCATTTTGAAAGTTATCTGGCATGATTAGAAGGATATATAAGTTTGGTGACTACAGGTGAAACTGACCCCACCACTTTAGTCAAAAGGTGGCGCTACGACCGTGACCCACAATAGCCACATCCATGTGATCAGCCCCCAGACCAAACATACAGCTCAGTTTTGATCTAAATTGAACTATGCACATAGAAGATATAAGGAACTTCCTGTTTCACATTTTTAGCCATAAATTTATTGCTGCACCATGGCGACACCATTCAAAATATAACAAAATCCACTATCAATTTAGCATCTACAATGTCTTGGCATTATGTTGCACAAAATTGGTGCCAGTAACATAAATCCCTTATGAGGAGTATTTAAAAGTTCAGAGCTTGCGATTTTTAGAAAATCCAATATGACTGACTTCCTATTGATAGTTCGTGTTTAGATCTTTAGGGGAATAAACAAAAAACTGAAGAACAAATGAATGTGTGCAGACAGTTACACTGAAGATAAGTTGAAAGATACCAAACTCTGAACCTTTAGCACATGAGAAAGAAGGAGAACTAACTGTCTGTAAGCATGATGGAGTGATAAGAACTAGAGAAGCAGTGAGGAAACATATACGGGTTGTTTGATGGTGATAAGATGAGAGCAAACAAAATATCACGCCTACAGCTAGCCATGGAGACTTAACCAACTACTGTCAATATAGTACTAGAGCTCTTTGCAATTGGACTTTAGCCCCACTTAATCTCAGGCACTGCAAAAGTTTTCTTTATGTTTTAATGTGCTATTTATGCAATAATCCACTTGAAGCTATGCATTACAGTTCTCTTTCATCATCTCGTGTTTGAGATCCACCTGTGGGGAAGGGCATCACTACCTGACTTCTGCAGAAGCATCCAATTGCACCAAGTCTTGCTAGACAGACAGAAGTGTGTGGCCTATGCCCGTTAAGGACCCTCCCCGAACCAGAGAGCATATAAGGACCTGCACGCTGCTATTCCTCAGTTGACATTTGCTTTTAGTGTTCTCTGATTCTTTCAGCTCAGTTGGAATTGGACTTTAACAATTTTGTCTACAGGAGGACACATCATTCAGATGAGCCTCCGCCATACGTGACTGTCTTGCTTCAGCCATGTTAGCTGTTTCTGTTTGATGCAACCACCCATGCTCCTTTAACTACCAGTCTCCTCTTTTCTCTCTCACCACTTCCCCTGTTCCACTGCTGCTTGCCATGGATTTTTCTCTAATATCGCGCTTTCCAATCCTACGGCTACTCCCGGGGACAACCTATAGCGTGCCTGCCTGGCCGAGTGCTGTGCCCCTCATATCCACCAGAGACCCTCATCCTTTCTGTGTCATTTGCATGGGACTCAAACACGCAGAGGAGGCTCTAGAATTCCCGGAAAACTTTAGCCACTGCCTGGCACTGCCCAAAAAATTCGGTCTCTCTCAGCCGGGCCGATCAAAGCAACCCAGTGCTCCCTGTGGACATTTTCTCAGGGGATCCCTCGTTCGCCAATGTGCCGGCTGGTTCTTGTGACGAGGACGATGCGGGCCTTCTTGGGGGTTCGGAGGACGAGGAGGCCATCCCATCTTCAGTGTCTCCCCATGCTAAGCCCCACGCAGCCTTACCCCATTCTGTCCTCATCGAGGTTTGTGAGCGTGCAGCGCTCGCATAAATATTGAATGGCCAGCCCTACAAAGTGCCACTGACCAAGAGAGGGACGTGTATGACAGGAAAATGTCTCTGTCCTCCCTGCATGTGCTAAGCATATGAGGCATTGTTGGGGAGACCCGTTCGACCTCAAACACGGTCTCGCCTCGAAGTGAAGGATATGACGGTCCTTAATCCCACTCAAGGTGGCCTACTTGCCATCCCCAAGCCTGTTCTCCCCAACAAAATGGACCGCTTTTCTGCCTCCATACATCAGGCCTCTTACAAAGCCTTGGCCTTGGCTTTCAGGGACCTCAACATCCCCTCCCCCTTCTCTGTATTCCATACTGAACTCCTGGTCAACATGGGGCAGCAACTAGAGAAAGGGAGCCCCACGCCCTCTCTGTGGAAGGAGATTGTCACAGTTAATGACCTTGTCTTCCGTAACGCCTGTGAGCCCGTGCAAGCCTGTGGGCATTCCATGGCTCTCTCAGTGGTTGGAGAACATGCACTCTGGCTTAAACTGTCAGGCCTCACTGATAGTAGAGGCTGGCCAGGCTGTCTTTGGCCCTGCCATCACCTTGATGCAATAGCATTGCGACGACAAGAAAAAGGATGACGAAGTGCTTAAATGATGCCTTCCTAGGAAAGCGGCAACACGCCGCCCCTATTACATTTCTCTCACCCATTCAATAAAGGCTTCAGCCCCAGTATTTCCCAACACACAAAAAAACACAAAAAATGAAACAAATCAAATGAATTCATTGCAGAGAGAGACTATCTCGCTGCAACCCCAAAAAAAAAAAAGGAAATCTCCTCCCTCCTCAGGAAGGGGACAATTCATGTAGTACCACCAGATCAATGAAATCAGGGGTTTTAATCCCATTATTTCCTATTTCCAAAGAAAGATGGCGCCCTCCATTCTATTCTGGTTCTCAGAGTGTTGAACAAACATTTGAGGAAATTTAATTTCAGAATGTTAACACACGGCACACTCGCTCGCTCAATTCATCAGAATGACTGGTTCACATCAGTCGATCTGAAAAGTGCTTTTTTCCACATCAACATTTGCCCCCCCACACAGGAAAATTCTCTGTTTGCCTATCAGGGCATATGTTACGAATTCACAGTCCTTCCTTTCGGCCTTTCTCTGAGTCCAAGGCTGTTCTGCCTATGTGCAGAGGTGGGATTAGCGGCGCTGAGAATAACGGGTCTAAAGATCCTAACACACATAGACAATTGGCTAATCATAGCCAATTCCAACGAGAAAGTGGTGCAAGACACTTGCCATGTGCTTGTGCATATCGCTTGTGTTCAGACTGAATGCGAACAAGAGCAATTTTACACCTGTTTAGAATGTTATATTCCTGGGTCTGGAGCTGAATTCAATCTCCATGCACGAGTGCCTCTCACAAGAGTGTGTTCTCTGTCTAATGAATTGTCTATCACAATTCAAGGAGGGGGCAAATGTGCAATTTTGCACATTATGCAAAATGCAGATTATAGGGTTTTATGGCATCAGCTATTCAGGTTTTGCCTTTGGGCCTTCTGTGAATGAGGGCATTCAAGAAGTGGAGGAGCACAGATTTTCAGGGCTGTTATGTTGCGAAAAGTGGTAATGACAGATGTGTTTTTAACAGGGTGGGGAGCCCCTCAGGAGGGCAGGACAGTGAACGGTTCATGGCCAAGCGAACTTCGATCAGGCCACATAAATTATTTGGAGCTCATGACTATATGGAATGCTCTGAATCATTTTCTGCCCCACTTGCAGGGGCATCATGTGCTTGTTCACTTGTTCATGAGACCGAGTTCACGACAATACCACAGCAGTGGCACATATCAGTCGCCAGGGTGGAATACGATCGCCAAAGCTTCATGCTCTAGCTCACAGGCTTTTAGTGTGGAGTAAGTACCATTGTACTATGTTCTTCTCGCTAAAGGACGAGGATGTGCCCCTCGGCATGGACGCACTAGCCCACCTGTGGCCCAAAGTGCTGCAAATGCAATCCCTCTCCTGTGCCTGTTAATACTCACCCAGGCCAGGGTGAGAGAGCAGGGCCTGTCCCACATTTTGATAGCACCCTGGTGGCCCAAATCACTGTGGCTGGCAGAAATAATCCCTCTTCTGCATGCCCAGACAGATTCGTCTCAGCAAATGGGGAGATATATCATCACCACCCAGACAGGGTGGCTATTTGGGCCCATTAGAGGAAAAATTTAAACTTGATGGGGCTCCCCAACATGTGGTTGCCACTATACAGAATGCTAGGGCCTCCTCCACAAGGTCCTTATATGACTGTAAGTGGCAAGTGTTTGAAGGGTGGTGTGATGGGCACAGTTCCACATCATATCAGTGTTCAGTCTCTTATATTTTGTGTTTTTTATGAGACCTTATGTATTATTCCACTATTAAGGTCTACCTGGTGGCTATTTCTGCTTGTCATGCTGGGTTTGATGGCTCATCGGCAGGGCAGAAACCCTCATTCATAGATTAATGAAGGACGCCTGCAATTCTCTCCCAGTTACTAGGAGAACTGTTCCTGAGTAGGACCTCTCTAAGGTGCTGGAGGCTTTATCTCAGCAGCCTTTTGAGCCTCTGGGAAGCATTTCCCTAAAATTGCTGTCTTTCAAGACAGCTTTGCTCCTAGCATTAGCATCAGCTAAACGTGTCAGTGACTTGCATGCATTCTCTGTTTATTCCTCGTGCACTAAATTCTCTCTTAGTCGAGATAAGGTTTTCCTTAGGCCCAACCCAGTCTTTATCCCTAAATGCTTCCCAATGTTCTCATGTGAGGTATTGGTGCTTTCCGCTTTTTTCCGCCACTCCACGAGGGGCATGGCTGCCTCTTGGGCTCTGTTTAGGGCTTCTCCTCATACTTTTGTATGTTACTACAGGCTGGATGTTACCAGGACCCCATTAGCTCATTCTGTCTTGGGGGTGGGTTCTTCATAGCCCCTCCCCTGTTAGCTCCTTTTCTTTCTTTTTTATATTTGTAATATAAAGAGTAAGAAAAAGGGGTTATGTGCCGGTTGGCCATGCGCATTCATATCATCAAGCATGCATTTACATTCCTGCCTGGGTGCTATCTTCACTGTATATTTGCTGCTGGGCTGATTTTTATGTTTGAGCCAATGACATGTTATTCATGCTCTGCCTGTGCACAGTTCTCACTTGTGTGATTCAGGGTTACCAGGTTTGTGATTATTAGATGTTTCAAGCACCACCTCTTTGAGGTGACCATTCCCTTTTCTGGCTTGCAGGACCACACTGTGATTATATTTGGCAATCAGGGAGCTGTCAATGTCTCCCATAGGTGGATCTCGAACACGAGATGATGAAAGAGAACAATAAGTTACTAGGTTACGAGTGAAGAGATGCACCAAGCTTGCCCCGCTTGCTGCACAAGAAGCGAATATACTTACTGAGGAACAGCAGCATGTACAGGTCCTTATATGCCCTCAGGTATGGGGCGGATCCTTACCGGGCATAGGCCACATGCTTCTATCCAGACTTGCTGCAATTGTATTCTTCTGCAGAGGTCAGGTACAGATGCCCTTCCCCATAGATGGATCTCTCCACTCGATGTTTCAGAGAACCGGGGTTACGCTAGTAACCACAGGTTTTTAGTTTACCACAGGTTAAGAGGTGTTGTTGTTATGCATGACCTAAAGCAGAGAGTCTAAAATGGTCATAACTCATCACTTGTTTGCTTATATAATGAGAAATTTACAGCAATTTCATGCCACAGTATGGAGTCATTGTGTAACCACTACGTTGTTTGTTGTTCTTTCATTATAACTAAGAGGCAGAGAATGGATTATGGCAAGAATGAAATTGCATGAGAATTGCATCCTCACTGAACTTGAAATCAAAGCAGATGGACTTAGCCAATTAGCTGCAGCGCATTAACTACAGCCTCACCTACACAATTAAAACCGTTACAGAAAACCTCCCCACAGCTTCAAGAAAGAAACCCCACCCCCAAAGCCCAGATGGGAGCCTGGAAAAGAGGCACTCGGGGAAGGAAAACAATGGGAGAGAGGCCCACAGACACAGCCAGACGGTTTGAGCACAAAATATAGCATGCAAAGAGAATAAGACACGCAACCTGATCTTAGACTCCAAAGAGATTCACAAGTATTTTATTGGCTTGTCCTGATTCTTGAAGGTCAAACTGTTGAGTTACAGCAAGTGTGGGTGGAATATATGTAAATGTAGGCACTTTCTGTTTATGAGACCATTTTCCGTTTTACTTTTAATTCAGCTTGTCCCAAACGTTAGTGCTTAGAACAAGTAATGCAGAAGTATGTGTCTTGGGACTGGTTGTACTGTATATTGCGTGTGTGGACTAGTTATTTTGTTAAATTAACTAAAATAATATTACAAATATTTTGAGAATAATTGTATTTCTAAGAGGTGTGCACAGGGTTATTGTCACGGTTTCGTGTCGTCTGCACCGTGTTTTCTGTTTCACCCAGCACTAATCACGTTCCATGTCACGTTTTCCCTGTTGTCCGCCCTGAGTCTCACTGTCCGTGTGTAAACTTCACTTCCCGTCTTTCCCGGCGCTGTCACAGCTTTATTGTCCGCACCTGTTCGTCATTTTGTTATCACCGTGTCTGTCCATTTAAATCTCTGTTCGTGTCTGTTCGAGGTTTCCCTGCTTATCTCCACCCATGTTCGTTCGAGGTTCCCCTACCCTTCGTGGATGTTCAGTCAACCTGTGTTCGTCTGTCTGTTCGGTTGTGTGTCAGTCTACTTTTTCCCATCAAGGACCTTTCTTTTGTTCCAGAGTTTGGTTATTTTTGTATTTAACAATAAAGCCGCATTTGGATCCACACCCCCGTCTGCCTTATATTTCCACACTTCATTACAGAACGATCGACCACACAAATGGATCCAACGGTCCAGCAGGCCAACTACCAGCTGCTTTGTTTGAAGCAAGGGGACCGACCGGTAGAAGACCACGTCCGGGACTTCCTTGAGCTGGCAAACATCTCCGACTTCCCGGACTCGTCCTTGGTGGTTTTCTTCTGGGGTAACCTGGACCCCTCGCTGAAGGAGCGGCTGCCCCCGGCGACGCGCAGCTGGACCCTGCAGGAGATCGTGGAGGAGACTTTGCTTCTGCAGTGGAGACTTCCCACTCGCCCATGGCTCTTCCCATCACGCCTGCCCCACCTGCCAGCAAGCAAACCCCCACACCAGTGGTTTCCCATGAGCCTGCACGGCCCACTTCATCTGCCCGGAGGAGGAAGAGAAGACGGGCTTCCGCCTCCCGGCCCACGCCTGCCCCGGTTTGCGAGCCAGAGACCACGCCTGCCCCGGTCTGCGAACCAGAGCCCACGCCTGCCCCGGTCTGTGAGCCAGAGCCCACGCCTGCCCCCGTCTGCGAGCCTGAGCCCACGCCTGCCCCGGTCTGCAAACCTGAGCCCTCGTCAGCCACGGTCAGCGAGCCTGAGCCCTTGTCAGCCACGGTCAGCGAGTCTGCGCCCTCGTCAGCCACGGTCAGCGAGCCTGAGCCCTCGTCACCCACGGTCAACCAGCCAGAGCCGTTAGCCCCCGATGTCAGTGAGCCAGCGCCTGTAGCCTCGACTGTCCCTGAGCCAGCGCCTGTAGCCTCGACCGTCCCTGAGCCAGCGCCTGTAGCCTCGACCGCCCCTGAGCCAGCGCCAGTAGCCTCGGCCGTCCAAGAGCCAGCGCCAGTAGCCTCGGCCATCCAAGGGCCAGCGCCAGTAGCCATGACCGTCCAAGAGCCAGCACCCCTCGAGCCTTCCAAGCCTCCGCCCCCTCAAGTCTCTCGAGCCTCCCAGGGCTCCGCCTCTCAAGCATCTCGAGCCTTCCAGGGCTCCACCGCTCAAGCATCTCGAGCCTCCCAGGGCTCCGCCCCTCAATTCACTCGAGTCTTCCAGGGCTCCGCCTCTCAAGCCTCTCGAGCCTTCCAGGGCTCCGCCTCTCCGGCCTCTCGAGCCTTCCAGGGCTCTGCCTCTCAAGCCTCTCGAGCCTTCCTGGGCTCTGCCCCTCAAGTCACTCGAGTCTTTCAGGGCTCCGCCCCTCAAGTCAGTCCAGTCTTTCAGAACTCCGCCTCTCGAGCCTCTGGAGCCTCCCAGGGCTCCGCCTCTCAATCCTCTCGAGCCTCCCCGGGCTCCGCCTCTCGAGCCACCCAGTGCTCCGCCTCTCGAGCAACCCATGGCTCCGCCTCTCGAGCCTCTCGAGCCGCCCAGGGCTCCGCCTCTCCAGTCTCTCGAGTCTTTCAGGGCTCCTCCTCCCGAGCCTTCCAGGGCTCTGCCTCTCAAGTCTCTTGAGCTTCCCTCAGCTCCGCCCCCAGGGTCTCCTGCGGCCCTGCCTATGCCTCCTATGGCGCCATCTCCCTCGGCTTCGCCTTCAGAGACTTCCAGGTCTCCGCTTCTAGAGCCTCCTACGGCGCCACCATCCTCGGCTCCGCCTCCCGAGCCTTCCACGGCTCTGCCTCTAAAGCCTCCTATGGCGCCACCTCCCCCGACTCCGCCTCAAGAGCCTTCCAGGCCTCCGCCTCTAGAACCTCCTACGGCGCCACCTCCCTCAGCTCCACCTCCAAAGCCTTCCAGGCCTCCGCCTCTAGAGCCTCCTACGGTGCCTCCTACGGCGCCACCTCCCTCGGCTCCGCCTCCAGAGCCTTCCAGGTCTCCGCCTCTAGAGCCTCCTACGGCGCCACCTCCCTCGGCTCCACCTCCAGAGCCTTCCAGGTCTCCGCCTCTAGAGCCTCCTACGGTGCTGCGTCCCGCTGCTCTGCCTCCTGAGCCTCCCTCTGCTCTGCCTCCTGAGCCTCCCTCAGCTCTGCCTCCTGAGCCTCCCTCAGCTCTGCCTCCTGAGCCTCCCTCAGCTCCGTCTCCTGAGCCTCCTACGGCTCCACCTCCTGAGCCTCCTGAGCTTTCCATGGTTCCGCCTCCCTTGGCTCCGCCTCCTGATCCTCCCTCGGCTCCACCTCCTGAGCCTCCCTCGGCTCTGCCTCCGAAGTCCTCCTTGGCTCCGCCCCACACGGCTCCGCCAGCCTCTGTCCTGCGGCCACCTCCCAGGTCTCCCAAACCTGCCCCTGTCCCATGGCCAACTCCCAGACCTCCTGACCCTGTGCTCGCCTTATGGCCAGCTCCCGGGCCACCCATGCCCGTCCCCACACTGTGGCCACCTCCCAGGCCTCCTGAACCTGACCCTGCCCGGTTGACGCCCCCCAGGCCACCTGACCCGGTCCCCTTCTCACACCCCCATAGACTGCTCGCCTGCACTCTCGGCCTCCCTGGTCTGCCTGCCTGCCATCTCGGCCTTCCTGGTCTGCCTATCTGCCCTTTGTACCCCCATGGTCTGTTTCTATGCCCCTTGTGCCCCCGTGGTCTGTCTCTGTGCCCCTTGTTTCCCCTCTGGTCTGTCTGTTTTCCCCCTAGTCTACCCCCTCTCTCCTGGGTTCTTCAGTCATTTTTATTGTTTTTGTTGTTTGTGTTAGGACCGTCTGGAATCCGGTCCTTTTGAGGGGGGATTATGTCACAGTTTCGTGTCGTCTGCACCGTGTTTTCTGTTTCACCCAGCACTAATCCCGTTCCATGTCACGTTTTCCCTGTTGTCCGCCCTGAGTCTCACTTGTCCGTGTGTAAACTTCACTTCCCGTCTTTCCCGGCGCTGTCACAGCTTTATTGTCCCCACCTGTTCGTCATTTTGTTATCACCGTGTCTGTCCATTTAAATTCCGCTATTTTGCCCTTCCGCTGTCGATCGCTGACGTTCCATGTTTTCGCCCTATGCGTCACGCTCACTGCCTAAGCCTGTGTGCACTATCTCTGTTCGTGTCTGTTCGAGGTTTCCCTGCTTATCTCCACCCGTGTTCGTTCGAGGTTCCCCTACCCTTCGTGGATGTTCAGTCAACCTGTGTTCGTCTGTCTGTTCGGTTGTGTGTCAGTCTACTTTTTCCCATCGATACACAAAGGCAAGCATTGCTATTATTATTGCTCATAGTTTGAACAAACCCATAACCTTAAGTATTAAAATTCAGCATGTAATTTGTCCCAAATTGTTTGTGCCACAGACATGAATGGTACCTAAAATCAAGTGTCTTATTGAGGAGAGTTATGCTTTTATTTTTCTGCGATCTGACTTACATTTGCACCTTGTGAAGGCTAAAATGAAAAAATAAATAAAAGAAAGCATACAATAAGGTTTGGTGAGAAACAAACCGAAATCCAATGTTTTATGTAGTAAAAATGTTCACTGACATTTGATCTCCTGTGCACTTTCATGATAGGGCATAAGAGCAACAGTTCACACAGCGCCCTCGTGACACTGAGGCGTTCAAGCAAAAACTTGTTTTGTTTATATAAAAACAGGTCCTACACAGCAATAGCAAAACAGCAATAGTGACAACAGAAAACAACACAGCTGCACACAAAATAAAGAACAGAACTTACTAAACATGTCTGTCATATCTTTTCAGCAGCCATATTACAATGCAGATGTCGCCTGGTTGCCCACTAAAGCTAAACAGGGTTGAGCCTAGCCAGTACCTGGATGGGAGTCCTCCTAGGAAAACTAAGGTTGCAGCTGGAAGAGGTATAAAGGAGGCCAGCAGTGGGTGCTCACCCTGTGGTCTGTGGGGAACACTATACTGTAAAAAGGCACCGCTTTAGGATGAGCATGATTTATTCAATTCTGCACACAGGTGCAATCATGCAACGGCGAACTCCTTTCAATCAACGATAATCTAATTCCTCTTTCCAAACCAATGACGACATTTTAGTGTGAGTTCGCTGCCGTGTAGCACTCGTTCTGACCATTCCACAGCAAAGTGCAGTTATTCACAGCCTCTGTCTGAACAGACACAAGCCGAATTCGGCTCCGCAAGAGGCTAATCATGCGCCATGCCCCAACTCATTCATAATCTTCCTGCAATGTGTCTCACCTCCTCTCAGCATTCAAGCTCGCCCTGCCGCGCAGCCCCGGAACATGAAGAAAGTGCTGCTACACACTTCCACTCATCTCTACACTATAGCATCACTTTCCCTCCTCCCGTTAGGACAAATGCTTCACACAAGTAAAATCAATCCATTTCGCCTGCATTTCCATATGCAGTACAGAGCTGCAACTATTGCTATGTGATGCATTTCCCATGCAAGATGTATATTGTACAGAGGGTGGTAGTCATACTCCTAAGGAGTGAACAACCAAAAGTGAATCCTTTAATAATGATTGCAAGTCCATTTCTCCTGCATATCAGTATGCAGTACAGAGCCAATGCTCTTTAATTTCTCAGATCATTTTATGCAATTTTTTCCACATAGTTTATTGAGATGTATTTCACAGCACATTTTTCCTGCATTTCCATATCAAGTCAAGTCAAGTGGTTTTTATTGTCGTTCAACCATATACAGTTAGTACAGTGCACAGCGAATCGAGACAACGTTCCTCCAGGATCATGGTGCTACATAAATCAACATAAGACAAACATAGAACCACATGAGACTACACAGACTAAATAACATTTCTACATAAAGTGCACGTGTAAACGTGTGCAAAAAGTATGGGACAGTACAATAAATTACTAAAAGGAACAGGACCAATAAATTACTGAATAACGAACAGGAGAGCCGGCCTTCTAGGGTTTGTTTTTAGCCTAGCATGGACCCCCGCCCTCTTGCCGCACTTCCGCTTCCTCGCACACCACTTACGACGTCCTCTCCCCTGGCCACCAGCATCAGATGACGCCGAGGACTGGAGGCCTGGTCTGCAGCAAGCCAAGGTCATGTAGCTTCTCCTTTAGATCATCATGCAGCTTGGTTGTTGCATGAATCGTATATTTTATTAGTGTCTGGCGATGGTAACATGAACACTGGTTGCTCCGATGTCTATGAGCTATAAAAATCGGGCTAACTAACAAAAATAGCACCATTTTGGATCCGAAGCGGCCGCTGCATGCCATCTTGGATTCATGTTGCAGAGCTGCAACTCTCTTTATTCCTAGATAATTTATGTTGCTGATCACATGTTACTAACATATATTTTCTCTTCTCTCTAGACTCATGTCCACCGAAATGCCAACTGCATGGTTTTCACTCTGTGGAACTTTCCACTAAGGAAGAGACGGGAAACAGCGTCAAAGGTAAGGTTTCTTTTAATATCTATCTTTTTAACAGTCTTCTCAAATCACTTTGGCCCTCCCTCTCGAGGCTCTGAGTCTGCTGCTTTTTATGCTGCTCTCCTCATGCTACTGCAATTAGACACAGGTGTTAGACATAATCTAGCTCAGGTTTAAGCGCCCTTACCACTTTTCTCTCCCGGACGGGCGCTTGACCACGCCCCCGCTGCCACACACTCTAATAAGCATTAGCTGCCTGCATGTTTTCCCCTCAAATAAGATTAGCAGCCTTAGGTTACCCCTCTACCGATGCAAGTGCAGCCCTCACTCCAATGGCCATAGATCTAACTTTTCACAGATTTCTTAGAGTTGTGAAATGTGTACATGTTTTACCTAAATATTAATATTTTGTTCTTCCTACAAAAACTTTAAAATTACTTACTTCAAGCAGGTCTCTACGAGAGCCCATCTAAAATCCCTTCCATGAGATTGTTCACAGGTTTTCCTCTTACATTCGCTATCTAGGTGTCATTCCAAGACTTCAACGTGACATTTCAAGGAGACAACGATGGCAAACATTTAAGTTTCTAGAAAGCACAACTGAGGTGCTCCTACCATTTGCTCAAAATATCCCTAAGCTGCACAAATGAGCTATCATATGACAAAATCTCCGACAACGCAAAGTAACGCAAACATGCCGTACAGGTGCCACAGTTCCTGGTGCCCATCATTCCTGCAAATGGCACAAATGCACTGTCCGATCACAGCATTCATGGGCCGGATTTCCTCTTATTAAAATTCTTGGGGTGTAGCTCATAAATATATATGCACATTTCTTTATTCCTAACTAACCATTTGCTCCCCCTACAGATAAGTACAAACTAACCTTTGCTTCCCTTATAGTTGTTTATTAATCTAATAAAGTCATTTTGCCCTACTTGATACCACAGCAACGGTGCCCCACCTGACACTACACCAACAGTGCCCTTCCCATGCCAAATGTGTTCTACACAGGCACTTTCAATTCTTATGTTCCATAAATGTATAGATTTGCATCTACATCAATAGAAACACCGTAGCACTCCCTGGTAGTCCCTTTACCATGCCCCCAAATACTCAATCCACTGCAGCAAGAGTACTCTAAACTCCGGAGGCATATTTACTCTACAGCCGCAACAGCATTTTACCATACTTCCGCCAAAGCCCTTTATCTTCGCTTCCAAGCAGCTGCAACGAGCATTACAAGAGATGGCGGTCACCACCTTCTCCTGTTCTTTTCACTTTCCCTGTCTCTGGGTAGACTATTGAGTGAGGCTACCTCCACAAGCCAGTCGATCTGACAGTATGCCTATGGTACAACTCCCTACGGCATACACATGTCCTTTAATCTAAACCTTCCACCAGGATCGAGCCCTTACTTGAGGCTGCCCCCCCAATCTAATGGCTGATTAGATGCAAATATCAATGGTACAGCCCCCTATTGCCACATAAATGTCCTTCCTCCAAACAGCAGGCCCTCGCGCGAGGCTGCCCCTGAAAGCCGGCTGTTCCAATGCAGTTTACCAAGATCTAGCACTTCTGTCAGCTCTCAATTTCGTGTTTACTTCGCCCAATTTGGGGGATTATATATATTGCGCTAAACAATTCTTTAAAAACTACAGCATATATTATCCATTTCACCATTCATTCCATTCCTAAACTCATTCAAAGGCATTTAAGCAGATACCACCAAAGGCTATCCGAGCGGCGTACTTTTCCATAAATTATATTCGGCAAGACTGCCCCAGCAATCAATAACCCAATAATTTTCAATAATTTTCTCTGCTCATTAACTGCTCGGGCACCAGAATGCCTCTAACCATCGATATCTTAGCAAATGCCAAACCACCCTCAGCCTTGGTTACCATTCAGTAAAGTTGAAATGTTTGTCCTAGCCTTTTCGGCTTACTGCGTTGCTCTGAAATCACTGTCAATACACAGTTCGATACCAACATTCATCCCACCTTCTCAGACCTGCAAATGATAGATAACCGAAACAATCAGACTCCTTGTTAAACAAAGCAAACAGATCAAGTTAAAAGGGGCATTCGATTTACATTTTCAACTTGTCCACCCCGATCCAACCTTAACCAATCTAAATCCCCTTTTGAGCCGCTATTCACAGATGATAATAACCATGCAGTTTCAAGATTCCGGTATCAGTTTCACCTGTCTCTATCACTCATGTCGCCACCTGCTGTCATCTCGATACATCCTACACACACGCATGCGTATGTGTACACGTACATACATATATGTACGTGTGTGTGTGTGTATTTGTATATATATGTACATATATGTATAAACCAGAGTCCTTCCGTTCGAATCGCAGTAAGAGCCCTCCCGTTTGAATGCTGTTTGACCCCACCCATGTTCACACATTTATTGAGCTCTCCCTTTCAAAGCACTAAGTGTGCTTTTCCAATCAGATGCAGAGTGGACCCACATTCGGATGCATGCTGGGCTTACCTGTTCAAATTCCACAAGCCAAAATAGTCTCCTGTTCGAATTGCAGCATAACTCCCTCAATCAAATGCCAAGCAAGCTCATCCACATCCTCGTATCACGGACTCTCCCCTCCAAGGCAATAGACAGGCTTTTCAGTGACGACGTCATCTGACAGGCCCTAGAGGGCAGCACCGGCGATCCCACCAGGTGGCGGTGTTCTCAAGACACAGGTGGATCGCAACTGCTCTGTCCACCTGGGGGACCGGCGAGTACCCGTGGGCCGATGAGCGAGGGGGTGGATTACAAGCAGTAAAAGGTGTCCCCCACAACCTCGTCAGCTCATCATGCACTTCCGGGAAGAAAGGAACTGGGTGGGGGGGGGGGGGGGCTGTGAGCAGCGCACAGACCCGAGGAACCAATCATCCAGCCGCGAAGGCTGTGGGGAGGATGGAGGGTTCCAGTCCAACACCATGCTGACGGCAGCCCGGGCAAGCATGTCGGTCATCTGGGCGTCAGCCTCTGACTGGGCGTGCTGACCAAAGGGTAGCAGCACAATCGATTCTTCTGCGTCAGACGCTGGAACACACTCCGATGCAGTGGCAAGCTCATCATCCAGCTCAGGGGGCTCAAGAGGATAGGCAGACTGGCCATGAGGTGACCATCAACGAGCGTGTTGGGGGGGCGGGTGGTTCGTGGGGATGTATTTGGCAAAACCGAGCCCGCTGCCATCCCCAAATCGCCTCCATCGCCAGCCAGGTCGTCCTCAATCCCGTGGGAAGAAGGAGCGACGCGGGGGGGCGGCTGGAGTGGCGTTCCTTTTTAGGACGCAACGTTGCCATGGTATGGTGCTCGCATTGAGAACATGAGCCATCCACAAATGCTGCCTCGGTGTTGCTGCCCAGACGGCCTGTGGCCTGTGGCCGTCAGGAGCGGAGAGCACTCTACTGCATCCAGGAACTACACAGGGGCGGAAGGGCATCTTTATAAAGATCAATGCCAGCTGTGTATTTGCTCTTTTAGAGAAATAAACTCTTTTAACTGTGCTGTCGAAGCACCCAGGGGCAAAGCTGCACTGCCGTGCAGAGAAGGGAGAAAGCCTTTGTGAAAAAGTCTGTGACTCGCAGCTCGCTGCATACACAACCAGTCGGCTTCGAAGAACATTTCTGAATAAAACAGACGCATTTCCCTCCCTTTATACCCGTAAGTCCGGGGGCGGGACATGCAAATTCTGTTTGCCAATTTCTCATTGGCCTTTTCTCATAGATCAGAGATGCAAAAGGCGTTCAAGAGAGACCCCTAGGGTGAGCGACAGACGGCGAATTTGAGTTACATACTGAAATCTTTGAATTTTGATTTTATCTGAGCAAATTTTAATACACTGTTCAGAAATTCTATTCTGAGACTCAAATATGAGATTACCATGCAGGGTCTTTTTCTCAGGTGAAAGATCTGAGAAGCGGGAGATTTGAAAAGTCTCTATTTGTTTACCTTTTAATCTTATTACTGTCTAGAAAAACAGTAAACAGATATACCATTAATTAGAATTAATTGATTATTTTCCTTTCTACAAGTAATCACAATCAATTGATTTACACCAATCATTCATTTCTTTTTTTCTTAAAAGTATGGTGTAGCTTGTATGGAATGAAACTGTCAGCCAAGTTTATTTTCTTTAATTGGGTGGGTGACTGTTGGGTAATCGTCTGGTCTGGGGTGGGGCAAAATCTGCTGGTTACTGTTATAAACAAGAAGGAGATTGAAGATCAAATGCTCATTGCCATTGGTAAATAAAAGTAACAGTGAATTTTGTCAGTTCTGCTGTACAATGATGATGTCAGTGTCGACGGTGTAAGTATTTACAATAACAGACAACAAGACGATGAGGATGAACTAATGATGATAATAATCAGTTACATTCCATTTCATCTCAGTAATTATTCACAGTCCCAGTTCCTCTCTAGTATCTGTTTATGAAAGAACCCTCTCCACTTTTCCCTGTTTATCCTGATTGCCATCACACCAGTAGGAATTTACCTTGCACATTGGAGAAATTCCTATTTATCATATAGTATTGTTAAGAAAGTGTTTAATAATTAAGAAAATTGATCTCTGGTAGTTGGCGACAAATAAGCGTCTTTTATGTTATGAATGAGTAATTGAATCATTGACTTAACTGATTTGTTAAAGAACACTGATTAAATTATGAACAAAAAAATATTTAAAAATAGAGTATGAGAGCAGTGCAGAGAGCAGAATTGTGCTTGAAGAAATGCACAAATTAATTGCTAATTTTTTTGTAATATGTAATACTTTTTTGTGTTGCTGTTGTTCTTTTTGAAACTTCACAGTCACTAGTCTCTATATGCTTTCACTGAATTGAAAAGAAATACTTGTTCTTCAAAATTCCTCCTTTTGTGGTCCAAGGAACAATATCATACAGGTTTGAAATTGGTAACTAAATGATGACATTTTCGGTTGAACAACTTTAAAGACAGAGTGACTGACTGAAGAAACAAGTAGTTCTGCTCCCATAGTTCTATACAGGTGAGGCATGATCAGAAGTTGAAATCTTGTTACAAATACCACTATTGAAACTTTAAAAATAATTTAATTTACATTTTCATGAGGGAAAATGTAAAATATATATATTTTTTTAGATTAAATAGAAATGCGTAAATCCTAAATAAAGGGGTAAGGGAATGAAGTGTAGGGGCATTCATCAAAAAAGGTTAAGAACCACTGCCCAACCCTAAACCTCGGGGGTTGTTTGCACAACACGCTATCAGTAATGATAGAGGGGAATGTATTCACACGTGAAATGATTCAGGAATGGTCGAAGCTACATATCAGTCATTTGGATTAACAGGGTTGATTTTAAGGTATATGAATTTACAGAAGCAACCTGTCGAATTGTCGATTCAAAAACAGTGCTTATTTTTGGCATTCGGTTTGGTGACAATAGTGGTATAGCACTAAACAGTGTATAGAAACACTTCAGTTTTAATGTGCGTTCATGTGTCACTGTTGCAATAACAATCCTCAGCGCTAATGGTGGAAATAGAGTTGCATTCAAATGTATGAACTATTAAACTCTGCCATGACAGCAGTTGGCCTTTAAGAGACCTGTAAGAGAAAACAAACTGTAGAAGACAGTTTACACTAATACTACCATAGTCCCTCTGGCAACACTGCTAAGAACGCAACATGCACTTGTGTTGCATTATGAATTGTGCTCTAATAAATTTTAGAATGTGCATGCATTCATGTACTAGTGGAAAGTATGTTTTAAGCCTTAAAGCTGAAGTATTTAATTTCTACTGCACGAGCGCCACTAAATGGAATTGCAAAAATAAAAGTTTTCAAAACAGCTTTCTGAATACGCCCCTCATCTGCCATTGAGCAAACAAACAAATAGCCCAGCCCCTAATTAATGCAATAGGGTGAGTAATGTTGTTAGGGTGGATCTTTCGGGTCACTCAAAACAAACACAGGAATTTTTATAGTGCCACAGAAACACAGTGTTTACAGTTTAAAATAAATAACCTATGAATGGTTTACTTATAGCTGTCTCTGCATATTAAACTGGGACAGAAGAAAGTATTTTAACACTGAAAAAGTTGCATACTTCAGCTTCAAACAGTGCTTTTTTTAAATAAGTGATAGAGGCCAAGAACACACACACGTACACATAAATACAATCATTGTGAGATACACAGCTGAAACCTGGAAACCAGAAAGATGAAGCACAGATATACTCCAGTCACCGTTTGTCAGGACACACACACAAATAATGAGGGACCAAACAAACCACAGTGTGACAGTTTAGAAGAATTAAGGAGCAGGTGAGCTTGAATGTGCTTAGGATGAAGATTCTCTTGACCTTGCTTGATCTGGAATTTTTTTCCCCATAAACACACTGCACTTTGACCGCCTATTGTCTGTGTGAGCAGGTGTGTGAATGGTGATAACAGAGCATTTACACACACACACACACACAGAGAGAGAGAGAGAGCTTTCACTTGAGCCGTGGAATTTGTAGTTTAGCCACAGTGAACATTAGGCTGTAGCTGAGGCTTATCTCAGTTTTTTAGGCTGTCTGCTTTCTCATAGTCTTTCAGTTCAAGGACCCCTTCCCTCCCATCTTTTTGTGGCTGCAAATCTATTTCAGATACACTATGTCAATGTCACGACTCAAGCACCTGGGAACATCTCGGTAAAGGACGTGACAGAGAGTTTGGAGGCCACAGGAAAGGCTCTCTTGTTTATGTGAAAGATAAAAGGTTTGTATGTGAACGTTTGTATGTGAAAAATTATGCACTATATTCAGAAATGTCAAAACTACAAAAGCTCCTTTTAAATATTAAATTATTGTCATCATTTACTCTGCCTAATGTCATTCCAAAACAATAACTTTTTTTGTGGAACACAAAAATAAATATTTCGAAGAATAATCACATGGCTCTTCTCCACGCAATGAAAGTGAATGGGAACCAACAATGTCGAGTTCAAAAAAATATATAAAAACATCATAATGGTGCTAAATTTGCCTCATGTGCAATAATCCAAGTATTCTAATGCCCTAAGTGTTATGATTCAGACGAGGGCAGACAAGGAGTGAGGATCTAAATGCCGATTTTTAATGAAAAAGGTGAACCGGATAACACAATATAACAAAACAATACAGGGAACAAACAAAACATCCATGAGGGGAAAATAAAGTATAAACATGAGAAACATCCACGGAGGGCACTGGCAGGAACACAATCAAGGACAACCATAACATACATTTGACGACAGACAATGAATGAACAAACAACAGGGTTTAAATACAGAAGGGTGATGATGATTAAATTACATACAAGTGAGAACAATGACACTGGCAGTGATGAGGGCAGGGGATTATGGGAAGAGTAGTTCGGGACAGGTGACAGGAGAGAAACACTGAGCAGACAACGGGGAATCGTGACACTAAGATAGCATCCTGTGAAGAACAGACCAACTTTACCTTTCACACTTGGTTATGAGACCCACAATAACTGGGAACGAGATTTGAGAACTACGACAGAAGGCAAGACACCCGTATTGGATGTAATTCAATTAGTTAAATTTATTCATTTACCAGACTCTTTTATCCATAGGGTTCTTATGAGGGTTACACATTTCTAAAATAATACCATTTATGTAAAGTAGCTTTAATGAGGCCCTATTATGCTTTTTGGGTTTTTACCTTTCTTTTGAGTGTGTAATATAGCTGCTTGTGCATGTAAAAGGTCAGCAAAGCTACAAAGCACCATGTCCACGCTAAAGGGAGTTACTCTCTCCCACAGAAAACACTGCTCCTGAAAGGCCTGAAACACCTGGTTTGCAGTCCAGCCATTACTTCTGTGACATAGCTACATCTCTATGTAATATATTTGCATAATGCCCAGCTCTGGAATGCGCTGCCAGCTGGGCCAGCTGACCAATCATAGCAGACTGGGCTTTTCGTAAGGGGTGCTTTAAAGAGACCAGAGCTACGACGGTGCGTTTCAGACAGAGGTTGAAAAGAGGTGCTGCAGCAATGTACAGTATGACAAAAATTATGTGTTTTTTTTTACATTAAAGGATGTAAACCTATTCTAGTAGACCCTCAAAATAAAATTATAAACCTGTAAAATGAACATAATATGGGCTCTTTAAAACATGAACCATACATTTATTTATGTTTCTGTGACATTTGAAGGGAGTGTGCCCCCCTAATTTTAAGGTTGAAATGAGGTGCTATGTGTATGACTTGTAAGCAACAATGAACAATGAGGGAAATATAGACATTATTTTGAATTTGTTGAGCAGAATTGTTTTTAGGAAGTAACTTAAGTAATGTGATTACTTTTGCAATTAGTTTAAATAAGTAATTAGTAACATGTATTATATAATTTTTGAGAAACTTAACACTGTTTCTCACAGAAAGCTGTCGAATGGCTTCAGAAGACTTGGAATGTAGCACACAAGTCATATGGATTATGTTTATGGTGCTTTTAAGATGTGTCCATCACCTTTCGTGAAATTCAAAAGAGTGTGAACTTTCTGTGTTCCAACAAAGAAAGAAAGTCAGATTTGGAACAACTTGAGTAAATTATGAAAGTATTTTCATAGAATGGTAAATGGTCTGCACTTATATAGCGCTTTTTTAACATTAACGTTATTCAAAGCGCTTTAAACTGTGACTCATTCACCCATTCACACACACACACACACCAATGACGGCAGAGCTGCCATGCAAGGTGCTAGCCTGCTATTGGGAGCAACTTGGGGTTCAGTGTCTTGCCCAAGGACACTTCAGCATGTGGAGTCACCACATGTGTAGTCAACCCACTCTACCACCTGATCTACAGCCTCAGAATAAAGACAGGCGATGCTAAATATAAGAGTGTGGCAGCGGGGCGTGGTCAAGCGTCCGCAATTATCCAGTATAGTATAGGGATGGCAATCGTGTTGTAGACAGAACACATACAATTTGCCGTATGTGTTTCACAAAGCTTCCTCAGGTGACAGGCAACACATCAAATATGCCCACACATATCAGAAGATATCATCCCGACATTGATCTAAGATATACACAGAAGAAATCTCAACATCAGCAGGTTACTCTTCCTAAAGCCTTTCAAATGAAGTTACCAGCCAACTCTGACCGTGCTCAAAATATTACCAACGCAATCGGCGCTTTCATGGCCCTGAATATGTGCTTTTCAGTGGTTGAAACAATGGATTAAAAAATTTGCTTTGTGTGCTGGAACTCAGATATGTAGTGCCAAGCGACGGCATATCACCCAAAATGTGTTGCCTAAACTTTATGACGAAGTAAAGGTTAAACTACAGGAGGAGTTGAATAATGCCAAATTCAATGTATGGACTACAGATGGGTGGACGTCTCATGCAAAAGAAAGCTACATGACCATTACCGCACATTAGGCTACGGATAATTGAGTAATTTCAAATCCTGTTCTAAAATCTTTAAAATTACTTAAATTATGTTGTTGCAGGGTGGAGGGCGGTGGGCGGGCCAGGTCGTGATTATACACACCCGGTCCCTTATCAGGCTAATCAAGCCTCCGAGAGGGATAAAGGCCGATTGCAGATGGTGATGCGGGAGAGAGAGATAGTTTACGGACATGTGTGTGTGTTTGTTTTTGTTTAAGTTAATCATTAAAATATTATTTATATCGTCAAGCCAGTTCTCGCCTCCTCCTTTCCATTGAACTCCTTTCCATATGTTTACACAGAAATGTTTTTATTATTTAGTTTAGTTTATTTCTGAGAATTACTATTCACAAAGAGACAAGTTATTTACTTAGTTCATGCACCAGTGTTTACCATCCACAAACAGATGGCCTGGTGGAGCGATTTAACAAACCCTTAAAAACGTGATTCATAAGTTTGTGCACTAGGAGGCTAGAAATTGGGACAAACGGTTCGATCCCCTGTTATTCGCAGTATGAGAGGTCCCGCAAACCGCCACTGGGTTTTCCCCATTCGAGCTGCTCTATGTACTGGACCTTGTACCAGTAAGAATGAAATTCAATATTTTCTTGATCTTAGAGCAAAACTCCACTCTTTGGGGCATCTAACACAGGAGAATTTGCTCCAAGCTCAGGAATGTCAAACCCAACTGTATAACAGGGGAACTCGGCTGTGGGAATTTACACAGGTAGACAAAGTGCTCATATTACTCCCCACATCATGCTCCAAATTACTCGCCAAGTGGCAAGGACCATTTGAGGTCACCCAACGAGTGGGGTATCTTGTGGAACCGATAGAGGGGGCGCATGTCAAATATATCACCTCAACCTCCTGAAATTATGGAGGGAGGATGTCCCTGTGACATTGCTACGGTAGTTCTGGAGAGGGCCAGAGGTGAATACAAAACCCAATCATATCACCCCGGTCACTTGCGGAGACCACCTCTAACCATGTCAAGTCGCAGAGGTTGCCAAGTTGCAACAGGAGTATGCATTACGTGCTTTCACCTCTGCCGGGTCGTACAAACCTCATCCAGCACCACATCGAGACCGAGCCGGGGGTGGTGGTACGTAGCCGTCACTACCGATTGCCCAAGCACAAAAAGAATATTGTTCAGGAAGAATTTGATGCAATACTCGATGTGGGGTTAATAGAGGAATCCCACAGCGATTGGTCTAGTCCGGTTGTTCTAGTTCCTAAGAGAGAAGGGTCTGTACATTTCTGTGTGGATTATAGAAAAGTGAACACCTCATGTCTAAATATGATGCCTACCCAATGCCTTGCATTGATGAGTTGCTTGATCGGTTGGGTACTGCTCGGTTTTGTTCGACATTGGATTTGACAAAGGGTTATTGGCAGATCCCCTTGACACCAATTTCACATGAAAAAACTGCCTTCTCCACACCCTTTGGATTACACCAATTTGTGACATTTGGGGCCCCGGCTACGTTGTAGCGTCTAATGGACCAAATCCTTAGACCGCATTTGGCTTACACCGCTGCCCATTTAGATGACATCATCATTTCCAGCCATAATTGGCAGCGGCACATGCAGCATCTGAGGGCAGTTCTGAGGTTGCTGTGACATGCAGGACATGCAAACCCCAAGAAGTGTGTGATTGGACAGGTGGCGGTATGGTATCTGGGGTTCCACTTGGGCCACGAGTTGGTGCATCCCCAAATTGACAAAACTGTGGCGATTGCGACCTGCCTGAGGGCCAAGACCAACAGGGGGGTGAGACAGTTTCTGGGGCTGTCTGGCTATTGTTGGAGGTTTGTGCCTAATTATTCGGACTTCACCAGCACGCTGATTAATCTCACTAAAAAGGGAGCTCCAGACCCCATCCAGTGGACGGAGCAACGGCAACAGGTGTTTACGCAAGTGAAAGCTGCACTTTTGTTTTATATTTGCCATTTTTTCTTACAGACGCTTCAGACAGAGGGCTGGGGGCGGTGCTCTCACAGGTGGTGGAGGGGGAGGAGTGCCTAGTGCTGTACATTAGTCGCAAGCACCAAGTAGAGCACCATTGAAAAGGAGTGTCTTGCCATCAAATGGGCGGTCCTCACTCTCCGGTACTACCTGCTGGGGCAGGCCTTCACTCTCTGTTCAGACCACGCACCACGCCAATGGCTCCACCGCATGCAGGATACCAACACACAGATCTGGTATCTGGCTCTTCAGCCGTTTAAGTTCAAGGTGGTCCACAGATCGGGAGTGCAGATGGCTGTCGCCAAACTTCTTTCCAGAAATGGGAGAAAGTGGTAGACAGGCTGGATGTCTCCCCGGCCTGAGTCGGGCAATGGGGATATGTGTCGAGTGTACGCCCGGAGAGAGAGAAAGTGGTAAGGGTGTATACTGTACACCTGAGCCAGATTATGATTACACCTGTTTCTAATTACAGTCATCTTCTTGACAGGCAAGAAGCAGAGAGAGTCAGGAACAAGAGTCATTATTGTGAAGCTGTAGATTTATAGTTGTGAAATTGATGAATTATTATTGTGATGAGTTATTGAGAAGCTGTTGAGTCGTTGTGAATCTGTAAAGCACTGGAGTTATTTAATTAAAGCATTACTTGTGAAGAAACTGCTCTCCTGTGTCCTCCTGCTGTGAGGCTCCTTTACAAAGAGTGAAAGAATGAAAGAATAATGACTAAAAGAGAAGCCTTTTCCTCATATAACTCATTAGGTGCAAAGAGATGCTGAACTGCACGTATAAGTAAGGCAAAGAGGAATGTGCAGTCTTCAAATTGTGCTCTAAATCCTGGTGATATTCAGTGTCTTGAAACTTTAATTGTGTGCACTGCCCCTGCTGTCTGTTTGCATGTGTTTGTGTGAAGGTGTTTCTATCTGCATCTGTTCATCTCTACAGGGTGCTAATGAACAGTCAAAACCACCTGGGCTGAAGGGGGGTGTAGATAGATATAGAAAGAGCTAGAGAGCAAATAAAGAAAGACAGTATGTAAGATATATCTACGCAGAGGACATAGACTCCTTTACGCTCAAAGTACATTAAAAAGATAAAAGTTAAACGAACTTAAAGGAATAGTTAACCCAAAAATGAAACTTCTCTCAATATCCACTTACACTGATGCCATCCCATATGTGCATGACTCTTTCTTCAGCAGAACACAAATGAACATTTTAGTAGAAGACAGATCTCTTTCAGGTCTTTATAATAGAATAATACGGGTGCCAGCATTTTGTCTGTCCAAAAGTCACATTTAGGCAGCATAAAAGTAATCCACACAACTCCAGTCGATCAATGAATGTCTTCTGAAGCAAATCTATACATTTGTGTTAAAAATAAATCTATAATTAAAAATTAATTATAATTTTCCTGCCAGCATCTGACGCAAAGCGTGAGTTCGCTTATTTACAAAAGAAGAACAAACATTATCCTTTTTTTTTACCATTTCAAACAGCATCAGAGCTCTGGATGGAAGCGCCAATTTAAAGTTAAAAACGTTTTAATTATCAACTTGTTTCTTACATAAACCTAGCGATTCCCTTAAGAAGACATTCGTTGATCGACTGGAGTCGCATTGATTACTTTTATGTTGCCTAAATATGCCTTTTGGACCATCAGAGTGCTGGCATCCATGTACTTCTAAGGAACTGACAGAGTACATCTTCTTCTAAAAATCTTCATTAGTGTTCTGCTGAAGAAAGACAGTCATACACATCTGGGATGGCATCAAGGTAGGTGAATAATGAGAGAAGTTTCATTTTTGGTTGAACAATTCCTTTAATAAAATGTGGGATAACTGTTCCACGCAATTGCATTTATCTTTTTAAAAAAAAAAAAAAAAGTAATTTATATAAATGAGTCTTGTTGAACATTCATTTAGTCACATATACTAGATAAACATTTGTCAAAGTAATCATTTTAATTACATTGAGGCAACTTAATTTATTCCACTTGTTTTTTGTCAAACAATACAATCTAAACTCCATACCCCATAATGACAAAGCAAAAACAAGTTTTTTGATATCATTGCAAATGTATTAAAAAGAAAAAACTGAAATTGTAAATTGATATTTTAAACATTGTAAAATAGCCAATATATACACTTATATAAATGCCCTTACAATGTAAGTCAATGGGTCAATCCGTAAACATTTAGATACTCTCTGTTTCAGAAGTATAGCCATAAGACATAAACAATGTGTGATTTTAGTGTGATACAATCACTTACCTTTTCTGTGTAAAGTTGTAGCCAATTGTACTACTCTGTTGATGTACTGTCAACAAGTCCTAAAATGTGTGTAAAAACAACGATTTAAACAACTTTACAGCTCAAATAATACATGATTTTTAACAGAAGAATGAATGAAAATTCTAAGCTTCACATTTCTGCATTTACACCCTCCAAAAATTGTCCCCATTAATTTCAGTTGTAAGTGTCTAAGTATAACCTTGATTTTTTTCTCTCTTTTTCTCTCTCTCTTTTCTTTTTTTTTTTTTTTTTTGGTAATCAACATTTGCCACAAATGCTGTTGATGGAGCTTAAATTGTATTGAACTTGGAATATTCCTTTAAATAAAATTTTTAGCTTTAGGGTTAGGTGTAGAGTTAATAAAATATTAATTTCTGTTGACTATATTACATAATTTACAGCTAAAAATACAACTCGCATTTGGTGCCACTCTTTGGACATTTTACCTAGAAACTGATAAACACACTTCCAGCTTTGGCCACTGGGGGCATTTGATCAAATATCGGTAAGAACTAAAAACACCTTACGCGTGGTAAAATCACTGTAATTACTGCTTATCGTGTTAATATACAAATATGTATATTAATGGTTTATTGAAACCAATATGTTTTAATTCATTGTTTTTCTTGTTGACTTCTCTCACAGGGGAGAGTACGAGATATCCCAGAGGAAAAGAAAATCTGAAAAGAGATCTCCAAAATGTTTCATTTATTTCTCCTAGACAACTTTGAGATCCATATGACACCAAACTGAGACAAAGGTTTATTTCTCCTGTGTCTCAGGCTTTTCTCTGGAGCAATAAGATGCACTAAATCTCAATTTAGTCTCCTCTTAAGTTTCAGACGAGATCTCAACAAGCTCTAATATAATGCTCAGAGTTTCTCAACTTCTGTGTCTCTTTGTGATCTCAGACAGAGAAATCAGAGAGTTCTCTCCATGAACTCAATATACTCTCATCCCAGCTTCAATTCATGCATCTCATGCTAAACTCAGATAGAGCAAAGGAAGAGATTTCCACAAGTACTCATTGAATTCTCAGACTTGGATCACTGTCTTGGTTGTTTCATGTCATATGATTAATCCACATGCTTTTTTTATATAATGTATTACTGTATGAATAAATTAATTGTAAATCTTTTATTTTAGGCTGCAAAGACCCTCTTCTTTTATATTATTTTCTATAAATGATTTGAAATATTTCACTGCATGTAATTCAGTAAAATAATTTTATTAACCACACAAAACACATTGTAAAATAAAAACAGTAATTTATTGGTAACTTGAGAGCAAAGAAATTACAATTTCAACATTTCAGATGTATCAAAGTTTAACTGCCAAAAACTCATATCATTAATAAATATAATGTTGTATATTCAGATGTATGCATCTTCTCATGTTAGCCCCAAAGTGACCTTTTTGTATGACAATAGATTTGCCCATATAAAACAGTTGAGATGGCATCACAGTATAAACTATTTGTCCATCAACATATTTTACATTTTCAGTAAGGATTTTCAACTAGTAATAAAAAATCAAGTACTAAAAGATAATGTGTTGTACATTTACAAAGCTCACAAAAACCTTAAATTACAAAGAAAACACAAAGTTTATTCTATTATTAAAAAGTCGCTGTATCCACTCACCGCTTATAGATGCTGCACCGCCACCTTTGTTTTCTTTTTTTGAGCTTCAGTTGGCGCAAAAACACTGTGAACCTTGAACCTTGTAGATGATGCAGCCCCAACGTCAGCATTAGAAGAGAGCGCCATCAGTCACAAATGCTGCATCGTCATTGGTTAATTCACAGTGGAGGGGCGCTGCTGAATCAACGAGGTTAAGGCGCGCGTTAGTTAACGTATGAGTTGCAGGCAGACGGAATGGAGGAAAAAAACAGTTGCAGGACTCAAAAGAAGGTAAGCAACATGTTTTTTCAAAACAGAATTTGGGTACATTTTAAATGGCAAGTGTATCCGGGTTCTGATACTCTCTGAAGAAACTGGTCGTATTTTGTAGCAAATAGTTGGCTTGCTAGGAAGGCCATGGTAATTAGCTTTCTGCAATAAACATCTTTATGTAAAAAAAAAATATATATTTCTACATTCAGCGAGGCCTATACATTCTTGAAGTTACATAAATTGTGTATGATTGGAAAAATTTGATCTCGTGCAGTGAGACCCCAATAATTAAATGTGTTGTACTTTTGTTTATTTGACAGAATGAGTGCAGCTAATACAAAACTGCCCAGAAGAGCGTGAAACACTCCGAAAAAGATGAGTTTGTATGAACCAGACAGCTCCCCAGAGATAACCAAGATGGTAATTGAGTTATTTTACTATTCTACGGCTTAGCTAATTTTGTTAAGTATTAAAACTGGTTTAAGTGGTTATTTTTAACGTACTTTGGACACTTTACTAACCAAAATATTCGTCAGTATTTTTTATAAATACTGTATTGGTAGCTGGCACAATATCGATTATAGCCTACAGGAATTTTTAATGGAATGTCATGAAAAGGAGTGCAACTTATTTGTACATTAATTTTGCTGAATCATCTCAAAATTTAAGGGATAAAATAATTTGTATAGGAATTGCAGCTCAAAGTTCTTTACAAAAGAATATTTCTGCACCATATTCATAGACAATGTGTAAAATAAATAAGTAAACAAATAAAATGTGTGATAATTAAATAATGAAAGGGATATGTGATAATAAAATAATGAAAGGGATTAAAAACATTGAAAAAATAGAATAGAGAGTGCATAAATCAAAGAGTTGCAGGAGCGAATAAATTTGAAAGTGCTAAAAGAATAAAGTTAATCCTAGTTGAAGGCTAAAGTGAAGAGGTAATTTTGTTGCTTAGCTAAGAGGGTTAGAAATAAGACAATAAAGATATAGTAGCATGTTTAAGTAAGATTGATTTTTAGCCTGCACTGATTTACTCACAATCTCCTTTTTGTTTACTTTGTGTTCATTTTCAGGACTTTTTGTATTTTTGACCTTTGAAGATGGATACACAGCTAAGATTTTTAATCTCTGTGATATTCTAAACAAAAATGATAAACCCATCGCTTGCTTTAGAGATCTGACACCAGGAGAAAAAGTACTTGCAAGATGGTCTGACAATAAGTTCTACAATGCTACAGTAGACTTCATTGGAACAGCTGACAAAACGGTGGATACCAAGAAGGCGACAAAGAAGGACATGAAAAAAAGAGATGCAGAGATTCTACAACCTTCCATTCCTACCTCAAGCAGGCCAGTCCACCTCTGCACAGGATCACCCAAATACTGTGGACCAAAATGTCATTCAGCCTCCAACAACCTGGCCAGTGTACCAGCCTCCACCTACAGAGTCATTTCTACCTGTCCAGCCACAGCACCAGCATGCAACTGCCTGGCCACAGTACCAACTTCCAGTTTCCCAGTCATCACCAACACGCCTACAACATTACCAGCATTCACCAGTCCAGTCAGCTCAACCAGTATGGAACTACTCTGTCTCCAATTCCACACAATTCCAGCCTTTCGCAGTATTCAAAGCATCACCAGCCTCACACAGCACTACCCACACCTTCAGACCAAACACAACAGCAGCCTGTTTTGGCAGATTTGGATCAGTGAAGACAGCCACCAGCTCCTACAGCCAAAGAAAGCTTCCTCAAAATGTTGCACAGTCCTAATACACATCAAAAACCTGCTGTTCTTGGGGACCAGAGCCAGACAAGCACCTCTGTACATGAGACTTCTTCAAGCTCATCTGCAGATACTTTAATCATCGAGCGTGATCCAATTCCAGAATATGGAGAACCATGTTTCATTTCAGCCTGAGTCAGCAGAAGACAGATCATGGAAGCCATGCGAAGCATGCAAGACAGAGGTGGAAAAATTAGTGGAGGAAAAGGCCAAACTGCATGATGTGCTGTGTGGTATAAGTAAGTATGTTTTGTCTCTCTGTTGCAATTACTTGTTCTTTTAACACTACTTTTTTTCTCTCACAGTTTTTCTAACACACCTAATATCTATTCAGAAGAGTTGTGTAAAAAAAACGTGGGTAATAATCTAGTGTATTAAATTGTGCAACATAAAATTGTAATTTTGTTTTTATATTGGTATATGTTTAAAGTTCTACTACATTGTCTTACTACTTTGGACATTGGGAGTTATTTGATGCGTAAGCTAAATCTTAAAAGCTTTTTTCAACAATTTGGTAAAACTCTTATCCAATCATGAAATCTTTTGGACTTTTTAAAAACTTGTCTTTTTATTTTTTTTTACTTTATGAATGCTGCTGTGTCCCTGTAAGGTAATATACATCTTTTGTGTCACAGGTGGTGAGCACCTCGAGGCATTCAGAAGTTTTCTGGACAAAGTGGAACAGATCCAACCTCGGGCTGGTGTTTGGGCTCCAAAAGGCAGATCTCGGCAGCAGGAGCTATATCCAGGAAGTGGCCTCTTGTCCTCGACTCACCTGGCTGCAATCCATGCAACCGCAAAGAAGGACTGCCTTCAGCTTGTTCCATCTTCTTTTGATGAATTCTTTACTGCAGAGGAGTGCCAGAATGCTGTGGCATTTGGGAAACACGGAAAGGTGCCAGATGGGAAGAGAGTCCTGGATAAGTTCAAAGTCAATGCAATTCTAAGTAAGTATGTTGCTCATGTGGTTGTTAACAATTTGTGGAAAAAGTTGTGAAAATTCATAGGTAAAAAATGTGTGGGAAGCCAATAAGAGGTGTTGGATACCCATATATCACATAGCTACGTTAAATGTTATGATTGTTTCACTGTCCTCACAGTTTTGCTGCATTTCCTTATGTGTGATCCATAGAGATATTACAATGTGAATTTTGTCGTATCAGGACGAAAAAAGTTGTTAATACTGTTGTGGTAACTGCGGTTACTCAATGCAATCTGTAATTTGTGCTTTCTTTTCTTTTATTCTTGCAGCTTACGTCATGCGCTGTAGTACACTGGATGGTTGGACACCGGTTGAGAAAAGTAAGGTCAAAAAGCCTTCATAAACAAATGCCGCATCAGGGCCACAACACTGTAAATATCGGATGGGGCACACAGAGACATTTGTTGAAATGACAATGTTCACAAAAAGTCCTTGTTTTCAAATTATGTATGTTGGCGTCAGAGACTCAAGTTTATTGTTGTGAATTGTTGTAAACCTGGCCTGCCACTGCTCATAACATTGTTAAAATTGTTACTGTTTTAAAATCAGAATTTTACAAGAAAAAAAAGCACTTTAGTTTTGTAATGACCATGTTTAAACAGTTTTTGCTGTCTTTAAAATGTCTTTAAATTTGTTAATGTTATTTTGATTTAAATAAAGATTCATATTCAAATTTCTTTATTTCTTTATTACATCAGCTAATCTGCCATTTGCTATAGATTTTTAAAGCCTGATGGTTGTGGATAGATCTTCTGTCTGCCCTGCAGTGAAGAGAGAGTAGCATTCCCGTCCGTTGTTTCTTTGGTCCATCAAGATGTTCTGAAGTGGATGATCTGTGTTGTTTAGAATGGTGAATCTAGTCTGGTAGGAGGAAAAGGTCATATGATTGAATTAGTAATTCATGTGCGTGTTTGTGTGCATGAGAGGGAGAGTGAGCGAGAGAGTGAGCGAGATATTGCTCCATAATAGCTCCAGTATTGCTCATTTTCTTTTTCAAAGGAGAAATAAAGGAGTCATTAAAAACACCGAATTGAGATTAGCAAGGCATCTCCTTTTAGTCTCAGGTATGACTCCCTCTGATTATTCTGTCTCACCTAGTGAATTTTAGGAGAAATATATGAGAAACATTTTAGACAAAATAGAGATTAAAATGAGGCTTAGATGAGAATCTCAAATTTGTCTCCTAAAAGCAAGCTCTGAGCAGTAAAATTCTCCTCTGTCTCACCTATTGCTCCTAGTGAATTTTAGGAGAAACATATGAGAAACATTTTAGACAAAATAGAGATTAAAATAAGGCTTAGATGAGAATCTCAAATTTGTTTCCTGAGCTATAGAAAAGCAAGCTTTGAGCAGTAAAATTTTCCTCTGGGATCACTCTGTGTCTGATTATGTGTGCATCAACAACTTCCTAATCGGGACCCCATACTTGGGAGTGTTTTGAAGCAGCCAAACTATGTTCACTGTATAGGGATTGTTAATGTTTTTTATTAAGTCCGGGTCCTCTGATACAGTCTCTGGGGCGAATAGGAGCATCTGGCTTCCCTGAGGAGAATGAGAAGGGAACACTTCTCTCATGGGCCTTTAAACCGCCACAACACTGACACTCCAGCATCACAAACTGAAAAGCAATTACATTTATCCAGCATAGTGTGCTTTAGTAACAGATACTAGGAAATACGAGTTACTTGAATCTATTAAAAAACTTGTTAGACCAACTGTATTCCCCCAAATGCAGTCCCAAATAACCTTACAGGTTTGTCTGAGAAAACAATTGCATATTGAAATTGCTTAACGAGAACTCTGTAGCTGTCTTGACAAGATTTTATTGGCTGAAGGAGGCATTTTGCATTTAGTGAACAAACAAATTCAAGTTGACTAAATCAGTGGTTCTTCGTTCTTAACTGGTGGGTTGGTGACAGCAGGGATACCCATACCTTTTATTGTTGATGTCAAGGACATCCAGTCACACTGTATGGTATTTTGGTGTAAATGGAAGCGCAGCGTAGTTCTAGCAGGAAGACTAGCAGCTGTACATCATCACATCATTAGCTGGGTAATTCCTAGCCAATCGCATGTAAGCCATTGCTTTATAAGTCTGATCACAATCTATCATATTGCTGTTTCAGTGTGCTAACACGGCAACCTCCACCACCCCACCACCACCAGTTGAGCCCTGTCCCGCACGGGGGTAGGCTCCTCGCCCCTGCCTCCTATCTCTGGCAGGTCATGACGGTTCCGGGTACAACTCCCTCGGACAGCCAAAGAGAGAGCCATTACTTTCTGTTTGACATTTATCAAATAAATCGCATCTTAAACTTCACTCAAGCCTGCGTGTCTTCCTGATGGAAATGTACTTGTCTCTTGGTAAGAGCTAGTCAGCATTTTGTTTCTGACAGTTTCAGTTCCCTAGATTTGGCCATATTATGACGACTCACTGACAAGCACTATCTCTTATCAGACATTTTTGCACAGGCTCAAGTGTATTTACCTTCTACTGTGGCATGACCGGAAGCACATTGCATCAAGCAGTGTTGGAGATCCGTGTGCGTATGTCACATTGAAACCAGAATGTAATTGTGTTTACATAATTAGTGATGAGCGCCATTCAGAGGTTGCATTTCTCCGTCTAACATTACATTTTTACTCCACTGATAGTTAGGTGTAGGTTTAGGTTTGGGTTGGGTGGTTTATTAAATATGCATTCTTCTTCACTGTATTACATCCTGTACAGCTGAAAACAACTTGTTTTACAACTCACTTTTGGAGCCCCCTGAGGACATTTTACCCAGAAAATGGAGCTCCCACATGCCTATTCCTCCAACAGCACTTACCACTTTGGCCACTGGGGACAGTGTTTCCAATTTTGGTAAAGACAGAATGATTTTAGCCAAAGAAAAGTCAACCTACTGTTCCCGATTTCACTGTGAGATCAGTCTGGATAAATCACACTTCAGCTATTTATGCATTTGCAAAGTTGTCAGATTTGGTGTTCAGCCTATGTCATGTTAATGATTTTGCATATTTTTTGGCCTTTGCAGTTCATGGAAATGTTTATATATTTTAATGTTTCTGTAAAGGGGTTCAATGGGGAGGAGGCGAGAACCGGCTTGACAATATAAATAATAGTTTTAATGATAAACTTAAAAGACAAACACACACACGACGGACATGTCCGTTAATGATCTCTCTCTCCCGCACAATCCTCCCCAGTCAGCCTTTATCCCTCTCGGAGGCTTGATTAGCCTGATAAGGGACCGGGTGTGCATGATCACGACCCGGCACCGCCCTCCGCCCTGCCAGATTCCTCCTTCGTTCTCTCAGGCAGGGGAGCCCCCAGCATGACGTACACTTCCCCCCCCCCTCTTTCCCTGGGGAGAGGCGTGCCTCTTGCCCCGTCTGCTGGCAGGTCAATGGGGGTACTTCCTGTAACAGTGTAGTACCCCCCAAAAAAACACTGTAAAATTTAAACGAGAGGGAAAAGGCCAACGCGGAGCGGCAGTGAGAGAAAGAGACCCCGCCGCGTTTCAGCGGCTGGAAGGCAACTCCTGCGCACCTGGCAGCGGCCCTGACCGCTCCAGGTGGTCGGTTAGGAGCCCCTTCTCCCCTCGCGGTCGGTGGCCGTCGTCCTCTTCCAGGCGGCTGGGCTCCTCGTCCCCCGGGAGATGGCTACGGCTGCTCCGTTGGGGTGGACGGTAGTGGTGAGAACTCTACTACGGCATATCCCTCCTCCTTCCCGGATTTCGGCACCAGTGTAAAGGGGTTCAATGGGAAGGAGGACCGGCTTGACAATATAAATAATAGTTTTAATGATAAACTTAAAAGACAAACACACACATGACGGACATGTCCGTTATCGATCTCTCTCTCTCCCGCACAATCATCCGCAGTCGACCTTTATCCCTCTCGGAGGCTTGATTAGCCTGATAAGGGACCGGGTGTGTATGATCACGACCCGGCCCCGCCCTCCGCCCTGCCACAGTTTCATTTTAAGGACATTTTTGTTTACTTTTCTACAATAAACAATTATGGTACTGTGTTAGATCAACACTTAATGTCCAATATGAAATCTGGGTCCTGAAGCAAAACCAGTTGAGCACCATTGGTTAATCCAAAGTAATTTTTGAAATACTTGATGACAATTATGAAGACGAGTGCTGAAAGAACTTTTCTGAACAGTTTCATTTTACAGTGTGTCTCATATGTACTAAAAAGGAAACAAATATTAAAATTACTGGGATGAATAAGGTGTTGTTTGATGTGAGAGGTGAAGTTGCTATGCTGCAGTTTTTAAAAGTGTCTTATTTTTATTGCAGGATAGAATCTAAGGAGTTCTTTTGCATTTTTGTATTTTTAATACTGAGATGATATCACATCAGTTTATGGATTTATGTTTGTAATTGAAGATGTAAACAAATAAAAGGTGAATTTTTGATACATAGCAGTCTAAGCACATCAATTCTTTCTCTCCCTCTTTGTAACTGGCTTATTTGCCAAGCACCATGGAATGTAAGTAGCTGTTAATTTAATATGTAAATCACTTTGTTGTCAGTCAAAATGCATTTTCTAATTAAAAACGTGCCATCAATGTGAGTAAAAAAGATTGGGGGCTGGGGGGCATGTAGAAAGAGAAAGGATGTGATCAAGGTCTGGTGTAATGAGATATTACAGACAAATCAGCCATTACAGGGAAAGTTCAGTCGGACTGTTGACTGAACCTGCGGGTTGACTCTCTGAACAGGAATAGGAACTGGCGAACAGCATGGGTAATACAAAGGGCTTAGTGTTGCATCTGATGTTGTATTATATTGAAGTGTTTGAAATGAAAGGATGACACACCATATATTTCTTTATGTTTAGAACAAAATATGCAATCAAAGCAGTACAAAATTCTCCTGAAAAACGAATCCAGGGGGTAATAACTGTGACTTAATGGAAAAGTTCATTTCTGACACTGGTATATGTATATATGGCTGGAATGACAATAAAGTTGACTTGACTTAATCTTGTCTAATACAATCTTTTACCACAATTTTATTAATAACAATAACTGCAATGGTATTTTAATGAAAACTAAAGGAGTTCAAGCAAACATAGTGCAGTTCTTGAAACAAAAAAAAAGGACTGGACAAAGATTCCATTGCTTTATGGTAGTAATATTTTGTTCAGAACATCTCAGATGTAGACCTCCGCCCTACCCGTTAATCCTAATGCTATAGAATCGAGAGAGATAAAGAAAGAAGAGGTGTGTGGGTGAGTGTTTGTGATGGGGGTGGGGTGTCAACTCAAGCAGCCTTCGATGTAGCTAATTTATTTACAGATTTAATTAGACCGATTGAGCCCTCACAGTGCTGAGAGAGTGAGAGAAAAAGAGAGGGAGAGAAAGCAAAGGAGAGAGAAAGAGAGAAATGTTGCCAGCGCTACACTACTTTAATTACTCTCTCCTGCACCAGATCCCCTCACACTAATGTCTGGGGAAAAGCTTAATTAAAATCCTCATTATTTTACTTTTAATTAGTTCCCCCCTCTTTTGTTTCCTTTCACCATATGGCCATGTTCCGTGGTCAAATTAACGTAATTGAGCTAATTAAGCATATCGCCTTAATTATTCAAAGTGCTCTGATTGGGTGAGGAGCTGTGTTTTTTTCACCCTGCCCCTCTCCTTCTCTGACATTCTCTGCTCTGGGAAGTTCACAGTTGTCAAGTCTGTCTGTGGGTTGCAGGGGCCCTACTGATTCACTGCACAAGTGGCTCATTACTAGCTTACACTGAGGAGACATGTTCTACAAAGTGATCTGATGGAGACCTCAGGGAGCTCGTAACAACCAGCCACATCCCTGTGTGATATGAAAGTCTAATGTAGGATCACAAAGAGATGTGTGTGTTGTTTTGTCAAAATGTTGAGACTCATCGAGACTCAAGCATTATGCTCGTAACTATTGAATGCTATAAGATTACCGTAACTTGGCGTTAGCGTACATTTTTGGAAACTGACTTTACATTCACAGACTGATCACACTGTAAATTTTTACCAGCAGTTCAAAATCTTTTCAGCTGAAATCGGTCTGTACTTACCGAAGTTCAAACCACTGCCCCCAGTGGCTGAAGCAGGAAGTGTTGTTGAATGTTTGGGCACATAATATTGTGTTAACATTTTGGTGCCGGCCAACGTGTCCAGTTATGAAAAAGTTTGCAATCAATAAAAGTAGATGCTGATGCATCGTGCTCATATTTAATCGGACATTTTGTCCAACAATGTTTGAATTTGTCGGACATTTAGATATTTTAACGTTCAAAAATTGGTGTGGATGGAATGGAATCCCTGGTGTGAGCCCCAGTTTCCATATGAAATGTCAACAAAATGGTGCCACAATCGAGTTATATTTTTAGTTGTAAATGTTGTAATACAGTGAATAGGAATGCATATTTTATTAACCCTAATGGTGCATTAAAAATAATGGTGCGTTAATAATGGTGAATCGAGCATTTCGCGTGGCGCAATTACATACAAAGTCAACGCAAAGACGCGAATAGACGTGAATTTGTGGCGGGCGGTACGAATGAAGAGAATGGAGTGAAGTGAAAATGGGAAATCGCTTCATTCGCGTGTTCGCTCGAGTTGAAAAATTTAAACTCAAGCGAAATATCCGCATGACGCGTTGTCGCAAAAGCCTATCAGCATTGAGATTGTCCGGATGTCACTGACGTACTGATGTAGTAGCAGAAGAAATCAGGAAATATGGGTGAGAAAATGGTTGTAGCGGTGTGTGGGCACTCGGAATTGTATGACACAACGTCAACGTATCTGGGACTTCTACAACAGATACAGAGCAGCAATCGTTTTGATATCGGCCATGGTTGATGGCGGAAAGATAAGTTGTCCTAGAAGCCCCTCCTCCTGTTCTTTTCCGGAAGAGAAAGGGGAATACTCGCGGGTTCGCGTTACTCGCGCGAACACAAGTTTAAACACAAATTTAATCCATCGGTCAAAGCAATGCCAGGCATTTTTTTTTCCATGTTGTATTTGAACGCACCATAACCCCAACCCTAAACCTAACCATCACTGGAGTAAAAATGTCATCTTAGAGGAAAAATGCAACATCTGAATCACGTTCATTATTGTTGATATGAATGCAATTATTTTCTGGTTTCCACATGGGTCCAGAACCCGTGTCTCTGAGGCTGCTCTAGCAACCCTCTATTAATATTGCTTTAGGGTTGTGCGGTATACCGGTACTAACGAAATATCACGTTACAAAGCATTTTAAAACAGTTGAAGGAATTTAAATAAATAATATACAGTGTGCATGCGCTCCATGCTTCATAAACAAGAGGTGCCGCTATGCTCTCTGTCACACTTCAGACAAACATACACACACAGATCGCATGTGATGCTCAATGCTGTTTGTTTAGTGTTCGAGCAGCTTTGAACACTTTTATTAATTCCTTCTCCAATGAGATTTTCAGCTCGCGAGTATTTTAGCGTTCATGTGACTGGAGAAAATGTAACCGGATAAAAAATTATTCTTCAAAGTGCTCAAATTTAAAAAAAATTCAAACCTTTTTTTGTTTTTGCATTTGGATTGGTATGTCTGAAAAATGAATTGTTAAGCTTTACACAGACCCTGCAAGACTTTATGCAGTTATTTTAATCTAGTGTCTATTTAGTATCGATACCGAGGTACCAGTGCTGTTATTGTACCAAAGCCAAAATTTAGCTTTCAGAGCAACCCTATAATGTAATAGGTATGAAAGTGTATTTTCAATACACATGTATTTCTTATCTGTAGAATTACACAAAATGTTTACCTAATGTCTCTGCATCTTTAATGTTCTGACTGCAATTCTATGCATCTAGGCTTTATATTATTTTCATCAGAATAAATCATGAGTCAAACCAACCACGGATATCTAGTGTCTAAATTCCATCATAACTTAGAACGGAGAATAAACCAGTTTGCACCACAGGAAAAGATAAATACATTTAAATTAATGCAAAGATGTCTGATGGGAGATGTCACTTGTCTGCATCTTGGCAGAATGGGGTTGAAATCACATGTCAGTGTACCAGAACATTTGGTATCAATATGTCGACTTCCCATGTGATCATGTTAGCTCCCAATACTGTGGCCATGTTAAGAATGGAATACTAGCTTACTACTTACTGAATACTGAACAGTACACATAGTAAACAAAACATTTCAAACAGTAGTATATTGTAATATACAGCAGTGGCTATTTATAGTTTATTTATCACAATGGGAATGAAAGGTCAACTCCAGCATTGCATTGCACAGTTTGCAGGACACAGTATTCCACACATTGTACTTTGTTGTATACTGCACATTTGGCAAAGATTGTAGATCATCCTGGTATTCCATACATACAGAAAATGTGCATACTGTGCACATTATACATACTGTATACTACTGACTAGTATGTCAATATGCTATTCTGAACATAGACATCCACTATTGAACCAGAAAAGGTCAAAAGAATAACATGGAATACCCTGAAATTGGTCAAAGCTGGCATGTGACTTATCACTCTGGAGCAACTGGAAAATGACGTTCTGACAATGCTAATTGGCTGATGGGACCACAAGATCACACAAAGGCTCAAGACCTTCTCAAGCGCTGATGTATGAGCTGTGACGTCAAAGGCAGCAGACAGTGAATAAAGTAATTTTGCCAAGCAGGACATATTCCTGGAACATTCCTGTCAATCATATATATTACTTAACCACCTAGTATTATACAATGAATGCTATAACTACATTTAGCATCTAGCTGAGTTTAGCTGTGTTTCCTGGTGAAATGAACTCTAGAGGTGCTACAGCAACTGTACATTTTATTACATTTCACACAAATCATGGGTACTATGGCTGTATGACTTTATAAACACGTATTTTCTGGCGTAGTGGGCTAAAACACATAACTGTTAATCAGAAGGTTGCTGGTTCGATCCCCACGGCTACCACCATTGTGTCCTTGAGCAAGGCACTGAACTCCAGGTAGCTCTGGGGGGATTGTCCCTGTAATAAGTGCTCTGTATGTCGTTTTGGATAAAAGCATCTGCCAAATGCATAAATGTAAATGAATACAGTTCTAAAAAATACACCCTGCTTACACATTATTTGAAAAAGATCATTTTTAACACTTAAGTTACAGACCCACCTCTATTTTTTTCCACACGTTTTCCAATTCACATGCATGGTAGCTCACTTAATAGAGTGTTGGACTTTGGACTTGGAGACCGATCCCTGAGCCCAGCCACGAATGCTCGGAGTGAAAGTGAAGCGAAAGTGCCATAGAAACGACATGAAATGACCACTTGAGTAAATGTGCTTTTCATGTTGATTTTGCTTTTAAAACGGTATTGGTTAGTTTTAGGCAATGGTTAAGGGCTCAGCTGTCTGTTTTGTTCACCTCTCATTTATCTTTTAGGACACCATTGGTTATGTTTAGGCTAAAGTTTTAAGTTAGGGAAGTACAATTTACTCATTAAATAGGGTGGCCAGACATCCCTTATTTATTGGGACATTCCTGTATTTAAGAACTTTTTCTAGTGTCCCTACTTATTCTGAAAAAATTGTGTTTTTCCTGTATTTCCCCCTCCTAAAATTTCTCTATCGCCTATGCAGCTTTCTCAGTCACATGACTATTCTAATCAATTGTAGCCAAGGAAACGGCTTGAACAACCAATAAAATCACACCATTCTGGTTTAAGTTTATTTAAACATTTTAATTTTAAAGTGTCTTTTTTTTTAAATGATTTGAAAATTAATTAGGATCTTAGAACAGGACAGAGCTTAGTACAGTGAGGTGTGAGATTTGTGGAGCTCGCTTTTCCATCGCCCATGGAGCCTGCACCGATATCGTGCAGCATGTTTATACAAAAAAATATGTGGATGCTGTTTTTTTTTTTTTTTTAAAATCCGAATCTGACATGGTGCACACAAGTGAAGGACTTTTTGCTTATCTTTCTGTTGTGCATGGCCATAGCTTTGCAGATTCATGACCTGATACAAGTCTTACAGGCCAGGCTGGAGGAATCATTCATACCCTCTGACATTAAAAAGCAGTTGGATGCCCTGGTTAAAGCTGGTGACATGTGAGCGGATGAGTTCTTTTGTGCAGTGAGAAACTTTTATTCAGCATCGGTGGATTACGTCCAAAATTGGAGCTGCTCATTGGAGAACACAGAACAACTTGAGTGGGCCCTTCTTAGAGACATCCCAGAATGGAAAGACATTCAAAGCAGCCTCGAACACTTCTACTCCAGAATCCTCAGAAGCTCTCAGTTTGATTGATGAAACCACGCTCTTTGATGAGTGTCACTTGTCACATCACTGAGAAACATACTTGAAAGACAAGCGCACTCTGAGAAGAATTGCTGCCAGCGAAAAGTGCAAGGTGACAACAATTACAGTTGCGGATGCACCCTCTACTTTGAATTGATCTGTGCCTAGGTAAGGATATGTCAAAATCCTGTTTTCCACAAGCAAGAATCTGGTCACCCTATCATTAAAACATCTAATATTCACTTTAAAACAATATCATCTCACTCGCATCTGGCGCCCCCGCTGGACATTTTACTTAGAAACTGCAGCCAAACGTTTAGACACTCACATTAAAATGAAGACTCCAATCATATTAGTAACTTTATAAAAGCTGTTTTATTCTAAATGGAGTGGGTACGCACATATTAGAATCACATGACCAGCCGAATCCTACTTGCTTAATATCAGTAATTATGGCTGACTGTGAATACTACATTTCTTAAATGGCATCCAAAATTGAAAACTATTTATTTTAAAAGATGCTGCATCCAAGCTGCTAGGGGTCAGTAACTATGTTTTCATCCAAGGATTTTTTGCAAAAAATGTTTTAGCGCAATGTGAAATTCTTTATAATGTGAAACGCACATTATCGCTAAAATGTCACAAATGTCGACATAACATTTTTCCATTTAACTCAAGCGCATAAAATCTATGTCGATACTTAAAATGTCACAAAAAAGTTGTTTGGAAACACTATTTGTTGATAAAATCGGCATTAACGCAAAATTGTAGTATCACATGACAGAGTTTGCCCCAATCATTAGCCTGTGTTAATCATGACGACAGTATTGAAAGACAATTTCTTGTGCGTGATTATGGATTGAACTTTAAGGCTGCAAACATGACACTTCCAGGAGTGCAACACAATTATCTCGTGCACATTGAACAACTGAATGGCCACTAATTAATTTAATCACAGTATCCATCCGTTTATTTATTAAAGTTGCTTTTCCACACCATTCAAAATAATAGACGGCAGTCACGGAGTTAGCCCACAAAACATAAAACATATCATTTATGTGCATAAAGATGTTTTAAATTAAGAATAAATACATGATACTAGGTACACTATACTTTGACACTATACTTACAACCCAATTCTATTAAATTATTGTTTAGTTTTATTTTTGAAAAAATGCAGGCAAAATTGTCTATATAAAATAAATGACCAAACCAAAACTATATATATTTTTAGACCTATATATGCCTTTTCTTTACACAAACTTAAATTAGCCTTACCCTGTTCTGTAGATGAAAACATTCAGCTGAATGATGTTCTCAACATGTTTTTTCAAGACTATAAACTTTCAGAACTATTTGTCCAATGAGTTCACTTTCAGAAAACAAGCTTTTGAACATTTTAAAACTTTAAATGTTTTAATTCTTACCATCTTTACCTCGGATCACATTTACTGCTTCTTCAGAAAATGTAATTTTGCATTATGAAGCTAAAATACATTTTAGATGATAATCCAGTTCAGTTGGTCGTTAAAAGTTGCTGGAGAAATATGCTGTTGTGCTAAACCAAAAACTATGCGACACAAATGTCACCACACACACCATTTTAATCGATAAAAGGTCATTTGAATGGAAACGGGCAGAGGGCGGCAAATGTCGCAAACATTTTTTCTCCACATTTTCACTTTGTCGATAACAAAATAGCGTGAAAGGTGGATGGAAACTAGGCTAGTGTAAATCCAAGATGACACAAAGACAAAAGTTACTGATTGCACCTTTAAGCCTAAATCCAAACCAGATTGGTTGATTGTACTGTACAAGGATGTTGACCCAGGAACTTTTACTACCTTTATATATATAAAAAAAGTTAATATTTTGAGATTTATGGAAGAGAGTAGGAGTCCCTTTTAATGCACAATATTTACATACCAGTCTTGTGAGAGGAAAAGCAAAGCATTTATGAATGTTTTTGGTTGTTAGCTGGTAAAAATATCCTTGCTCTCTTTCACACTTTTTTACAGCTTGAGGCGTGGAAATTCAAGCAATTAGACTAATTTGCATGTGTTAATATGATTAATTAGTGAGCATAAACACTTTTTCCATGACATAGCAATTCATACACCTGCAAACTTTTCTGATAGAGGATAATGCCTGTTGACTAAGAGGCTTTTTTTCTCAGACTCCCTAATTGGCATCAGAAAATGCATGGTTAATTAGGAATATGCAGATGAGGCTTGATTAGTTTAACGCAAAGTGTAAGTTGAGGCACGGTGGGATTCAAATTGTGCCGAGGTTTTGATTTCCTTACTTATCAAGATATGAAGATAATTGCAATTGTGATCATTTGCATATATTAACGATTTTCCTGACGCTTTTCAATCGAATGTGAAATAAATAATTGATGACATATCAGCATCTACTGCGATCATCAGGGAGCACTTTTTTTTTTATAACTAAGCACATTAAGGTGCCATTTTGGAGCTCACTGATTTAATGAATGGCTCTCTGAATGTCTTCTACAAGATTTAGCTCTTATAAAATGCATGGTTCTTTTTGTTGACATGAGAAATCATAAAACTATTGATTTCAGCACACTGTATAAAAATGACAGGATTTTGCATATATATATATATATATATATATATATATATATATATATATATATATATATAGCCAGTAGCAAGAAACCTAAGTTAAGAAAGCCCAGTTTCTTGCAATGGCTGTTGTACCTTAATTTACGCTTAAGAATTATCTTCCTCCCTGCCAGTGAACTAGAAAGAATGTTAACAATCTTACTTAAAAATACAAAGTATGATAACAAACTTTGTAAACCGACGAACCTATACCAATAAAGGTTGCTGTCATGAGCAAGAAGGAGCAACAGCTCCATGAAAAGCTTAATTATTTAAAAAATTAAATAAATTCTTAAAAAAAACTCTAGCCACTAGCTTAGAGGCAGCTTCCTCAATGGCAGGATGTTGTGAGAAGAGAGAGGGGGCGAGAATTGTGCTGTGTGCTTTAATTGCGACATGGTAAACATTTAACGTTTGTGATTGTTTTGAGGCAGCGAACGGAAAGAAGCGACTGCCTCTTAATTAACTAGGAGTATGGAATGATATTCCGGACATTATTCAAAAGGAATTGCGTTTTCAATTTGTGGACGCATAAAATGTGACATAATCCAAACGCAATTGCAAATCGCGCATTACCGTTTGCATTTTCGTTTAAGCGAACGCACAGTGACTGCCAGATTTCAAATGGAAAAGCAAAGTCGGTTTGCAACTGTGTTTCCCATATCTTACGAGTTTTGGCCCTGTCATATTTAAATAGCAATTTCAATTACCAGTCTGCTTTTTCACTTTCTCAGCAGTGGCGTATGTAGCCAGCCAAAACTCAAATGGAATACTATTTTTCTTTTTTTTTTTTTTTTTTTTTAATTGCAATATTACAAACAGAACAAGACCATACATACAAGAAATATAAACAATCTTTCAAAACAAAAGAGAAATTATGGTTCAGAATACATTAAGAGAGGTAATGTGAAAGAAATTTAAATATATTCAACAATAGTCTAAAAAGAAACAAGAGTAAGAGAAGAAAGAAAAAAAAAAGAAGAGGGCACAAAAGAAAAAAACATTAAGAGGGAATATTAAACATGGCACTAATTCTGGATGTTTTCATTGCTTTCTTGTTAACAGAAGTTGAAATTGTATTTAAATACATCTTCAATTCTTCTTTGAAAAAGCTAAAGTGGGGTTTACTTTTCATATATTTACATTTATGGATATGAAACTTTCCAATGTATAAAAGAAGGTTTATACAAAAACATGCATTAATTAGATTCTTGTCTTTAACATAAAATCCAAAAAGAATGTGTCTATATGATAAAGAAAAGTTACATAAAACCTTTTGGACAATCAGAGCATCAATATTGTTCCAGAAAGACCGAGTAAAAAGACATTCCCAAAACAAATGATCAACAGTTTCAGAGGAGGCTTCACAAAAAGAGCAGGAAGTATCAATATCATTTCTAAATTTCTTTAAAAAAGTATTTAACTGGATAAAATCTATGAATAATTTTATAGGATATTTCTTTAACTTTATTAGTTAGAAAGAATTTCTGAGGATGTGACCAAACATATGACCATTTAATATCATCAAAAAGGTTATTCCAATAAGAAATGGAGGAAGGAATTGAAGTAACAGGGTCCAAAAATAATGACCTAATTTTATAATTGGATTTATGTATTGAAAAACAAATAGAACCAACCACAGTAGATTCAGGGCTAGGGGGAGAAACAGAAGTCACTGTAGCACTATTATTGTTTCTAAACAGCATACAGATTTCCAAAGAGATGGCCTTGAAAACTATATTCAATTCTTTACTAGATACTGGGAATTGGTATCCTGAAACAAAATCGTAATAATTAAATAAATTACCTTCACTATCAAATAGCTGGTTTACTAATATCACCCCATTATTGAACCAGTTTTCAAGAAATAAAGATTTCCTCTTATGAAGAATATTACAGTTGCTCCAAATTAAAAAATTGTGTGGCGAGAAATTATGCTTGTAAATAAGTTTCCAAGCCATAAGCATCTGCTGATGATAATTGGAAAGTTTGACAGGAAGTTTACTAATTGAATAATTGCACATTAAAAGAAAATGTATACCTCCTAATTGAGAAAAAATATATCTTGGGATTATACTCCAAATAGAAGATTGATTGTGAAGGAAACGTTTAAGCCAATTAATTTTTAAGGTATTGTTAAGAGAATCAAAATCAATGAAATTTAAGCCACCTTTATTATAAGAATTCAAAATAACTGATTTTCTAATACTCAAATGGAATACTAATTCCCTTAGTATTTCCATTTCCGATGCCTTACACAGAAACCTGTCAATCAGGGTCAAGGGTGGGATTATGCTATGGGGCGTGTTTGTCTTGGGAAGTGACGTCACTCACAGTCGACGGTCAAGAGGTGATGCCCTGAACAGACGCCGGTTTATCAAATCAAATCAAATCAATTTATTGTCACACTACCATGTACACAAGTGCAACAGTAGGTGAAATTCTTGTGTGCAGTTCCGAGCAACATAGCAGTCATGACAGTGACGAGACATATACCAATTACAGTAAACAACATACTTACACAACACAATTTACATATCAAATGTACACATACTTACACAACACAATAATTATATACAATGTACAGTAAACAATACACACAATATACAATACAATAAGTAGGAGTATATGAAATATATATATATATATATATATATATATATATATATATATATATATATATATATGAAGTAGTATATTGAGGAGAATATGTTGACAGTCCAGTGTGAGATTATAGATTAATAAAGTGCAGTGCTAATTTATTTATTTATTTATTTTTTTTTATTATTTTTTTTTTAATTATTGATCGTGATAGACTGTGAGTGATGTCTCTTCCCAAGACAAACACGCCCCATAGCATAATCCCACCCTTGACCCTGATTGACAGGTTTCTGTGTAAGGCATCGGAAATGGAAATACTAAGGGAATTAGTATTCCATTTGAGTTTTGGCTGGCTACATACGCCACGCTGAGAAAGTGAAAAAGCAGACGTGGTAATTGAAATTGCTATTTAAATATGACAGGGCCAAAACTCGTAAGATATGGGAAACACAGTTGCAAACGGACTTTGCTTTTCCATTTGAAATCTGGCAGTCACTGTGCGTTCGCTTAAACGAAAATGCAAACGGTAATGCGCGATTTGCAATTGCTTTTGAATAATGTCCGGAATATCATCCCATATTATGGAATGGCAATTGCAAATACAATTTGCAATTCCTTTTGAATAATGTCCGGAATATCATCCCATATTGGTGGCAGATTAGTCCTTATTAAATTCAAACACGGGATCAGAGCAAAGTTCAGCCTCCCCAGTGCAACAGCAGCGCAGATACTGCACTCGCAATGAATTGGTACGCCACGCTCACATTTAATTGCTTCTGTAATGGTCCGAGCTCAAGCCCTATTCATACTAAACCTTTGGGTAATCAAGTTTGCACCACTGAGACTAAATCCAGTAAATAGCAGAAAATGGTAAAAAACAAAGTACAATGATGTGTTGTGGTAAAGAGGTATAACAAATTCACTTTTGATGGCTGGGTTTTCATTTATTGGATATTTACACTTTAAATAGACATCACATGTTGAGCATATAATTCAACCATCACAGAGATTAAATAAAAAAAAAACATATTTACAATTGTACATCCTAAACCATGTCTAAAATATGTACAAAGTTCATTTTCTGTAATTAAAGCAATATTCCGGGTTCACTACAAGTTAAGCTCAATCGACAGAATTTGTGGTATAATGTTGATTACCACAACCATTTGAGCCGTAAATTTTTTCATTCGTTTTATTGTTTGTTGACATAGCATCGTCATTGCCACGAAGTTGTAAAACTGGCTATAACTTTACATAGAAATGGTTAGTAAATGTAAGCGCAGTGTAGTTCTAGCGGGAAGACTAGCAGCTGTTCATCATCACACCATTAGCTGGGTAATTTCTAGCCAATCGCATGTAAGCCATTGCTTTATAAGTCTGATCAGAATCTATCATATTGCTGTTTCAGTGTGCTAACACGGCAACCTCCACCACCCCACCATCACCAGTTGAGCCCTGTCCCGCACGGGGGTAGGCTCCTCGCCCCTGCATTCTATCTCCGGCAGGATATGATGGTTCCTAGTACAACTCCCTCGGACGGCCAGACGGTGCCTACGCCAAAGAGAGACATTACTTTTCTGTTTTACATTCATCAAATAAATGGCATCATAAACCTCACTCAAGCCTGCGTGTCTTCCTGATAGAAGTGATTTTATCACATATTGTTTATATTTTGTGGCTAAACTTTAGAAATAGTGAGTATTTTAACATTTATGAACTGGCCCCATTCACTTCCATTATAAGTGTCCTTACTGGAACCCAGATTTTTTTCCTTTTGTTGATTGAGCTTAACTTTTATTGAACCCGGAATATTCCTTTAAGTTTTTGACTAGACATTCTGACTTAAAGTCAACATAAAATAAAAATAAACCAAACTATTTGCAAAATCCTGGTCTTTATGTGTATACTTCATCATTGATCTTTATTGAAGTCCCCATTAAAAATGTTTGTCTTTGTAAATTGCTCTGCTTCTAAAAAAAAACATTCCTTTTTGGCTGAGATCACGAATCCCTCTTACATTTAAACACCTCCCATTCAACCACCTGGCTCCATTCTGGTATGTAACACCCATTATTTTTACAATCCAATCAGATCCCAAATAAATATCATGTTTCACTCAGAAATATGTCAGATTACAAAAATAAAATGGATTGCTAATACCGTTTTATGTTGACTTTTTTTTTTTTTTTAAATGTACAATGCAGAACTGCTTTAAACTGCCTTCTCTATAAGGCAGAGAGAGACAGGATGTTCTGTGACAAAATAGATGTGTTACTTCTGATTCGGGAGGTGAGGTGAGAGAGGAAGCCACAATGTCAATCTCATCATCACGAGAAATACTGCAGTGTCCACCACATTTACCACAATGCTGGCCAATAAGAGTTTGATGTGAAAGCTGATAAATAGAAATGTTTCCATTACTCTCACAGCACATACTCGCTCTCTTTCAAAGTAAATATAGCTATGCAGAAGCTTTAAATTCAGGTCTGTAAATGTAAGTTGCATCATAGGAGGAGTGTGTGCTGAAGGAGCTGTGATGAGCTGGACAGAGGACGGGGGAATAAACAGACAGCAAGGAAGGGATGAAGGAGACGAGAAGCCCTTCAGCAAACCTAAAAAAATCAAAAAAACAAAACAAACCAGATCTGTTAAATTACAAGTTTATCATTTACATATTATACTGCATATGATTTATCTATCTGTTTTAACACTTAAATGTATACCACAGGTCCTTAGTGACCCAGGACCTCATTCCACCCCATTTATCTCTTCCATTTTTCCATTATGCTCCTTTATCTTTAGTGTTCCACAATATTTATCACATGTGTAGTGTAACAATTAATAAAGTCAAAATGTAAAAAATGCCAAAATCGAATTGCTATTTAATAAGGATGTCATAAAATATTGCTTTTTGATCGGCATATTATTTTATTTATATATATTTTTAGGCATCAGTATATTAAAATTAGCCAACATTTAAATTAGAAGGTTTGCGTGCTTTCCAATTCACTCAGTTAGGCTTTTGTATAATAACGTTAGGAGACCACAAGAGGGTGATATTACATTTACTGAAGTTGGGCTTCGGTTAGGAAAAGCACTGGTATCACACACACACACACACACACACACACACACACACACACACACACACACACACACACACACACACACAGGACAAGCTGATGCGGCGCAGCAGAAGGCAGTCCAAAGTTTGTACTTCTTCAAGATTGTACAAAGTGCACTGATGAGTTTGCAGGTTAGTGTATGAAACTGGTGAAACTGTGCAAACTGAACTATTAGAAAAGGCAACGTTTATTGTGCAATTTCTCTGTATGTAGCCATGAAAAGTCTTTCATTCCAGCTGTAAAACCATAAAACAACATATATGTAACTGAAAATACTTTGTGTATGCTATATGCAAGATACATATAAATATATATCATCCATTGATGGCTAGAATAAATAATCTATGTCCTTTAATAATGATTTGGGCTGAAATTAATGGAAAACTATACACAGAGTTGCACTCAGAGGCACTGCAAAATTTTGACCCTTAGCATTGGTAGTGTGTGCGTATCTTTATAGAAAATTATTGTTTTGAATTTTAGAATGCACCATGTCGTCTGCCAAACACGTCCAGTGCGTGACCCTCTTTAATAAACCTTCCCGCTCACATTTTACCAAAGTTGTGTTGAGAAATATGTTTGAAAAGACAAAAAGTGTAAAAAACAGCCCTATTTATATCTGAATCAAATCCTGATATATATTGATAATCATCTGGGAAATCTTCCGATTATCGATGTGTGAAAAAGGCATCTATCCCAAGCCTTCCTATTACCAAATGGGTCTAGGGTCATCGTGACCTGCAATATATATTTCCACTTCTGTAAATCATATTCTTATGATTATTTCATATCTTAAAGGTTTCTTATTTGAGGATATATACGCCTTGCTTTATTACAAGACAAGTAAGTACTATATTCATACAATGACTACTATATCATGTCGAATTTCTGTGCAACGACAGTGAATTATCAGTATCCCATATGCGTGTACCAGAGTTTTCACTAATACATTTGGTGGAGGCCAACATGTCCGGGAATGTTAATATTTGCAAGACAAATTGGAAAAAAATCCAGTCATCTCATTTCTGTGTTTACTTTGCACTGTAAACGTGATGGACTATCCATAATAATGCGATACAGGCTAATAATGACACAATCAAGTCAAAGGTATGATAAATGTTTGTTCATTTTAGCTTCTTTTCCATTAAAAATAAATAAATAAATGTTTCTAATTTAAAAAATTATAAAATTCAACAATGGGGGCAAAACAAAACAACTAAACTAAAATTGCCATACACCTTTTCATTTATAAATGTATATTAAAATAACAAATAGTTAGGTTATGTCATTTCATTTCTCACCTTGTGAAATTTCCTTGGCTCTTTATTTTTAGGACTATTTTCCTCCGATTTTTCATAGCCCAAATGAATTTTGCTGCCAAAATAAAGTCAAATGTGTGCAGCGTTTTTCTACAGCTTGAGATGCACATAAGTCAGGTGTCCTTCTCTCCAGAGGACAGCAACGGAAGGATGTTTTAATGATAGTCTGAAGTGAGAAACATCTCACTGCAGGCACACAAAAAGGAAAGAATGGCTTATTTTGCCAGTGTGCGGGATACAATGCGGATTAGAACTGTCTTCGAGAAAGATTAATACCTACTTGGCAGTGAAGCGCTGTTATTATTGACATGTACGTCACAACGTACACTTGTGGCATCAACTAAAGGGGTTTCTGACATGTCATGTTAATATTTTCTCCGGACATTGTGTTCGACGATGTTTGAAATAGTTGGACATTAGGACATTTAAACAGTAAAAAAAACGGTAATTACTGGCTAATGGAAACCTTGACGTTTACACAGACATATTATACATGCTATTTCTTACTCAAGTTGGCTCTGATATTTCAGTTATTGACTTGATTTACATTTGACATTGTTTTATAATGAAGAAGCAATGTGAAAGTAAACTATAGCAAGTGTAACACATAAACAGTATGATATTGACTATTGTCATTTGGGTGTACTATTGTAATTATGTAGATTGTGTATTTATTTAGACTCATTAAATGCCTAAGAAAATACATATGCATAGCTTATGTGTTATGTGTATCTCAATATGTGTTTGACATCCAGTTGCATCTCTTAAAATTCACTGTGAAAATAATGGATCTCGTTTTATCATTTGTTGTATCACCTCTTTGATATAAGAAAAATAAAACATAAAATTATAACTAATTGTATAAGAAAAATCTGGGCAACACTATCTGGGCAATTTAGATCCGTTTGCGATCAATGTAAGTTCCGGGTTGATAAAGATCCGAAATATGTAATAATGTTTGGTGAAACACCCATGCATTTAAGGATTGAACAGTAAAAGTACAATTCTATAAGTGAACTCACTTTCTGGTCGGGTAGCACTGGGTTACTCTGCAGGTGTGTACTAAGGAGTGCAGCTCCTGGTCGATCGTGTTCACAAAATATGGTGCCGTTTACATAGTGGAATCGGTCCCCGGGGACCAACTGGTTTCTGCACGTTGCACAGGAGAAGCACTGGAAACAGATAGGAGGAAATTGAATTTTAATTCTCAAAGAACAATGCATAAATGAAACCGTGTGGCATGTTTTAATGGCAAAATTATCAGTAATGTGTTTATGTTGAAGTGCGCACAGCTGCTTGTCTGGGCTAACAATGCCTTGGCAAATGTATCCTCTTATTGCTCAAAATTATTTTTAATGAGTTGAACCTTGTGCAACCAAAACCAGCTCAGTTCTTTAGCAACAAGCACTGAACAAGGTTGTCTTTGGAAAAAAACTAACAAAAACATTATTATCAGGAGCTGTGATAAATGCAGGCTTTGTCCTGCCCTAAAACCACACATTTGATTCAGCTCTAATGAACAGCTGCTATTTAGATGCCTTTCCTTTAACAGGCTTTTTGAATAGAGCTTCTTATATGTAACTAACCTTGAGGTGGTAAACATTGCCCTGAGCACGCATCACCATTTCATTGGCAGGAATGGACTGACCACATGCACAGCAAGCCCCTGTGTGTCCAAACAACCTGAAACACAAAAACACAAATTTGCATGATAGTACCACGTGCAATAGTAGCGTGATCTATGTGTTGTCTTTATCAAACTGATCTACATACTCTTCTGTTTTTGAGAAGATACGTGAACATTCAATCAAAACTTGACTTTGACTTTGTTTTAGTGCAAGAGCGCAACTATCACTTTGGCGGTATCTCCTGCTGAGTCGACACAATAGGCTTAACATTAAATGAACCTGAGCGATGTATCTGAGATAGCACGCAGAGTCTCTGATGTTCTCTGGGGGAGTATGCGAGAATGCATCTGCAGACATCATCAGCACCCGGCGGATGCAAATGAGTCCAATGCAAATCGACACAAGAACAAAATGCTTGTCAGCATAGCATGACAACTACAGCTACAGACAACTTTGACTGGGTTATTTGCATTGTAAATGACTGTGGAGAATCTGCCTCAAAGAGACTCGTTATCGACTTGTTTCCTTGTTATAATGATTAAGATCTTGGATGTGGTCACTACTAAATATGGAGCCCTTTTGAGGTGACCAAACATATGGGCCTATGAGTTAAATGACTTTTCACACTCATTAATAATTGTTAGAACTAAACACAGGCTAATTTATACTTACTGAGCGAACAGGCTTCGTTTATTTTGGCTAAAAATTATGACAAAATGCACTTATGTTTTTGGGTTCGTTTGGTGATATTTCTCCTGTTTGCACACATCACCTGAAATGCTTGATCTTGGTGATGTCAGTTACTCGAAGAGCTTTGATGATTGGTTAAATCTAATCATGCTTGTAATATAATCGCAGACTTTGCTCATCTAGGGTGCTTTAGTTCATTCAGGAGGAAAACGTTTGAGTCTTTCATTGTATAAATTAGGCTTTAGCATGTAAGATGTACGATTGGATTTGTAGTTTATAATGGACATTAATAAATGATTTATTGCAGGATATGTAAAAAAAAAAAAAAGTCTCCCTTTTGAAAATAAAATAAATAGAAAAAATAAGAAAGCTAACAGAATTATAATAATAAATAGCATTATAAACATGATAAAAAAATAGCATGTAACTATAACATGTTATATAACTAAAGCATGTTAGAATAGCATGTTAAATTAACTACTAAATGAAAAATAACATCAGCTGTGTGAGCTTTTGAAGTAATGTCCTATGATTATTAATAATTAACATATACTGTAGGTGCGCGACAGTGAGGCCAGACTGCTCTTGTCTGTCCCTTTACCTCGGTGATTCTCAACTGGTTTTGCTTCAGGATGCAGATTTTACATTGGACATCAAGTGGCGACCTGCCATAGATTAAACTTAACCTGTATTTAATGTATCTTGGGTTGCATTTCCTTTTATGTTGCATAGCTTTGTTCATGGTTTTCCAGTACAAGGACAAGCATCAAGTGTCATTAATTTTGTTGTTGATGTCAACGTTTGACTTTCAGCACACAACTGAATAACAGATTGCATGACTATGATAAATGAATTCTGCAAGCGTTAGATTAACATACAGGCGCGAAGGGACTTCAACATTTCTAAATTGCTCAAATGATAAATACATATACATATTTGTCTCTGGCTTGCATTTGCTTGCATGTCAATGATGCCGATGTCTACTTTTGTATTTAATTTAATCACTGAGAAGGTTTACCTGCAAAATTAGTAGCACCAAACATCACAAGCAGCCTCAAGAATGGACATAGAGTAGCCATATAACACTTTTCCTTGAGCAGAATATTGCACTACAGATCGCCAAGTTTGTTCAAAGGGGAAAGCCAGACAGAATAGCACACTCGCGTGCATGGTTGCCAGATTGCACAAAATATGTATTACATTAGGCGGAATATTTCCAATTTGTGCAAGTATAAATCTCAAACTGGGGGTGTTGCGTCTCTTATCTGGCAACCATGAGCATGGTAAACGCTTGTGGAGATGCGTTATGTCCCAATGCAAGTTAACTGAAATATCCAATGAAAAATAAAAAATGCTTTTATGATAAATGAGCCTCGGGCCACATTAAACCATATGGAGGGCCTGCTCCAGCCCGCGGGCTGTAAATTGCCCATGTCTGCTTTAGCTGTTTGCGAGATTATCCTTAAATCTGCCTTGGCAGTCCTAAATAGTCGATCACTTGGGCGGCCGCCGAAATATCTTCAATGGGAGAACCATGGCATTGCTCTTTCCCTGCTGTCCGCGACTCAGTCCGAATAAACCAGTTGAGAAACACTGCTTTAACTCACACACATGCCAGACACAACACTGCTTTAACTCACACTCATGTCAGACCCCCTCGCCTCGCTTCTCTCTGACATTTTCTCCGCTGCATTGGTATGTGTGTGTGTGTGTGACGCACACACACAAGTTGGCAAGTCTGACAGGCAGACAATGAGGAAAGGAGATGCACAAGCGCGTGTGAGATTCTCCGTCCGGTTGCATTTTTTTCTCAATACCGTAGATAAGCAAATGTACATGGTATGATAACCATCAATTTTCAAACCGGTATACCGCTGCAACCCTAAATGCAAGTAATGGGCACTGTTACATAAACCAACATTTGTATCTCTTCAGGTGCATATTTTATCACTTGATATCCAAACTAATCACTGAACCCAACAGTTGAAGCATACAATTTTATTTGCGTTATTTGTGTTAACTAGAAAGTTGATGAGTCACACCTAAACGTTTTAAACTACAGTATAATAGGCCAAGTAAATCAAGTGCGCAAATGTCAAATATTGAGGTCGATTGATGTAAAAATCACATTAAATCTGTCCTGGCTGTTCATAGTCAAGGCACATTTTTATCTGATTTATTTCTACATTTGAAAGTGGCCCAGATCGAATTTAAAAATGTCAGATTCAAAGCACTTGTGGCTGTTTACACTGTCATCCAATTAACAGATCTGTGTCACACGTGAGTGAAAAAAATCAGATTTGGGTCACATTCAGCTGCGATATGAACGTAACCTTAATGTATGCATGTCTCTAATAACATAAAAATGTTAATGCAACAACAGTGAATAGCTCAAAAAGCAATATCTAGCCAATGCAATATTTTAGAGCTAGGCATAACAACAAATACAGTATTTACTTACACTATAGAAATGACCATGAATTTTGGTACTTTAGTTCTAGGATTGTATTAATCTCCATGACTTTTTCAGGCTTGGAAAAAAAATTCTGCTGGGGACTGTTGGGAACCCTAACTTAAAGGAATAGCTTGCCCAAAAACAAAAAATTCTGTCAATATTAATATTTAACTCACATTAGTACTCTAAAAAGTATAAATACTTACATTTTTAGTCAGTTCCTTACACAAAGCTATCGTATGTCTTCAAAAGACTTGGAATATGGTGCACAAGTTGTATGATATTATATGGTGCTTTTGCATAATTGTTTTTTAAGCTTGAATGCTTTAAAGGGCAACCAGTATATACTTTAAAATTTCTACTTTTGTGTTCGGATTTGGAAAAATATGAGGCTGAGAGTAAATAATTAATTTTCATTTTTGGGTGAACTATCCCTTTAATGTAAGAACCTTCAAATTGTGGTCCAATGAGCAACGAGCACCCAGAACAGAAACTTACCCACAATTATTAAATGTTTTTATTTATAAAACTTTTTTATACATAAACAACCCCAAACACCTAGAAATGGATCTGATCCAATGCTTGCAGTGTGTGTTTATATAAATTAAATCCTAATGCCTCAGGATTCTTATGCTGGTTAGGTCACCCAAAAATGAAAATTCTGTCATCATTCCCTCACAAGTATGTAGTCCAAACGTATGACGTTCTTTTTACGTGGAACACAAAAGGACATGTTAGGCAGAATGACAGCCTCAGCCCTTCACTTTCATTATATGGAAAAAAGAGGTCTGACGGAATGATGACAGAACATTCATTTTTTGGGTGAACTACAGTATCCCTTTTATACATTGAGTGTGGCGCCTTACCTGATGTAGTCTGTTCTGCAGAGGATCATGCCTCCTTTGCTGTAGCAGGTTGTTCCGATCTCTCCCAGCTGAGCTTGACAGCACGAGCACTTAAGGCAGCGCGTGTGCCAGTAGCGTTCCATGGAGAAGAGCAGGAAGCGGTCTGCGATGCGACCCCCACAGCCCGCGCACGATCTAGACACACATGCTCCACCTGTAACCTGGCTGTTCACCATAGCCACGGCTGGAAAGAAGCAAATAAACCACATAAACATCACAATCTAACAGTGTATGAGCATAAACAATCAACTATATGGCATGCAATTAATTTGATTTTGAAATCGGGGTAGTGAGAATTTCTAACCTTCTGTAAATTATGTAAAATTAACTCAGCACATAACAGCAGTGTAGAAAGGTTCAGGTAAGGACCATAAACACCATAGACATTGATAGGGACACATCCACCCACAATATTCAAAACAGTGCTCAATCAATATGCCCTGGAGTCAGTTTTTTGCTGATACAGATTGGTTATTGATGTGTAAAATAAAGAGATTGAGTGCATCTAGGGTGCATCTAACCCTAATCTAACCCTAACCCATTTTTCTAGAGTTTTTCACCCTCATAATTTTGTAGTGATCAATCAATATAGATTTTTTCAACTTAAACTTTAACATTTTCATTAATACATTGGTTACAATCTTGGAATTTTGTGTTCGTGGGACCATATAAACAATTGACCAGGTGTCACCTTCATTACAATTATATTATACAGTCATGCATTAGTACAGTGCTGTTTCCATCCATTTTGGCACCCTAGGTGAGATCCCTATTGCCCACCCCACCAAACTCTGGCAGTGGTGGCACTGTAGGTGTGGGCCTCCTCTTGGCACCCCCTCATCTGGTGGCACGCTAGGTGACCTAGTAACGCCCCTGCATCAGTACATTGATAGAGGAGATACAGGATAGGTATACACAGTGCCTATGGAGCACCAGAGTACAGTAACTAACTGACCACTAATAGTGTAATGGATAACTCAGGACATCTGTTCAAGGGAATGCAAAGGTTTACCTATATCTTCTAACCACTAAGACGATGAAGTTGAACGGGAATGCAAATCTCTTAAAATCCAGTGGAATATATATGGTTTAAAAGCACTTAAGAGTGTTTAGCACAAGCCTGATAAAGATTTATATGTTGGAATATATATATATATATACATTTTTCTTGTTTAAACAAAGAAAAATTATAAGTAGACCATGTGAAACTTTTTGACAAACATTGATGCTCATCATTTAACATCTCTAAAAGAGTATAAACTCTCACTCTTTCTTCTATCTATCTATCAATCTATCTAGCTATCTAGCTATCTATCTATCTATAACACTTTCATCTATCTATCTATCTATCTATCTATCTATCTATCTATCTATCTATCTATCTATATCACTCTTTCTTCTATCTATCTATCACTCTTTCATCTATCTATCTATCTATCTATCTATCTATCTATCTATCTATCTATCTATCTATCTATCTATCTCAAACATGTGTCCATTTATGTGAACAGAGGGCATTTTAAACTTTAAATAATTATCTTGATATAGCGTCATATAGGTTAAACTTGAATTAATATTAATATTAGCATCATACATTTCATTTTAGGTGTTTGAACGGAAATAAGGTGACTCACCTTGAAGAACTTGGAGACTCAGTTTCAGACTTGATAAAGTTACAGTTATCCTCGCGCTCTGCTGTCTGTCCTCCTCTTCACACCGCGCGAATCCACTAACACATTGTAAAAGTAAATCGACAACACACTTTAATTAACGATGCTTTGCTAGATGGTGACTGAACTGCGTATCTGAATATATGGGGTATTGGTTCCGTTGGTGCGACACTCCAAACCGAAAGAGTGCGTGGTCTTCGACGACGTTAAATTACTCCGTCAGCAAGTTCATTAAGGGAGACGAGCTGCATGAATCACTGAGGGACGAGTCGCATGTCTGTTTTATCCCAATATTGGTGACGTAATGCAACAATACACTTTATACTTTAGAGGCGTGGCGTATGACATGCTTGTATATCTTAAATGAATATTGAATAAGAACTTAAATAAAATAAACCGTAAATTAACTATAATTCATATCAAACCTATAACAGTCAAATATATATTCTATTTAGCCTACATGACAACTTAAAACTAAACTAAAGACAATTAACGAGCAGTCACTGAGACATTTTCAAAGACTGAAAGTGAAGTCTAGCACTGATAATGATCCACTCAACAAAAATTCTGAATTATGGACCCATAATTTCTACATGTAACAAGCAGAGAGCGTTTTCGAGCGTGGAATCTGTCACTTTTATATCTATGCCCTATTTTTAAGCTTACACAGATTGCATAGTTTAGTACTCATTAATGCTTATTATAAACAGGCTATCTCTCCTCGTTTACACTCTTTAAAAAATCACTGTGTTCCTGTGGATTCCACTAGAGAGCAGTGGTGTCTTATTTTGAATGACTAGTTTTCAAACAATGTGACGAGAGAGAGAGAGAGAGCAGATGTGTCCAGCATCTGTTGGGCGAATTATATAAATAAGAAAAACATTTGTTCAACACTTGAAAACTTTTCCTCTAATTACTGTAATATAAAACGCAGAAGGGTTGTCATTGTAAATTGTTTCATTAAGGATTGAGTGAATCACACAGCAGGTTTCATCTAACTTCTGCACCTCTCTGCAGACATTTTTTAGAATCATACAATTTAAACCAGAATACGTTTAAAGTATAAATATTACTGTATATACTTTTCATATACTTTTTCTTGTATTAGAATTATTTAAATTCGTTTTTTTTTTTGTAATAATCAAATAATAAATATGAGACATTATAATCCAATAATGTCGCAAAAAATCACATTACTGTCGCAATTTGAACTGCGATGTGATAAAAAAAAAATAAAAAAAGATTCATTCATCCTTCTGCTGTAGCTTCTTGTCCTATGTTTGGTTGCAATTGTGTTGGAGCCTATTCCAGATGTTTTGGGCCGAAGGATCTTCTTGCTGTGAGGCAACAGTGCTATCCACTCATCCACCATACCGCCCTAGCTAAGTGATTAATTTTGACCAAAATTAGGTAATGTTTTGATTAGCCTATATTCTACATCCAATAAAAAAACTAAGACTACTCTTTAAGAATGAATCAGTTTTGGTGCTAGAGACAACATTTTTATGAAGTCCCAAAAGTGAGCTATCTACGCTCCTGAGCACTTGTGGCATAGGCTACAGCTTTGCTCAATATAACAGGAGTGCCGTTTGCTTCCAGCATTCTCCGCCGGCATATCTCAAGCCTTTCACCTGGCAATCTGTCCAGGCTGGGCTGACTCACCAAAATCACCCCAAGAGCAAAGCGCAAGGTGCTTCAGGAAGTCTCAAAAACCCCATGGTGCCATCAAGGGATCTACAGGCTCTGGCATTGTGAAGGTGCACAAGTGAACCATTAGAAGAGGACGTTACAAATCTGGTCTACATGGGAGGTCAGGAACAGTGACCACGCAACACTTGAGAAAGGGTCACAATATTTGTATTTTTGCTTTCAACACTTATCTATTTCTGGACTGTCATTTAAAAAAAATTGTGCTTGTGCTATATTTCTTTAAAATAAATGTCACTTGCTTTAAAGGGACAGTTCATGCCATCCCAGATGTGTCTTTCTTCAGCTGAGCACAAACAAAGATTTTTAGAAGAATATTTCAGCCCTGTTGGTCGATACAGTGCAAGTGAATGGTGACCAGACATTTGAAGGTTCAAAAAGCACAAAGTCAGCATGAAAGTAATCCATACGACAACAGTGGTTAAATCTATATCTTCATAAATCATGTTATAGGTGTGGGTGAGAAACAGATCAATATTAATGTCCTTTTTTACTATAAATTCTCCTCCCTGCCCAGTAGGTGGCGATATGCACAAAGAATGTGAATCGCTAAAAATGAAAGAAGAATATGAAAGTGAAAGTGAAGATTTATAGTAAAAAAAGACTTAATTATTGTTAATAATGTTCAAAATTATTTAACAATATTAACAATAATTAAGTCTTTTTTAATATAAATCTTATTTATCTTTATTATATTATATATTTGTTATAGTAATGCATTACATTGTTGTAGTTATGCATGTTGGGCTGTTAAATTCTATTTATGTTGTTTAGTTAATGTTTCTTGCATTATTTTTTGTCATTGTTTTGTTTGTTACCCTGATGGAGTTTTGTCTCTGAGTGCGTAATACTGTGCACAGTTTTATAAACATTTTGATTATCAAATGGAGAATAAAGATCTTCATCTTTTCATATCGCATTCTGGTCATCTGTAGTAAAGTGGATCTGTATATTTTGAGCAGTTAGAAGTTAGGGTTGGTATATTAACTATATAAATAATAAATATAGTTAATATACATATAAATAATAAAATATATGTTTATGAACTGTAAAAATAAATAACACGGACCAAAATGCCATTTCACAATGCCTTTTCTCATCCCAGAACTGCAAACGTTGTCATTGTTTTACAGTTCATTTCTGACCAAAAATGACATATTCCCCCCATTGCAGTTTATTCAACACAGTGAATTTAGTGATTATAAATCATAACTTTTACCATTGGCAAAATGTTGTAAATATAATTGTAAATATAAGCTTCTATATTTTAGGTATTTTATTTTCGTTCAATAAGTTCACTAGTTAACATTTTTAATTAGTTGGCAACCATTTTGTGCAAAAAATAATAATAAAATACTTGAAAATAAGAGAACAGACTTCACATTTAAGTTGCCTAACTTGACCACAAAACAACAACAACAACAACAACAACAACAGATAATAATGAAATAAATAATAACATTAAAAATGAAAAATATGTGAGTACACTTTTTTCATCAGTGCTTCCCCTCTTTTGAAAACCACCAGCAGCCACTGATTCCAATCAACCCATTGACCTGTTTCAGTGATGTCACTTTCTCCCCACAGCCGCCATGTGTGACCATGAGCGGAAACAATGGTGGTGAATTGAAAAACACCTGTAAAACCATCTCAAGAAAAACCTAAAAAAAAAAATGCTTTTGATCCATGTCAAGTCCCAGGAAAGGTGTATACATGTCTGAGGTCACTTTTGCGGACATTTAAATATATTTTATCCACGATTTACCTCCATACGCCGGTGAGTTTGATGTGTGACCGGTGAGTGCACACGCCTACCAACATCACGTGAACATCTCTCATTCAGAAGTTATCAATGTTTGTGTTATTTTCTGCTCTGATTTGTTCACAATATTACAAGACGTCTGTGATGATCCCGTCTGTATGATTGTAAGAGCTGCTTTTAACTCATGAAGAATACACAGAAAGCAACCGAGGCATATGAGTGAATATGAGAAATATGTTTACAGTGTAGTCTGGCGCGGTCACATGGTGACGTCACATGAAACTGGTCAATTGTGCCATGCAACGTGGACTTTGCATCGTATTCAGTCACCTTAAGAGAAATTCCTACCATTGGGAGCATGTACAGTATGCTAAGTCCAAAAGGCACACAACATAAGGAACGAGTGCCCATCCACATATTACCTCATAGTATGTATAATTGCACAGGAAAGCTTACCTGTTATTGTGCACCAACTCAATACTACAGTACGTGTAGCTAAACTAAATGTGGGAGTTGAGGCTCTGGCATTGTGGTTACTCAGGAGCAGTTACTAGCAATTGTACATTAGTATAAAGCACTGGATATGTTACAAGGCTGTTTTCATGACCACAAGTCTTCTCTGAAGCCATATGAGCACTATATGATGAACAGACAGAATTTGAAAAGGTCAATATATCAATACATCAAACCTCATTGGTTCTTGTGTCATGATGTCATTAAGTTTGTTCACAAGATGCGCACAAACCAAAGAGGTTTAATGTTATTGACATAGTGGCAAAATGGCATAAATCAGGTTCCATTATGTTTCCAGTTGTTTGTGATTACAAGATAATGTATTTTTTAGAAATCATAACAATTTTTTATGTCAGGTACTACTCAGACCCTCATTGAAATTTTGTTCTTGTTCTTCCAAAAGCATCCATGCTGCCTTAAAAAGTTTACATTTTGTCAATTTGAAGTGGAAAGTTTAAATCAAGCATGCAGTTGACTTAATTGTTAATAACTTGTTAAATGAGCATATTGTCTTTTAAAGTGAGCATGAATTGTTTAGTTCAATCAACATAATGTTAATTAAGTTCAAACTAAAGTTTGCCTTATCGTTACTTATTCTCACTGAATACTACAGCTGTAGTCCACCCTGTCCAAACACTTAAATCAGCTGCCTCTTAAGAATGAATAGCCAGTAATAGATAAGGCCAACATCTATTGCCTCTATTATAAACAGACTTAAGATTTTGAAGCAAACCTACTTGGGCAAAGCACAATAATGTGGCAATCAACAAACACATTTTAAATAAAAAGATGAACTCTGAATAATTAATACAAATAGATGAAATTGGCAAACATAACAACAGTATAAATAAAAGTAGCAAACTGTCACGAAGATGATGACGTAGAGGGTAAGGTGGACCCAAATGCTGGGACATTATTCTACAATTAATAAGTAACCAAAGAATCCATGTATCTAAATGTAACAGAAGACAAAGGCACAAGCCAAAACAAAGATGTAAAACAAACAGAAATAACTTCAATAGAGAATAATCACATGTTGAAGACAAAAAGGATATCTCTGATGACTAGACAGAGAGTGCAGGGTGTGAGTGTGTGTGTGTGTGTGTGTGTGTGTGTGTGTAGGGTGTGTGCTGATTAGTGAATGGGGAACAGGTGTGGAGGGAAAACATGGTTCAATAGTCCAGGGGAATTGGAGTAATTCAGAGAGAGAGACCGATGAGGGCATGACACAAACAGTAAAAAAAATGGTAACACTTTAGATTACAGCCCCAATTTACAGTGTGCCATTTTTGTATTAATAGTGTAGCTACACCGTACATACTTGTATGTATAAGGAAACAATATGCAAAGTTTGGGGAATAAAGGGGTAACAACCTGAAAATTACAAATAATTTATACTGTAAGTATTTCATAACTAAGGGGTAACTATTGTAATATTACATGGTATATGACCTTATACTATGCTAAACAACAATCTTACTTTGAGAGAAATTAAGCAAGAGCATACACAGCGTCCCTTTTTGTAATAATAGTGTACCTACACATATAGGCTACTGTAGGTATTTTTTAACTACAGGGTACATACTCTATTATTGCAGGATACATGAATTACCTGTAACTATATGGAACAAGGGGGTAACAAGCACCACTTAAATTTACAGCCTGCAAATGTTGCACTTACCCTATAACTACATGAAAAAAGGGGGTAACAAGTTGGACCTACCCTGCAACAACATTGAATAATGGAATATTTACACATTAACTACAGAATTGTTCTGTTCTAATTTTGCTTGCCTTATTTTCCCTAGTTGCCTTGTCTAGTTTTCATTTACATTTACATTTATTCATTTGGCAGACACTTTTATCCAAAGCGACTTACAAAAGAGGAAAAAACATCAGCGAATCATCTTAGGGAGACAGTGGTACAAAAAGTGCCATATTACAAAGTTTCACTATCATCAGAATAGTATACAAAACAGATTTAAGTGCAACAAGAAATGTAAATAATTATGTTTTGTTTTTTTTTTAGTGACCGGTTAAGTGCTTTTGGAAAAGATGTGTTTTTAACCGTTTTTTGAAGATAGAGAGTGAGTTAGCTTCCCGGATTGAGTTGGGAAGGTCATTCCACCACCGTGGTATGATGAAACTGAAAGCCCGTGTTTTGGTGCCTCTTTGTTTTGGTACGACAAGGCGACGTTCCTTAGCCGACCGCAGGCTTCTGGTGGGAATGTAGCTCTGCATAAATGTTTTTAGGTATGCTGGAGCAGACCCAGTGACTGTTTTGTATGCCAGCATCAGGGCCTTGAATTTAATACGTGCATGAACCGGCAGCCAGTGGAGAGAGAGACAAAGAGTGGTGTAACATGTGCTCTCTTAGGTTCATTAAAGACCAGACGTGCTGCTGCATTCTGGATCATTTGCAGAGGTCTAATAGCACATGCAGGAAGGCCTGCAATGAGAGCGTTAGTAGTCCAGTAGTCCAGTCTAGTTATGACAAGGGACTGAACGAGCAGTTGTGTGGCATGTACAGAGAGGAAGGGTCTTATCTTCCTGATATTGTAGAGTGTAAATCTACATGATCTTGCAGTTTTTGAAATGTGGTCTGTGAAATTTAGCTCAATGGTTACCCCTAGATTTCTGACCGTTTTGGAAGGCGAAACTGTAGTTGGACCCAGCTGCACAGTGATGTTGTGTTCAACAGCAGGGTTGGCTGGAAAGACAAGGAGTTCGGTCTTGGCTTGGCTGAGTTGAAGGTGGTGTTCCCTCATCCAGGCTGAGATGTCTGCCAGACAGGCAGCGATTCGAGCGGTCACTGTGGTGTCGTTGGGCTGGAAAGACAAGTGGAGTTGCGTGTCATCAGCGTAGCAGTGGTAAGAGAAACCATGTGACTGGATGATGGGTCCCAGTGATGTTGTGTATATGGAGAAGAGAAGTGGCCCAAGCACTGATCCCTGAGGTACCCCAGTAAGTAACTGGTGTGCTAAAGTCATTTAGCTTGACGACCCAACTAAATCCTCACATTTTTTGCTATAAAAAAAGGGGGTTGCTGGCGTGACTCACAGCAGAGGTGGACTGTATTCGATACACTTTCACAAGTTAAGTAGCCTGCATTGAATATTCTAAATAAAATCATAGCAGAAACTCATTAACTCATTTCCCTAGATTTCAAGTTTTGTTGTTCAGTAATCTCCATCAAGTATAAAATAATAATTGAATATTTACCCGTGGTTAAAAAAAATACCTAGACCTCTATCTTTATATCCATTTATATATATATATATATATATATATATATATATATATATATATATATATATATATATATAAATATATAAATGGATATATAGATATATATATATTATAATATAATACCTATATATTATTACAAAAATGTACGCAGTGTTCTTGCTAAATTGCTCACAAACGTAAGATTGTTGTTTAGCATAGTAGGTCATACAAACCACATAATATTAGAATAGTTACCCCTTAGTTATAAAATACTTTCAGTATAAATAATTTGTAATTTTCCAGGTTGTTACCCCTTTATTCCCCAAACTTTGCATATTGTTCCCTTATACTTACACGTAAGTCATTTATAGGTACATTAATATTACAAAAATGTATGCTGTAAATTTGGTCTACTTATGGCTGGTATATATTTGCGTTATAAATAAATAAATAAAAAATGACAGTAACATCTCATAAAGTTCAATCCAGGGCAATTATTTTAACGTTACTTTTTAAGTATGATTTCAAAAAAGCGAAACCATTTTTACATTGTTTAGGAACCCTCTTTATAAAAACGGGGAAAAAGGGGATAATTCTTTCACTAAAGCGATACATCCGCCGGGGCATCAATCAAAATAAACAAAACATTTCTACATAGCTAACATACTGTTCTAAACTGTCTGTGTCATATGAAACACGGAAAAACAAGTCCATTAACTACCATTGTTATGGATTTCACTACAATGGAGTCTTTTCTTTTTCTCTTGAGCTTGTTGTTGTTGTTGAAATAGAAACATTTGACATTGGAGAAAGGGTAGTCGTGATCATGGTAGTAATAAAATGCTTTGTGTCTTCATGTTCTTCCTTGGCGATGGAAGGCAGGTCTTTGAACCCTGGGGTTTAAGTTTAAGAAAACAAAAATCAGTAAGAAAGATCCATCGCTGCACATCCTGGTTGACAGCTTTCATTTTTTATCATCTAATCTATTGTCTTATCTAGAGATCTGTCATAATTTACTCACCCTTATTTGTCCTTTCTTCCATGGAACATAAAAGGAGACATTTAGAAGAATGTTCACACTGCTCTTTTCCATACAACAAAAGCATGAGGTTACCAGGGGCTGTCAAGCTTCAAAAATGACAAAAAAGCACCATAAAAGAAGTCCATATTGTGGACTCCATTATTTACACATCTTCTGAAGCCATTCCATATCTTTGTTTGAGGAACAAATTAGTTGTTATTTCTTTTTCAGATCTCATTTACTCAACCGCATATTCGAACGTGGTGTGGCATGATCGATTAAGTGAGAACGTGTGTTGTATTTAAGGCAAGTTCTCGCATGAACACTCAAGCTTGTGAACAAGCTTCTCTCATAGCGCTCATGATTGTTCTAACGGCGTCAAGATTTTCACTGAAAATTTATTTCGTTTTCTGATTGATTT